>NC_091254.1:42195555-42499444 GCF_042477335.2 Ovis canadensis
GGATTAAATGTAGTAGAAATTATATGATAGTTTTGTGTTTTTTTAAACCTGTTTGTGTGTTACTCGCTCAGTAGCATCAGGCACTTGGGGACCCCATAGACTGTTGCCCTCTAGGCTCCTCTGTCCATGGAATTCTCCAGGCAAGAGTACTGAAGTGGGATGCCATTTCTTTTTCCAAACAGAGCTTTAGGGATGTTAAATGCTAGAAAAGGGATTTGGGGAGAGTTTGTTTTTAGAGCACAATGTAAACTTGAGCCTGTTTGGTTTTCAACATTACCTGGAATGTTTGCTACTGAAATTGTGTTGGAGGCACACACAGTACCCTGAGAACGAAACCACAAGTTGCAACTTGAAAATGGGTTCCATGACCCCAGAGGCTGTGGGTAGTCACAGAGCCCGCTTTGTGCACACCTGCTCCTGCCTGTGCCTGGCTGCAGGACCCCCGCAAACTAGCACACGTCGCTGCTTGCTTGTGCTCTGAAGGCACACGCACCCAGGCAACTCAGTATCCAAATCCGAAAGCTCAACATTTTCATTGCCATAAGTAAAAGAAACTCAACCATAGAAGGTGATATTTATTTTCTGCTTAAAATGGGGTAGAAAAAGAGCAGACTCCAGATACCTGTGGGCATGCTAGAGGTATAGTCTGTCACCTACAACAAGTTCCGGAACCAAATTCCACTCAATTAATTTTTTTAAATTATTGTATCTTTTAAAATTAGAGGATAATTACTTTACAGTATTGCGCGGGTTTCTGCCATATATCAACATGAATCCGCCATAGGCATATATATGTCCCCTCCCTCTTGAACCTCTGTGCCACTCCATCCCATAACTCTAGGTTCTCACAGAGCCCTGGTTTGAGTTCCCCGAGTCATAGAAGAAATTTCCACCAGCTATCCATTTTACATGTGGTAATCGATATGTTTCCATGCTACTCTCTCAAGTCATCCCACCCTCCCCACTGAGGCCACAAGTCTGTTCTCTCTGTCCGCGTCTCCACTGCTGCCCTGCAAATAGGCTCATCAGTACCATCTTTCTAGAGTCCATATACATGTGTTAATATACGGTATTTGTTTTTCTCTTTCTGACTTACTTCATTCTGTATAACAGGCTTTAGGTTCATCTGCCTCATTAGGACTGACTCAGATGTTCTTCTTTATGGCTAAGTAATATTCCATTGTATATACGTACCACAATTTCTTTATCCATTCGTCCACTCAGTTAATTTTTTCTTTATGTGAGTTTTGTGTTGTCACTCATTCCTCCATCTGTTCTTCCATACTGTCCAGGGTTTAAAGTTATTGGAGAGAAACAGGAGGGACAGACCTGAGAAATGACCCGTCTAGAAAAGTACAGGTGTGCTTCTGACTCCATTCTAGAGCAGTGTGACTTCTTTGGTCTTGCTTCCCTGGTACCAGATTTTGACTAAATAGTCGCTGGGATTCCATTGGGTTAAGCTAATAGCTTTTACTTTTGTTCATTTGAACATCTCTAAGACTGCTAAGTGAACAAAATGAGTCTTTGGATAATACATATAATGTGATTCTATTTATGTAAAGATAGTTATCTAATGGGTGTGCAACATGGATGTATGTACATATATGTAGCAGTGTGTATAAAATATGTGTACATACATATTGTGTGTGTGTGTGTGTGTGTGTGTGTGTGTGTGTACTCAGTCATGGCCATCTTTTTGCGACCCCCTGGTCTGTAGCCCTCCAGGCTCCTCTGTCCCTGGGATTTCCCAGGCAAGAATATTGGAGTGGGTTGTCATTTTCCTCCTCCAGGGGGTCTTCCCAACCCAGTGATCAAACCCTCATCTCTTGCATCTCCTGCATTGGCAGGTGGATTCTTTTACCATTGCACCACCTGGGAAGCCCATGTATATATTATACATACATAAAAAGTTATATCTATATATTACATATATATAAAGTTCAGGAAATAGACACTAAGCTGTTCATAGTGATTAGCTCTAGGAAGGGAAGTAGAATTAGGAGTTGTGGATAAAAAGGGGACTTTTGTTTAAAATTTTACAATGAGCATTATTTGATGTAATTAAAATATGTTAAAGAAAAATATCTATAGGTTATATTTATCAGTTATTAGAATGTATTATAGCCTTCAATTTTACTTTGTGAAGATAATAAAAATTTATTAATAGTGAATGAACCTATATACTACAGGATGAGAACCTATAAGACTTCATACTTATAATTATATTCATAGCATAAAGCAGATAATGAGTAGTACATTTCTGATGTGTTTTTTTCCTAGTTTCTTTATGCTAAGAAATTGGTGGATTACTTAGAATTCAATATCTAAAGCAAATATGACCAAAAGAAGCATCTTTGTCCTAGGCTCTTTAGTCAAGCAAACTTTGAACTTTTGCGGGTATTCTTAAATGCCTTATGGGTTCCAAGCTCTGTACCATCTTTATTAGTAAACAAAAATGATCAGATTGGTCCTGCACAACTCTTAGATTTTTTTTTTTGCCAGATAATAGTAGTCAAAGAAGAACTTTTGAGGCAAAAGGCAATTGCTCTCCCCCAAAGTCACAAGTAAGTCATATTGATAATCCAATGTAGGACCAAATTCTGTCAGATATATTGACTTTTATTAACAAGCAAACACACCCCTCCCAACCTAAATCGATTTATGTAACCTGTGTACGAGTTTCAGGAAGTTCCAGCTCTTCTTCACTTTCCTTTTAGATGCTTCAACCGCAGCCTTACATAAAAGACTCAAAAGAAGCTTGAGGCAAACACCCAGATTCCAAAAACAGATTGTCTCACCCTTATAGCCTGCATCAGGCAAGCAGAATCTTCTAGAAGTGATGGTTGTGGACGTGAACTAAGATTATCAAATTGATCATGCACAATTCTTAGGTCTTTTTTTGGTAAACAAGGGTGGCCAAAGAAGCAAGTTTTGAATTAAAAAAGGATCAACTACTGCTCTTTCCAAAATCTAACAACCAAATCATACTGATTACAGGTCTAGGCCTATTTAGGGCTTTTTTTGCTAAGTCACTTCAGTCGTGTCCAACTCTGGGCGACCCCATAGACAGCAGCCCACCAGGCTCCCCCGTCCCTGGGATTCTCCAAGCAAGAACACTGGAGGGGGTTGCCATTTCCTTCTCCAATGCATGAAAGTGAAAAGTGAAAGTGAAGTCGCTCAGTCGTGTCCCACTCTTGGCGACCCCATGGACTGCAGCCTACCAGGCTCCTCTGTCCATGGGATTTTCCAGGCAAGAGTACTGGAGTGGGGTGCCATTGCCTTCTCCATTTAGGGCTTTAGACTGGGGCATTATTAACAGAGGTTCAGATCAAGGTCTTATTGGGTTTTTACACTGAAATACTTTGAACCAACTTATATTTCTTGAACACTTTAATCCCACCAAGCATGCTAATCAGTATAACAATTTTCACCAATTGAAACCCATTTTTGGCTCTCAGAATGCTACTTGTGGATTGTTGATGTGGAGATGGTTACAAAGGAAGAGTTGTAACAGCTAATTCTGAAGTTCAGGCTCCCTTGTCAGGCCAGCTAGATTGTCTCAAGACTCTGAATGCTTTATCTGATGCTGACAGCACCTGGGTTTTAACTTAACCTAAACAACACACATGTATTAATAACACCAACCGTATATGCTCAAGTGTTTTAAAATACATTACGGATGAGTACTGCAATTAGCTCTTCTTACAGAGGGTTCTGTTACTTGAATTGCAATTAATCAGAATCAGCCTTTTAAGTGTAGTCATAATCACCTATATTTTTACTTTCTCCCTCTGGAATGATAGATGACACCTATCGAAAGCTTATACTATGCTCCATGCTCGTGTGTTAACCCACTTAATCTTCACAGCACCCCTAAGAGTTGCATTACTGTTATCCATTTAACAAGGAGAAATCTCAAGTCACTTGTTCATCCTCACGCTGCTTGTACCTGGCAGTTTCAAGATTAAAACCCAAGCATTTGGGACATGAGGTAATTTGTTTTGCTGCATGAAAGACAGAACATACTCTAATTCATGAAGCCATACTGCCTCACCAGCTGTGAAATCCTACTCTTAATTTGCTTTGCACAAATTCTGCACACAAGGCAAATTGTCTACACGTTAAGTTGGAAAGGCTCTTCCATTGACATGCTGTGTTCCTCTGTCACGTCCCCATTTCCTCAGTGTGTTTTCCTGTCTACAGAGCTGATGAGAAATGTTTAATTGTCTGGCCTGGCTCTGTACACAGAAGAAAACAACATCCCCAAGGAGTCATATCCATTACCTTTTGGATCAATGCCCTTCTAACAACACACAGCAGCCATAGACCCCCAGGGTTTGCTGTTGAAGTTCCACACCCCTCCTGTGAGGCTAGAATTTATTTTTCCTGTGTGATCACTAAAGATGTCCTATTGTTGAAAAGAAAGGAATTGATGATTGAAGTATTAGTCCTCAGCTTAGGAATTACAAAACTGAGGGCCAGCAGATCAGGCCTAATTATTATTGCTGTTCTTCCTACATGAACTTGCACTGTACTTACACTTGGGCATGGAAATTACTTGTGATACATAGATGACTTCTTATGCCTAGAATTTTGATAAAAATGGGAAGCTTCAGATGTCATGCCTTTTATGATGCCACCTCGTTTGATCCTTAAAAGCATTTCGGTCCCAAACATGGACAGTGTTCCTTTTCAAGTACTGATTTACCTGGGACACACGGCTATTGGTCTTTTGACCATGAACATAGGCAGAGTTGGGTTAGACAGGTTTCTGACATCTTCCAGTTGATGGTTGTGGGCAGAACTCACACATACATGTGGCTAGGTCATACAGTGCCTAGGTTGACAGGAGCCAATCTGAAAGCAAAATTCAAATCCTGAGTCCCACCCGGTGCTCATTCCACTCCTGAGTATTTTTCTTTGCCGTAAATTCACTCCCTGGCTACAACTTCTCTTCTACACATACTCCTTAACCACTGGCAGTCTGGTGCCTATCCCAGTACTCTGCCTCAGCTTCCTGGTGTGTGTGCATGCCCAGTCGCTCAGTCACATCCAACTTTTTGCTACCCCATGGACTGTAGCCCATCAGGCTCCTCTGTCCATGGGGATTGTCAAAGCTAGAATACTGGAGTGAGTTGCCATGCCCTCCTCCAGGGGATCTTCCCAATCCAGGGATCAAACCCAGGTCTCCCACATTGCAGGTGGATTCTTTACCGTCTGAGCCACCAGGAAAGCCCAAGAATACTGGAGTGGGTAATCTATTCCTTCTCCAGGGGATCTTCCCAACCCAGGAATCGAACCAGGGTCTCCTGCCTTGCAGGTGGTGCCTCGTGTATATTTTAGATGTCTGCATATAGAATTTCATTCTATGAAGGTACCTTAATTTATTCGTAAGGTCTCTGATGGTGGGCATTTAGGTAGTTTGCAGTCTTTGGTGATTACAAATAATACTGAAATTAAAAGTTGGGTGTTTTGGGTTTTTTTGTACATATGCCTGCAAATATCTCCAGAAAAAAAAATTTATCAAGGTAGTATTTTTTTTTTTTTGGTCTCACTGTTCGACATTCAGGGACCTCATTTCTCCAGCCAGGGATCAAACCCATGCCCCCTGCACTGAGAGCATGGAGTCTTAACCACTGGACTTCCAGGGAAGTCCCTCAAGGTAGTATTTTCTTTTACTTATATGCTTAGACTCTCTTAGCTATGCAGCTGCCTATAGAACCATTCCTTTTTAACCCTCATCCTTCAAATTTGAGTCTTTATGACCTGTCACTTAAATTATTACAATAGCCTCCTAAGTGCTTCAGTCTGCCTACTCTCTCCTTTGTGCTGTGTGCTTCAGTCGTGTCCGACTCTTTGTGACTCTGTGGACTGTAGCCCACCAGGCTCCTCTGCCCATGAGATTCTCTGGGCAAGAATACTGGATTGGGTTGCCATGCCCTCCTCCAGGGGATCTTCCCAACCCAGGGACTGAACCTGCATCTCCCACATTGAAGGCAGATTCTTTACAGCTGAGCCACTGGAGAAGCCTCACTCTCTCCTTTATAATCAGTCCTAAATAGGGTTTCTTGATTTCACTGCTCAGATTATGTTACAGTCATCCTCAAAGATCTCCAAAGGCTCATGACTGCTGGTTGAACTTAGTATAAACTCGCCACACCCTCTCCCGGCGCTCAAGACCACACCACAACATGGTTCCTCCTTGTCTTGGGAGTCTCTTACCCCCGTGATTGTCCCATATGTTCCCTGTGCTTCAGCGGGAGCAGATGGTTCACCATTTCCAGAGCTTGCTCTGTCCCTGCCTCTGTGCCTTTGGGCTCATTCTTTGCTGCGGAAGAGCCCTCCTCTTTCACGTGTCCTCCTTCATCTCTGCCCACGCAGATCCTCCCCAGACTTGAATGCTGCCACCCCAGTCGTGTTTTCTGCTTCTCCTACCCCCCACTCCCCAAACGACGTGATCTCTCCCCCTTGCGCCCCAGCTGCACTCTCCCTCCCCCCCTGTTCTCATATCCTCTTTTGGATTGTAATCCTTCGTGGTGCCTGTGGTGAACCTGCTGCTGCAAGCATGTATCTGCTGAAAGCCTGTAGAATGCCTTGCATATCATAGAGGTGCAAAAGAATTCATTAGGTTAGATCTTCACACTCGGTAAATTCTCTTACCCCAAACTGATCTAATCTTTCAGCTTGTGGGAAAGAGATCATACACCTGAAGCCATTATCAAAGTAGGTTAACTTTCCAGTGCATTTGGTCAAGAACTCAAAAACACACTGGCAGTGGGAGGCAGGCTGAGTAGGAGTAGGAACCCAATGCATCTGCCTTTCCTTGCCCCTGGTGGGTCCACAGCTGCCCCTGACACAGCCCACACGGAGCAGAGTTCCTCTGGATTTGGAAAGCTTACTTCTTGCCAGCCACAGCCAACAAGGACTTCCATCCCCTATTAGGAAAAATTTACTCTAACAATCCATGTCCTTTCATTAAAGGGATGTTTGTAAACATCCTGGTTCCTGACTCACACTCATGTCAGCAGATGGCATTCTCATGGGAAGACATGAGGAGGGGGAGATGGTTAGGGGTGAGTGTAGAAGGCTGGATCAGATCACGGGTCCACAAGCAAAGATCCTCTCTTTTGAGTGACGCAGAAAGCTGCTTTCCCCACAAATCCCAACCTCACATTTGACAGTACTGGAAGAACACACATGGAGTCTCAGCCTTGAAGAACCTGATTTTCCGACTGCAAGCCTGGGTTTCTCGCTCTCATCTGCAATTCCTCATGTACAGTGAGTGGCTCTTATCTAGTTCAGTTTCTCACTCATTCACATATTCAGTGAACACCAATTCTGTATGTCCCTGCTCTTAAGGGACTCAAAGACTGATGAGACGTGATGGTTCCCAGATTCTTTTGTGAAAATGCAGAAGGACAATTAAGGTTTCAGAGTTACTACTCAACCCCATCCTGACCTATGCTTACCACGTCTGCCCTCACTGTACAGGTCAGATATTCAAAATCTGAGTTATTCTTATCCTCAGCATGCACTTGGTACCCTGAATGTTATTCCCAGAATCTTTATCTTTACCTTTCCTTACCACAGGCAGTGGTATTTTGTTTGATACCATCCTTTGCCAGATTCAATAGTATTTAATATCCTCTCTGTTGTTGAAAAGAACAATACAAAAGTTGAAATAGTAACAACAGCATATATTATCATCTTATTTTAATTTTGAAATCACCTGTCTGGTCTCTGATCTCTGTGCCTTTTTTGTTTGGGGCCACTGTCCAAGCCACTGTGACTTGAATCCAAGTCCTCTGACTCTGGGTCCTGGTGCAGTCTTCAAATCCTTAGCCTTATTTTAGCAGCACTCACGAGGCTATTTCAGAGAAGGCAATGGCACCCCACTCCAGTACTCTTGCCTGGAAAATCCCATGGACGGAGGAGCCTGGTGGGCTGCAGTCCACGGGGTTGCTGAGGGTCAGACACGACTGAGCGACTTCACTTTCACTTTTCACTTTCATGCATTGGAGAAGGAAATGGCAACCCACTCCAGTGTTCTTGCCTGGAGAATCCCAGGGATGGGGGAGCCTGGTGGGCTGCCATCTATGGGGTCGCCCAGAGTCAGACATGACTGAAGTGACTTAGCAGCAGCAACGAGGCTATTTGCAATAACCATTTAGCCTTTCTACCTGATCAGGTTTGACTACTGTTGACTGTGCAGAGTATATAAACCTGAAAGTGCCCCCTATGCCCTAGTGATTCCAGAGCAGACTGGTGTTACATGGTCAACTATACTTGGTAGAGCAGTCTTCTCTCTCTCTTGAACCTGAAAGCATCCCATGCCTTCTCTTGACTCACTGACTTCATTGGTAGTATGAGTACCAGCAGATCCTGTCTCTCAGGGGTTACAGTGTCATCTAAATGTGGATGATGACCTCTGTTTTAGGATAGAAAAGTGCAAGCACACCAATCTGATACTCTTTTATTTGGATTTTTTTCCATTTCCTCCTTGGAATAAGTTTTCATAATTTTAACATGTTAAAAAATATTTGGTCATGTTCATACGTGTGTGTGTGTGTGTGTGTTTCAGTCACAGGCATCTTCTTTTGAGACTCACTAGGCATGGAAAAACCTAAGCCTGGTGAAAATGCTTCCTCCTGCCCTGTGAAGTTTCAGGTCAGCTAACCATGGGGTTTGTTATATAACCTACACACCAGGCACTGGCACGAGGGGACCTCAGGGAAAGATCGCCTCTCTTGGTTTGTGACTGGCAGCTTTTTCCTCTAGTATGTGCCGTAGCTACAGAGCCAGATTGGAAGGAGAGGATTTATAGGAAATCCAGCTGTGAGTTTTCGGGGTTTTTTTTCCTCTTAGAGCTGGAGGCGGGGCCAAAACCAACCTCAAACCAGGCACACCATTGATCAGGCTAGAATGATGTGGAACACAGTCTCACAGACAACAGCTAAGCACAGGGGAAATATTAGCTGGCAGAGATAACAAGAGGAAACACTCAGTGACAGACGCACCATCTGTCAGTTTCGGAGAAGCAATTTTCAAGAAGGCAGAAAATGAAGAAGAGAGTGGTTTTGTTTCAAAGGTACAGCACAGCCTTAAGGACGTTTTAAACAAAGTGAGCCTGTATTTCATAGAAGAGGTCCTGGCGGTGGGTAAGACAGCGGTTACTTCCTAGCTGTACTGGGAGTTTTTGTTATTGATACATAAAGTTTTCTTTGTAGTATACTTGATATCTAAAAGGACAGTCTTTTAACAAGAACTTGATTTAAAATGGAAATCAGTGTCTCATTTTGATTATTCACTTTAAAGACATTGGAAAGTTACAGGAAGATACTTATTTACTCTATTTAACCTCAGAGAATTGCTTTTATCTCAGATAGACTAGAGATACTGATATCAGAACTGTCTTATTTTTTTTTTTGAACTATGGGCTAAATTACCGGAATCATTCCTTAAAGGTAATTTAGTGAGAAAGTACCCATCTCTCAGATTTAAGAGGCTGACAGAAAATGCTGTCTATTGGATCTTTACTTCCCTGGGATCAGTTGCATAAATAGTCATAAATGTGATCTAAACTTCTACGTGCCTTTCCTAGTAACGTTATTGTGTTGATGTAGTTTTTAAAGGAGGCTGCTTCTTAATCTTCTTTATAAGCTGCTATGTGAAACAGTCCTGCTGTGTGTGTTTAATACATTTTCAAAAGTGTTAGTTTTAGAACAAAGTTGGACTTGTGCTGTTTGTGTTGTTGTATGTTATATCTAAGTAGTCTGCATTTGATGTCACATGTCATACGTTTTGTTACGCTGAGATTTGTGTAGTTCCGAACAGGTCAACAGCAGTGCTTTGGAATCATAAGCTTACATGAGCAATAGCAAGAAGTTTTGAGGCGGATCACAGGAGCCCCTGTATTAGAAAAAGGCAGTTCTCTTACAGTTCACACAGGCAAAAGGGGCTTGTTTTGCCTCAGCGTTAGCCAACTGTCTAGTCCAAACCAGAAGTGGAAGCACTGGCTGTAAACTCGCAAAACCACTCAGTGTTATGGCCCAATATGGATGTCAGAACTTTGTAGCATGTGTGGGAACATGGCTGCAGTCCAACGTCTGGAATCATTTATCTTCTGGGAGAGACCAGAAGACAACTGCTTCATGCATTTTACAGAAATCCTTGCTGATTGATTTCATTTACATAGGGCAAGCACAGTGACTGATGGTGGGGCGACCACAAGTGGGGGAGAAGTATTGATCTATTTCTGCTTTTCCTGACATCCTGATCTCATTAGTGTCCCGGCACCTTTGAATGAGATTGTGCCATTACAAGCAACCATATGGTTTCTACAGGGGCCTTTCCACCCGTTTCATAATAAATGCCACATTGATGTCTTTTCTCATTGCGGGGAGTCAGAAACTGAAAGTTGAACATTTGTCTTGCTGTCTTTTCAGAAGTCTAACCTATTTCCTATTAGATTTGAAGAGTAAGAGAAAGAAAATACCAGTAGACACAGTTCTCCTTAGGCTCATGGCAGCTTAGGCAGTGACATTTTAGAGATGTGTGCAAGACAGTCTTTCTGAAATTCTGGAACATACTCTTCGTGATGCATGGACTCGTATCCATGTGTGAGGATATCAGCTTTGCCAGCCAATATTTTCCGGAGAGCTAAGTTCACATGCGCTGACATATGCTGATTTGTGACAGGGTGGCATCCAGATCTTTTTCTAACTTGTGAAAGAATATTTGCCAGTTTCTAACAATACTCATGTCAGACTGGGTGAAGACATTTTTAATTTATTGCAAGGACCAAGGTAACAGTCAGAAGTCTTGGATTTCAGCCACTACTCTTATGCTGCCTACTTCGGTGATCTTAAGAAAGATAGCTAACCTTTTAAGAAATCTGTTTCACTGCTTAAAAATACAGTGAATAATTCTAGCCATCTCTGATTTCCAGAGACACTTTAAATGTCAGCAAGATATTAATAATGTGTCTTGCTCTATTACTTTTTAGTATATATGTCATTTATGAAGTTGCCTCTGTTTCCTTAGGCTGAAAAAGCTGAAAAATTCTGGGTCACTGGAAAGAAGATTCTGTAATTTTATACAGTAGTACTTTTGTTTGCAACAGCCTACTCTTGAAGGTACTTGTACTGATCTTTTTTCTTTTGGAATTATCCTTTGATTTTCTCATTACAGTTTCTGGCATTGTGAAATTCCAGGCATTCTCCCAAATAGGTTGAAGTTGTAGAAGTTGGGTTAAGATTGGTGCAATGCTGCTTTGGTCTAGTATAGTTAAATATATATAATTTTTAAAATTCCTGATATAAGGAAATGAATGATAGTGCAAACTAGGTTACCTAATATTTTCTAACATACGTATGTTAGAAACATATATATATGTGTGTGTTTATATATATGTGTATGTGTGTATATATATGTCTGTGTATGTATATATGTGTGTGTGTATATATATATGTTTATACATATATTCTTTACCATCTGAGCCACCATTTATATGCATATAAAGAATCTACATATGTGTTTATATATGTGTGTATGTGTGTATATATATGTCTGTGTATGTATATATGTGTGTGTATATATATATGTTTATATATATATATTCTTTACCATCTGAGCCACCATTTATATGCATATAAATTCTAGTATTTATAAATTCTATATGCATTTATATGCACATATATTCTAGTATTCTAGTATTCTAGTATTCTAGCCTAGAGAATTCTGTGGCAGAGGAGCCCGGCAGGCTACAGCCCATGGGGTCACAAAGAGTTGAACACAACTTAGCAACTAAACAACAACATATAAAATATTAAAAGATAGGAACCCTTGGTGTGTTCTCATTTTAAGCCATTTTATTTGAAGTGATAAATATGAGAGCAAGTTAGGATAGTGCAAATGGCATCAGAAGTCAGACCTGCCAATCTCAACCGCCAATACCACCACACTCCAAACAAAACCATCCTTCTGGGTACTCTTCCTATAAGTGGCTGGTAATCAAATAATGTCTGTGGAATGAATGAACAAGTCAATCTTTTGGTATCTTTCTGAAGATATTATCTCATTCATGGTATACTATCATCACACATCCTTCAGGATGGTGTCTGAGTACCCATCTGTGGGTACTCATTACAGTGTGATAGCATATAGACTGTTTTAGTCTGGTATCTGTCATCACCTTGATGAAAGTGAAAGAGGAGAGCGAAAAAGTTGGCTTAAAGCTCAACATTCAGAAAACAAAGGTCATGGCATCCAGTCCCATCACTTCATGGGAAATAGATGGGGAAACAGTAGAAACAGTGTCAGACTTTATTTTGGGGGGCTCCAAAATCACTGCAGATGGTGATTACAGCCATGAAATTAAAAGACGCTTACTCCTTGGAAGAAAATTTATGACCAACCTAGAGAGCATATTCAAAAGGAGAGACATTACTTTGCCGACTAAGGTCCGTCTAGTCAAGGCTATGGTTTTCCCTGTGATCATGTATGGATGTGAGAGTTGGACTGTGAAGAAGGCTGAGTGCTGAAGAATTGATGCTTTGAACTGTGGTGTTGGAGAAGACTCTTGAGAGTCCCTTGGACTGCAAGGAGATCCAACCAGTCCATTCTGAAGGAGATCAACCCTGGGATTTCTTTGGAAGGAATGATGCTAAAGCTGAAGCTCCGGTACTTTGGCCACCTCATGAGAAGAGTTGACTCATTGGAAAAGACTCTGATGCTGGGAGGGATTGGGGGCAGGAGGAGAAGGGGACGTCAGAGGATGAGATGGCTGGATGGCATCACTGACTCGATGGACGTGAGTTCGAGTGAACTCCGGGAGATGGTGATGGACAGGGAGGCCTGGCGTGCTGCAATTCATGGGGTCGCAAAGAGTCGGACACGACTGAGCGACTGAACTGAACTGAACTGTCATCACCAGTAGACAAACCATTAACCGAGTTAGTCCTACCTGAATCTTACTAATTGCACTTAGCTAACTAAAAAACAGGGCTTTCCAGGGAGCGTAGTGGTAAAAAAAATCTGCCTGCCAATACAGGAGATGCAAGACATGTGAGTTCCATCCCTGGGTCAGGAAGATCCAGTGGAGCAGAAAATGGCAACCCACTCCAGTATTCTTGCCTGGAAAATTCCATAGACAAAGGAGCCTGGTGGGCTATGGTCTGTGGGGTCTCAAAGAGTCAGACAAGACTAAGCACACAGCACATAACTAAAAATTAAAGTTATCAATCAATTTTCTCTATTGGGAGAGAGCCTTGATTTATCTGTGACTAGATATATTTTAAAAAGAAAATATACTCATCTTTTTGAGAAGCAGTTTGGCTGCATTTATCAAGACCCTCTTACCCAGTAAATCCCCTTCTAGGAAATTATCCTAAGGAAGTGGTTTAAAAAAAAAAAACACACACACACACAGTAGCTAAAGCTTTCCAAAGACAGCATGATATTATTCATAAATAATATGAAAAATGGCAAATAAATTGACACTAGCATTATCTTAATAATCATAATAAAGTTTTTAATGATCCACAGGCTACCTGATCAATTATATATAATTGTATTGACTTCAATACTACCTTTTTTAGACTGTTTGCCAAGAAGCAGGAATATACTTGAAGCCTTCAAATTTACAACTTCTTACCAGGCTTATAATTTTACTCCTCTCCCTTGTTTCTTTAATTTAGAAATTGTTGAAAATAAGGTAACCTCTGAGGCCAAAGTTTTAAAACTCTATAAAGAAACAATAATCTTACTATCAGGAGAGGCCTAAAAGGCCTGTCTTATCTATTTTTATTAAGAAGTAGACTATCACTGAGAGAGATGGAAATTCTAACTGATTTAACTTTTTCCTTGAACTGAAGTTAAAAAACAGTGAAAAAGGGAAAACTTGAATCTACATGTTAAATGACTATGAAGAAAACTATGTAAATTGTGGAAGCCTTTTATAATCCCTCATTTAATCTCCTTTTACATGGAATGACTGGCAGAAGTAAAGCCATTTTATCATAATAGTTTCTGCAAGTTATATCAGGATAAACCACAGGAATACAGGAAATAATCTCCTCTCAAATCAGGGCCCTGTAGTCAGTTGAACCCTGAACTGACTTAGAAGTTTTACAGCTTCAGCAATAAACTGATTGGGGGCCTCACTGCTGAGATCTACTGTCCATCCCTCACCTCTTTGTTCAAGAGGGAGGGTTTTCTATTTTCACTTCTTGGGATAATCCTTGAAATGGACCTCCACTCATGATGCCCTTCCCTGAAGCTCTTGGTAAAGAGGCTGGAGCAAAGAACTGATGGGCAGGACATTTCCCCAGCGGGCCTGGCCGCCTTGTCTTAAAAAGGGCAGAAAAGCGTGTGCCTTCTTTAAAGACATTTCTAAATGGTCCTGTTGGGCATACTGCCCACCAAGTAAAGCAATCCCTGCTTCAGAGCACTCCCTGTGTAAACAGTGAAGGAATGCCAACTTCAAAAATGAATACAAACCCAGTTGATAAACAGGCTAATAAATCCCCACCTGGGCCGCAACCAAGCCCAGGAGTAAACGTCGGAGCATCAGGTCAGGGCTGGAGGGAGCAGGGAAAAGTGGAGCCCTGGGGGCTCATCCTGGAGGAAATCTGAATCTTCATAATCAGGAAAGCTCCCTGAAGTGGCCTCCTTCTTAGTTAAGCTGTGAGAGTGAAGAGAAGCGCCTTCCCAGGATAGTTTGGTGTGGTAGCCTACAACCTGGTGCCTTCCCAGGATAGTTTGGTGTGGTAGCCTACAACCTGGTGCCTTCCCAGGATAGTTTGGTGTGGTAGCCTACAACCTGGTGCCTTCCCAGGATAGTTTGGTGTGGTAGCCTACAACCTGGCATGGCAGTTTACACGTTGATGGCAGCTTTTGCACGCCAAGTGAAGGTGGTCAGTTTTGTAGCCTGAGTCGAGCCAGGCTGGTTGTCTGAGCTAGAGACGCATGAGAGAGCCAGCTGCTGAAATCCCCAGGGCAGGAAGTTCTGACAGAATACCAAGGAAGGGCGTGAGTGCAGCCAGCAAACCAGAGGGGAGGGAGTTAGTTCAAGGCAGTAGTGCCCTTCCCCTTCAGCATCTGCACAGGAGCCTCTGGGAGGCCCATTACTCTACAGTCTGCAAAAGGCAGCTTGACGCTGTCTGAATTACTGCTTGTGGGTCTAGAATTTAAGCTCATTCTACTGCCTCAGAGAAGATTATGCTCTAAAAGCTTCTTAGAATTACTGGTTCTGTACTCGCTGCAAGAGAACAATGATTTAGAACAATCTCCTGAGAACCACTATTCTTTCCACATGTGCTTATTATCCTGCACACTGGACCATTTGTACTGGGCCTGACCAGGGAGCCACTGTACACATTATGAGCAGGTCTGGGGAGGAGAAACCCAGCATGCACAAGAGATACCTTTGAATTAACCATAAATTATTCCATGAAAAGAACCCTTATGTAACATGGAGGCATTCTGTCTGCTGTTCTTTGGGTCTTGCAAGTACTTGAATAAAACCACAAGATGGTTAAACAACAATAGTGGGTGCTCAGTTTAAATAAAAGCAGTTTATTTTCAGCAGAGTGTTGAACTCCAAACTAAGTGACTTCTCCATGCCAGGCATTACAGCAGAGAGGAACAAGATATGCATAGCTTTAGAGTTTACTACCAAAGTCTCCGACTCCGTGTTGGTTTAAGCTCTAATTTTATTTTTCTTTTCAGTCACCCTGACATTCACTGATTTGGTGTTGGTATATTACTTCTGTAAAGGATCTAAATGCCTGTCTTACTTCATTTCTCTTGTTTCGAAATCCATAGCTAGTAACATTGCATATTGCATTTCAACAAACATTTATTGATCATCGACTAAGTGTGAGGAGCTCTGAGAAGCAGACAGACCTGTAACGCCTGCTCAGGGATGTTATAGTCCCATCTTTGGGGCAAATATGGACACAGTTCAAGGGAGAATGACTTTATACTAATTAGAGGCATAAGGAGATACACTATGGAACACACATTTAAATCAGCTGGAAGAATCAGAGAGCTCCATGGACAATATGACATTTGAGCACAGCCAGGAAACACCAAGAGATGTTAATTTAGGGCAAAATAGAAAACAGACATTCAGAGATAAAAGAATATATGTCAAAAAACATGAAGACTTTATTTTTAATATTTATCTTTACTTTTTTAAGTATTTATGTTTATTTGGCTGCGCTGGGTCTTTGCTGCGGCACATGAACTCTCAGCTGTGGCATGTGGGATCTAGTTCTCTGACCAGGGATCAAACCCAGGGCCCCTACACTGGGAGTGCTGAGTCCTAGCCACTGGACCTTCAGGGAGGTCCCAAAACATGAACACTTTAAAGTGTTGTATGTGTTCAAGAATAGACACAGCATGACTAGACTTCGAGGGTGTAAGGAGACAGCTGCATCACGAAATGGGGCTGAAAAGGCAATTGGGGTTAGAGCTTTGAAGGCTTTTAGATATTATTTCCCAAGTCACACATTCTGAAGGAGATCAGCCTTGGGATTTCTTTGGAAGGAATGATGCTAAAGCTGAAGCTCCAGTACTTTGGCCACTTCACGCGAAGAGTTGACTCATTGGAAAAGACTCTGATGCTGGGAGGGATTGGGGGCAGGAGGAGAAGGGGACGACCAAGGATGAGATGGCTGGATGGCATCACCGACTTGATTTACATGAGTCTGAGTGAACTCCGGGAGTTGGTGATGGACAGGGAGGCCTGGCATGCTACGATTCATGGGGTCGCAAAGAGTCGGACACGACTGAGCGACTGAACTGAACTGAACTGAAGTCACACATGGTTATTGACAATCTATGAGGAGGCTGATTTTTAGTGCAAGTGTTTGTTGCTCAGTCATGTCTAAGTCTTTGTGACTCCATGGGCTATAGCCCGCCAGGTTCCTCTATCCATGGAATTTTCCAGGGGACCTTCCTGACCCAAGGATCAAACTCCTGCATTGCAGGCAGATTCTTTACCAGGTGATTTTTAACTTGTAATTTGGGAGGAATGTTCTGATAAAAGGGTAGATTGGAGAGGAAGTGATGATACCATGTATAGGTCCATCCACGGCCCATATCCCTCCATTCCATCAACTAATATTAATTAGGGACCTGTCGTGCGTCAGGCCCAATTTTAGGCTATGGAGACACATCAATGAGCAAAATAGCAGAACAACATTTCCTGCCTCCATGGAGCTTATGTTCTAATGGAGAAGACATACAGGGAACAACGTTAACATTTATCTTAGTGGCAGTTAATAAGGAAAATGAGTACAACGGGGCAAGATGGTATGAATGTGAGCAAGAGGGATTAAGTTTTGTGAAAAGGTGGCTGGGGAAAGTCTCTTTGAAGAAGGGACTCTAATGAAGATGCAAAGGAAGGAGAATGGAAGAGAGTATATGTGGATTCTTAGGGAAGGGTATGTCAAATGAGGAAGCAGAAAAGGCCAAGGCTCTGGTGCAGGTGAGTCTGGGGTGCTCAAGAGATGACGGTCTAGTTGAGCCAGTCCTGGACAAAAGAAAGAGGAGGGAAAGAGGGAGATATTTCAACAAAAGCATCCCTCTGTGACTGGTAGGTTTGGCTAATAAGGAAAAGGTCAAAGAGGGCTTGGGAGAGGGGGAGCATGGGTTCACACCAAATGACTCAGGTCCAAGTATTTGGTGTTAAGACAGTTTTGTAGGGTGGTCTGGATGACCTCATCAAAGGAAGAAGTGAAATTAGCCATGAGTGAGTAAGTAGCATGGGATGAGGGCTGGGAACTGGTCATCGGCTGCAAAGTTTGATCTAGCTGTTGAGAGGAATAGAAAAAGAACTCTCTAGCATGTGAATATAAGGACTGATGAACAGTGTTTTTAGCTTATCTGTGGCTTGTTTATCTGTTCGGCAAACACATATTAGCACTTACTGTGTTACTAGCGCTGTACTGAATGCTGAACATATGGAAGAGGAGTGTGCTTACTGACAGAGAGGACAGAACATTTCTAGATATACAGAATTTATTCCTTTATTAGAGTGGAGGGGACTTTCCTGGTAGCTCAGTTGATAAAGAATCTGCCTGCAATACAGGAGACCCAGGTTCAATCTCTGGGTCAGGAAGATCCCCTGGAGAAGGAAAAAGCAACCCACTCCAGTATTCTTGCCTCGGAAATCCCATACAGAGGAGCCTGGCAGGCTACAGTCCATGGGGTCTCAAGAGTCGGACATGACTTAGCTACTAAACCACCATTAGATTGGAGAGAATGAGATAACATAATATTTAACTTCTCACAATAAGCCCACTCACAATACAGACAACTTTTACTGGGCTGATTCTTAAGAGGTCCATGTTAAAACAAAAACAAAAAATATTCTCTTCCCTCTTGTATAGAGTTGATTCAGTTAGAACCAAATAGTTGTAATTTTCAACAATTGTGTGTGTGTGTGTGTGCACTCAGCCATGTCTGATTCTTTGCAACCCCATAGACTTTAACCCTCCAGGCTCTTCTGTCCATGGAATTCTCCAGGCAAGAACACTGGAGTGGATTGCCATTTCCTCCTCCAGGGGATCTTCCTGACGCAGGGATCGAACTCACATCTCTTGTGACTCCTGCCTCAGCAGGCAGATTCTTTACCAGCTGTGCCCTGCTTAAATCTGTCTGTAAAGCTGAGTTTCCAATCAGCATGCTTTGAGGTGCGTCTCATGGATGTGCTGCTGCTGCTGCTGCTAAGTCGCTTCAGTCGTATCTGACTCTGTGCGACCCCATAGATGGCAGCCCACCAGGCTCCCCCGTCCCTGGGATTCTCCAGACAAGAACACTGGAGTGGGTTGCCATGTGTGCTCTCAATGGGTCTAGGGATGCTGAAGATACTAATCCCCTCAGCCTTTGGGCTGGCTGAGCAGGGCCTGGGGTAGCCAAAGACTCCATCTGCTCCAGCAGCCTGGTCATTTACCCCAGGGTGTGGTAAAAATGCAGCATAGGCCAGGTTGAGAAGAAAAGGTTGGGAAGCATGTGATCAGAGATGGCCCTCCAATATGCCGGATCTTTACCCCATGTTTCCACGCATAGTGGCTTCACACTCTCGAATGTACACGCCTGTTAATAACAAGATTTTGAGCGGTATTCTCTGTGTAGCTATCTGTAATTTCTGTTTTTAGGGTGGTTTTTTTTGTTTGTTTTTGTTTTGGGCTGTACCACTCAGCTTGTGGAATCTTAGTTCCCTGACCAGGGATTGAACTCAAGCCCATAGCAGTGAAAGCACAGAGTCCTAACCACTGGACTGCCAGGGAGCTCCCTGAATTTTCTACAAAAAATACATGTTCCACTGTTATTAATTATCTCAAGTCATAAAGGCCAAAGATCATTAACAGTTAGATACAGCTTCATTTCAAACAATCTTCTAGAGAATTTTAATTATTCCAGTTGACTCCTTGTCAGGTCTGAACATATTTTCATTTTTTTTACTTTGTAGATGTGATTGCTGTAGTCCCAGTACTGGAGGGAGGGAAATTTCAGCTTTGTCACTTTCTGGTTGACGACTTATGCTAGTAATTAATATCATCTTTTCTCCATACTTTCTCTGCAAGAATCTTTTAAAGTGACTTCTCCATTCTATGAAGCTTAGTTTGATTAAAAGTAAGCAATGTTAGCTTCCCTTGTAGCTCAGTTGGGAAAGTAAGCTTCCCTTGTAGCTCAATTGGGAAAGAATCTGCCTGCAATGCAGGAGACCTGGGTTTGATTCCTGGGTCAGGAAGATCCCCTGGAGAAGGAAAGGGCAACCCACTCCAGTATTCTTGCCTGGAAAACCTCATGGACAGAAGAGCCTGGCAGGCTACAGTACATGGGGTCGCAATAGTCAGACACAACTTACCATCTAAACAACCACCACCAAGCAGTGTATTCCACACATTTTCTCAATCAGGTACATGTATGCTGCCGTGCATCATGACACTTGGCAGTACTGAAAATGTGCGTGGACATATGATGACCAGCGCCCCCCGTCTCTACTCTGTGACTCTCACCCTCCCTCAGAATCCACTGGCAGACTTGCAGCTTAAGTGGGGGAGTGTGTGTGTGTGCTCAGTTGCTCAGTCATGTCCAACTCTCTGCGACTCCAGGGACTGTAGCCTGCCAGGCTCCTCTGTCCGTGGAATTTTCCAGGCAAGAATACTGGAGTGGATTGCCATTTCCTAGTCTAGGGGATCTTCCCAACCTACTTGCAGGCATCAATCCTGCATCTCCTGCTTGGCAGGCGGATTCTTTACAACTGCACCACCTGGGAAGCCTAATGCCTTGTATCAAATCCTGATATTGAATCCTGGCATAAAATTTTCTTAAACTATCAAAAAATACTTAAATATTTCAAATAGACAAAAATGGAAATTTCTGATATATTCATCTGCATCCCATTTTGGAGACCATTTCCCTCATGCCCTGTAAATAGTCATTGCCCCTCTCCTTAACCTAGTGACACAAGCAGTTAGTTATTATATGGTTTTCATCTGCCAACCACAGTACAGAAACAAGCTCATTTCATCCTCACAGCCATCCTTTGAGGCAAGACTACTATCTCCATTTTACAGAGAAAACCGAGGTTCAGAAAGGTTCATTAATGTGTCCAAGGTGGCATTGGCTGTAAGAAATGGACACATTTGAAACGTAAGATTTTTGCCATCTTAATTACTTCCTTCCTTCTCTTAGGGCTAAGGTAATTTGCCATCTTGTGTCTAAAAAACTTAGTCCCAAAAAATAAAAGAATCTGGAGTTCTCAAGACACTCTTTGGGATAATCCTGATACGGGTGCTGTATGTCTGTTCTCACCTTCAATTGTAGCAGCATTATGCCGGGTTTGTATCCATGCCACAAGCCTGGTTGCTATGGCGTCCTTCATAGTAGGAAAATATTTGTCAGCTCCAGGTGGCTGGAACACCAGACAGGCTTGCTGATAGTTCAGTGAATAGGAATAATGATTTGGCGAGTTACGGGGTAGTAAGCAGAGAGAAAAACAAAAACTCCAGGGACTCTGATGAAATAGGCCAAGGATTTTCACACTATGTTTCCACCACTACACAACTTCAAGTTCAGTCAGCTGGGTTAGAGAGAGACTAAATCTGCAAAGATGAAATTGGAGGCTACTGAAATAACATTCTTGCTGTGAGTTCATATAATGCCTTAGAATAAAATGTGTTGTCCCAGTAAAATTAAGTTGCCATATCCAAAGTAGTGGCCGCATTAGACACTTTAATTGTTGTTCATTGACTTAAATCATCTCCTAAGTCATGATTTAGTCTCCTTGAACATGATTATCTCCAGATAATGTTCTCTTCCAGTAAGAAGGGAAGAACAAAGGAAAATAAATAAAACACAATTTACTCAAATCCCATAAAAGTTCTTGCACAAGAAGTGAAGAAGCATGGGAAAATACGAGTTCTTTTATAAAAACAAGTTTTTCCTTGAAGTCACTACAAGATTGCAGTTCACATAACATATTGGTATGTGTATATGTTTTTATAAGAGGGGGCTGTGTCACCAGAAAAATGTGACTAAGTCTCTACGGTCATTTTTTTAATGACTAACAGTATATATAATATCCTTTTTTTTAAAAAAAAAAGGCAGTTTATAATTCATTTCTCAGTTTTTTAAAAGTCCATTTTCACTTTCTCTGAAGAAGCCTGTGTCTGGGAATTGAGAACCATTTTTCTTTTCATCTTAATCCTTAACTATTTTAAATTTGTCCTGTATTCTGCCCCAAACTAACACACCATTATAAGTTTGAGAAGTTTTATACTAACAAACATACAATTTATAATTTGTAATAAAGCAGTAGCATTCTGAATCCTTAACATGATGTTTAAGCACCTTCAAACCTAAAAATAAATGCTCATTAACCTATTTTATGTACTCTTCGCATAAAAGCATCTACATTTACAAGATACATATATTGGAGCAGGGAGTGGTTCTTGTGTGTTAAGATTCAGTCAAAACACTTTTTTAAAGTGAAAAAAGTTAGTCTCCTTCGTAAACTGGATTTCATAGCAGAATATTCCCAAAATGAAATACTAACTAGCCCTCCATATTTAAATTAAGATTTATTTACAAAAGTTCATTTAGCATACAATTCCCTGGTGGCTCAGAGGTTAAAGCGTCTGCCTCCAATGCTGGAGACCCAGGTTTGATCCCTGGGTCGGGAAGATCCCCTGGAGAAGGAAATGGCAATCCACTCCAGTATTCTTGCCTGGAGAATCCCATGGACGGAGAAGTCTAGTAGGTTACAGTCCATGGGGTCGCAAAGAGTCGGACACGACTGAGCGACTTCACCTTACCTAACCCTTACCTTTTTAAGGTAATAGCATTGTTTTTGAGCAATCTTAACTGTTTTTAAAAAGTGAAGTATATTTATGGTTCACAAGTCATCTGATTTTTATTTTTTTTATTTATCAGGTTATTAGGCATGGGCTGTGTTCATTGCCCCATTCCTGTGGCTTTTCTACTGAGTTGAGTCTATTGAATATAAGTCCAAACTGAGGCAAGAAGGGACAGGAAAAAAGTATTTCTGTGCTCTTGCTTCTACCTAGGAAGAATTCTTTCTTTCTTTTTCCCTATATGAGTGAAAAGAAGCTCCAACAATCCCTGAGATCTCTGGGATAATTCTGGACTAGTAACTAATTGAAAAAAAAAACAAACATGAAAACCTCGACTTTAAAGGAACTTGTTTTTGCCTCAGCCCTGAGAGGCAGGAGGAAAAAGCATCCCTCTCACACTTAGTTAGCAGTGCTATAAGGAATTCTGACTGGCTTGATAATCACCATGGAGCTGCAGAGTACTTGGCTGGTAGATAGCTAAATTTAATTAATAGTACAGATTGTCAAATAAACCTCCTCATTTATTTTACAGCTCTGTTTACTTTCTCTGTTCTGCCCCCTCAAATTAGGGTCTTCTTCTTCTCTTAGTCTCCTTGTTTGCCTCTTGCCTGGCTAGAACACCGCAGCAGGACACTTGGAGCAGTGAGGCACCCGGAAGAGTGCCTCAGGCTTCAGGCTGTAAGGGTTTGAATCCCGGCCCTGTCCCCGGCTGTGAGCACACTTTCCTGCTGCTGGTCCCCAAGGTGGCGATGGTGATGTCTGCCTCAGAGTCTCAGGAGGGTGAAGGTCACACCCGAAAACCCTGCTTCTGTGCTTCCTCTGGGTGTATGTCCTGTAAAAATGCTACCAGTGTGATGCCCTCATCGTTTCTGCTCCTCACCTTTCCCTAAGCTCCTGGAGACTTCAGTCTGCCAGGAACCCTAATGTCTCTACCTAGAACCTTCCGAAGAAAGTCAAAACCTTGAGAAAAATATTGCCTGATGCATCAGCTTTCTCCTCCTTCTTATCGCTCACAGTCCTCACTGTCATCAGTTTAAGTGCCATCACCTCTTTTTTTGCACCTCAGCTTCTCTGTTGCAGTGATGACATATGCATGGCTATTCAGGTATGAATAAATAAATGGAGAAATTATGGGAGTGATTTTTTTTTCTTTCATTTGGTTGCTTTTTTAAATTTATAATTTAAACCCTGCCTTTTTTCAAAAAGATTTGAAAGCTTTTCTGTTGGTATCACTTATTCCCATTTAGTTATGACTGAGGACTAAAATTGGAGCAGAACCTGTGGTTTGCCTTATAGTGCTTCCACTGTGTGGCCTTAACACTTTATTTAATCTCTCTGAGCATTAGTTTCTTCCTGTGTAAGATAGGGATGACAGTACCACTGTAGAGGTTGTTGTGAGGATGAAATGAACCATTGTATTGAGAGCATAAAGCATTTAGCATCAATGCCTGGCACATAGTATCAACAATAATCATGCAGATACCTTGTAACACAATATTCAAGCATCGTAAGAGAGAATTAAAACCAGAATCGATTGGATGCTGTGGACCCTATAAACCTTCCTCGAACAATTTATATCAGGGAGAACATTCATGAATATGCATTTTGAACACTATAATATTCTAGTGACAATATTTATTTCAAAGAATGCAAACTCCAATAACAAGTAAGGACAATTATGATGAACAAGTTAATGAATAATGGAAGCAACGTTACCAATATACTGTGTTAGCCTGTAAGTAGCTTATTCTCTGTTTAGTAAATACTCCAAATATGGCAAATGTTTCAGTTCAGTTCAGTTCAGTTCAGTCGCTCAGTCGTGTCCGACTCTTTGCAACCCCATGAATCGCAGCACACCAGGCCTCCCTGTCCATCACCAACTCCCAGAGTTCACTCAGACTCACATCCATCGAGTCAGTGATGCCATCCAGCCATCTCATCCTCTGTCGTCCCCTTCTCCTCCTGCCCCCAATCCCTCCCAGCATCAGAGTCTTTTCCAAAGAGTCAACTCTTTGCATGAGGGTGCCAAAGTACTGGAGTTTCAACTTTAGCATCATTCCTTCCAAAGAAATCCCAGGGTTGATCTTCAGAATGGACTGGTTGGATCTCCTTGCAGTCCAAGGGACTCTCAAGAGTCTTCTCCAACACCACAGTTCAAAAGCATCAATTCTTCGATGCTCAGGTTTCTTCTCAGTCCAACTCTCACATCCATACATGACCACTGGAAAAACCATAGCCTTGACTAGATGGACCTTTGTTGGCAAAGTAGTCTCTGCTTTTGAATATGCTCTCTAGGTTGGTCGTAACTTTGCTTCCAAGGAGTAAGCGTCTTTAAATTTCATGGCTGCAGTCACCATCTACAGTGATTTTGGAGCCCCAAAAAATAAAGTCTGGCAAATGTTTATCTCCAGTCAAACTACAAAATGCCTAAAAGCCTTCACAGGCTCTAGAATTTTTTTTTTCTTTTATGGCCTTTCTAATAATAACTATTTAGTAAGTTGCCCAAGCATGTTTTACTGTATAGCACTATGTGCCTGATATGGTGTCAGGTGTGGTGGGAATGGCTGAGAAGTCAGAGACTCCAGTCCACATATTCCTGTAACTCCATTTCAGAGACAGCAGTTCGGGGCCGCACGCACCCAGGGCCAGATTGCCTGGAGGATTTGCAGTCTGAGTGCAGTATGAGGTCATTTACCCAGACATTTTAATAACTGTCTTATAATAATTGACTGCTTTTAAAAATGCATCTCCCTCCAGTCAGAATCCTGTCTGTCTTCTTGTCTCTATTAGAATTGAATGACAAAACAGAGAGAGATCAAAACGGTTCATTTAGGGATAAAATTGAAAAAAAAGAAACCAGTTGGGGTTAATGTCTAGGACAAAGACGCAGCCACAGAGGCTACGGTTTCTCTGGATGCTTTGCTTGCTGTGTCAGAGACCGCAGTATGAAATCACACAGACGTTTGGATTAGAGCTCATCAACAATGGTTTCCTAGCAACAAAGTGTTAAACCAACCCTAACTTTCCTACAGCTTTCCTATGTGGGTTTTCTTGAATTCAGGTAGCAGGGGTGTGGGTAGAGTCTACAGTCATGTCACCTGAACGTACGGATGCTTTATCTTCTCTGGAGTCCTGTGACACTGTACCAAGGAGACATTGATTTCAGATACTGTCAGCATAACATTTCATCTTATAAATCATAGCATTTTAGAGCCCTAAAAGGGGCCTCAATTTTTTGGTGAGAAGATTGGATCAGGGAGGTCACAGTGTTGTGCCCAAGGTCACACAACTAGCTGGTTGGTTTGATCATTTTATTTGGCATCTCTTGACTCTCTTTCGGAGCAAAAACTTATTCCATAAAAGTCTTTGATTCCTACAGGCTCTCTCTCTCTCCTTTTTCTAATTTCCTGAATATATACATTTTTTTTCCAAAAAATTTAAGAGGAAATTTTTATAAACCTCCTGGTAACAACAACAAGATAAGCTATGACTAAGCAAATAGTTTTTTAAAATTAAATTCAAGGCCTTCAGAGTTACTTAGCTTACCATCTAATACCATCTATTAATCAGTGGTGGGCCAATCATTAAAGCTTCCTAAAGAAAAATACACTTAAAAAGTTGAAAATCATGTATATAGTTTAAGAAAAAAAACATGGCTTCGTTTTAGTAACTATTTAAGTCATAAGTTATTAAATATACCTTGTAAATTGTTTACAAAATTCCAAAGTGTTTTTGAGTATAATAATTCATTGAAGTGACAGTTTTTTGCATGTTTGATTTGAATGCTTGGATTTTTCTTCTAAAACAGTATGTTGTTTATGTTGGGCACATGGAAAAATGAGAGCAGTATTACATCTGCATCCTCCATTTTTGGTCTATCATGGCAATGCTAAGAGCTACAGGCCTAAAAACACTTGGGGTTTTGTTTTCATGCCTATCTCAGTAAATCTTTAAAATATTTGTTAAATAAAACAAGCTCAAGGCAAAATGAAGGCCAAACAGGGCATTCATTAGCCACAAAGAACTTTAGCCAAATATTTACTCATGGGTTAATGTGAACTTACTGGGTGATCATAGGGTACCTTGTACAGTGAGAAGCTTGTTTTATCCTGGAGGGAGTTGGGCAGCTAAATTTTAAAATAACATAAATCTAGAGTTAGATTTTGAATCATCATTTTCGCAGTAGTATTTAAAGTGATTTAGAGTGGCTGGAAGTTGAAAGAGAGGTGAAGCTTAAGGTGGTCATTTTAGTCGATGAAATCCAGAATACTACCTAGGACAGGGCAGACAGGGAGCAAAGGGCACAGAAAGCCGTTCTGAGGATGGGAGAAGAACTGAACCAAGCAAGGAAAAATTGTGCTTAGAAAGATAAAGTTGAGAACAGTGTCAAAATTTATGACTTGGGAAGTAGCTATGAACTAGATACTATCCATAATACTGGCACCAATACATAGGAAAGACAACAGGGCCTTGCTTTGTTAGAAGGAGGCTTGTATGCAGCAGCCAATCCATAAAGTACCAGTGTGCTGAAATACTAGTGCTGGGCTCGCCATCTAGGTGCCAGCCAGAGGGTAGCTTATTGCTGTAGTTCCCTCCTTTCTCATTCCTCCCTCTGCCCCTTGCCTCATTTTTTTTATAACTAAAGATCAGTTATATCTAGAGAACTCCCTCCCAGTCCAGTGGTTAAGGCTCTGTACTTTCACTGTAAGGTGCATGAGTTTGAGCCCCAGTTGGGGAACTAAGATCCTAAAAGCCTTGTGGCCAAAAAAAGAGAAAAAAATTTAGCTATATTTAGTCATTAAATACTAGTGTTAGATGAGAAAAGCCACTTTGGAGATTCCAACCAAATCGTAAATGTACCTGCTATCTTGTGAATATACTAAGGAATTTTTAAAATCTTGGTATGTTTCTCTTCCTTATGAATGTTATTCCTGATGTTAATTCCTAAACAATAAAAAGGAAGGAAACGAAACATTTTTGAATGATAAAAAAATGTAAAAGTGTTAGTCACTCAGTTTTGTCCGACTCTTTGGGATCCCATGGACTGTAGCCCACCAGGCTCCTCTGGCCATGGAATTCTCCAGACAAGAATACTGGAGTGGGTCGCCATTCCCTTCTCCAGGGGATCTTCCTGACCCAGGGATCAAACACAGGTCCCCTGCATTGCAAGCAGATTCTTTACCATCTGAGCCACCAGGGAAGAAGCCCCTTTGAATGACAAAAAAAGAAACATAAATACAAGATGTTGGCACCTCCTTGACAGGCCCTACATGTCTGTCCCAGGATCCAGTCACAGTTAGTTTGAAAAGGAAACACCAAAGGTCACTTCACAGTCTTAAACCTAGAAATCAAGTTGAGCCTGAAAATAATTACAAATATGTAAGGGATCTGTAGGTTTTGTTATTAAGGCAAAAGTATCTTAACCACGCATCATTCTCACGGACTAGTCTGATGGGGGGCAAGAAGTTTCTTCATGGTGAGAACATGAAGCCAGGAAACCTTCCCACAGTCAGCATCCTCTCATTAAAGTCTTGATAACCCCAAATTGCTTTTTAAATGCCTCGTAGTCTGCAGTGAAATAAATCTGTTCAGTCAACGGAGATTGGGTTTATTTTCAGGGATGGCGGGAGGTGGGTACGTCAAGGAGAAGGGACTGAACTGAATCCTTTTCACAAGAAATTATTTCACAATCTGTCTTAGTGTGTGGTGCATATTGAAAGTTGGGTGCTTTCCATGAAAGCAAAAATGGACATAAAAGACGAGAGTTTCCTAGTGATATTTAGAGTGAAGTTGATTATGTGCATGTAGGAGCAAAGCACGCCAGAAATTTTTCTCAGAATTAACCTTCTGCTGTGCATTTTTATTTTTCATGTGTATGCTCTTATGACTCATCCAACTTTCATTATTCCACTCAATGAACACTGGCCAGATACCTGCTCTTTTCCAGGTACAAGGGGATAATCTTTTACAATCCTGGGGGGATTCAGCATCAGATAAGGTTGCAGTTCCTATCCTCAAAGTGTTACAGTCTCAGCCAACTAAAAGTATGTTTGCCTTGAGGACAAGATACTCTGCTCCTGATGCAGGCCAACCGTGGCTCTCTTGACGCAGCATCAAGCTTCCGAGGTCTCCCGGGCACTGGCACTTCCACTGGTGGGTGGAGGACAGGGCAAGGTAAATCACGTGGCAGGTCTACCCCGTACCTTCGCACAGACCTCCTTCACCACCTCCAAGAGGGGCCGGGAGTCACCTTCCACCCGTGTGTTTCTTAAATACTTAGCTTATCTCTGCTGTAATGTAATTTTTGAATTCTTAATTTAAAAAATTTACCATAGTGAAAATATCCTCTTAGTGAAAAGCTGACCTGGAAAGCTAAGACTTTTACTACATCCAATTTATATTAATGACAAATAGGGAGGTTAGTCTCAGTGAAACAGATGCCCTTCCAATAACTTATTTTTGAGTAGGTCTCAGATTTGCACCATCAGACTTTTCATGAATGTGAGATTGATGAATTTGCTTTTTATTTCTTCTACCCTCCATCCTTCCTGAAGCTGCAAATTAGCAGCAAAGTGGAGAATGAAATCAGGACCCTAGAGGTAAATCAAGTAGTAAAAATGCACAGCTCAGGACATTACTATAATGATGACCGTTTGTCTTCTAAGAAATCCAGAGTCGGCTGTGCTCGGCAACTCACTCTAATATGGACGGAGAGGGACTCCTCTGCCCTCTGTCTGCCTTCCAGTTCTTCTCAACTCAATCCCCCAGTTTGAGGCAGTTACAGAAGAGGAAGTTCAGCCGCAAGTTGAAAGGATAGGAAGTGACTCATAGTTCCCCCAGGGGTCAGGTGAGTGGGTAGTGAGGGAAGGCTGGGAGAGAGAATTCCTGATTAGAAAAGTAGCCCAGATGGGAGAGTGGCCAGGGCTGGAATTTCAGAAATGACAGTGACATCAGCATTCAGGAGCCTCCCCCACTTTCCCAGATGAGCATCTCCAAGCACTGCTGTGAGTCGTTTCCCATTTATTTTCACAGCATGATTGGAGACAAGGAGGTGTCAATATGAAGCCTGAAAAGAATGATTGCAAATCCTGGGAGCAGAGTTTCATAGGATGTTTCTGGCAGGATTTATTCTTAATGTAGTGCAGTCTGGGTTTTACTAATAGAAACCGTTATGCCAAAGAGAATTTTAAAACCTAGAACTCGTGAACCTAAGAGGTATGGATTTGTTCTTGTTTTTGCTTTTTGTTGTTGTCTTGGGACCATTAACTTCAAATTTGCTGATACCATTAGTGCGTTATGAAGTAAGTGACAGTTATGGAACATGTAATTAACAATATGCTGTTTAGACTATAAATAGAAACCACACTTGACAGAGAAGAGAAGCACAGAATTTAAAGCAGTTATGAACATGAGTACCTACAGGACACATAAGGGTATTTTTTGTACCAAGAAGGAGGAAGTCTTTTAGAAACATCATCTTTGCTACTTGTAGTCAACTGCGGAATGTTTTAAAACTATACTTAAGTTCTTTAAGGGCATGTAAGAAAGATTTGAAAGTTTCAAAGAAAAGATCAACCATTGGAATTTTAACGTAATTCTTGAGCGCTTCCTTGACGAGGAGAGAGTTCTGTTTGCTACTAAAACACTCTGTTGGAAATGTGAGTAAGTGGAACATACTTCACCTTACATTTTTAGTTCTGTTTAAGAGTTTGATTCATGAGAAAATGTGTGGTTCTTTCTGTTCCCAAGGTAATCCTCTCTCCCGGTGACAGTACTTTGAGGCTGTGGTACAAATCCATGGTGTTCCTTTTTTTCTTTTTTTTTTTTTAAATGTGAATGAAAACAGTAGGGAAGGAAGTGTGGAGGTTTGGAATCTTTGCTGCTGCTTCACAGGTCACAGGGGAGCAGTGAGATTCTTCCTCTCTGTCAGAGGCCAGAAGCATGGGGAAGACTATCATTTACTCCTTGCTCTAAGTTTCTTTGAGCCTCTGTGCTGGAAGCTTCCTCGGTTTGTAACGCAAACGTTCATCAAGCCCCTTTGGGGGGCTGGGCACTGTAGTGGCACGGGATACACAAAGACCATGCCTGTGGAGGGAAACAGAAAAGCAGAATAAACCGGAAATTCCAGTGCCAGGGTAAGTACTCGGCCAGAGGTGCACAGAGGGTGCCAAGCAGAGACGACCGGGAGATCCTTACTTACTTGAGTGGCAGGCAGCGGGTGGTCAAGAAGGACTTGGCAGAGAAGGTAAAACTAGAGCTGAGAATTAAAGAAATAGACGGGAAAGGAAGAATAAGGCTTGGCTAGTCAGATCAAGTGGGAGAAAGTCCTTCTAGATTTAGGGAAAGTACCTACCAGGAGCAGAATACGAGAGTGCCCGGAGGTGGCAGTTTCAGGGAGTTGATTGTACCGCTGGCATCCAGGCAGTGTGCCCAGCTGAGACACAGGAGGACACACCAGGTCCTTCACGAGGTCGTTGCGCTCAAGAGTCGTACGCTGTCCTCAGAAGTTTGCATTTTACTTTGGAAGGATTTATGAATCCTGAAGGATTTTATGCAGTAGAGTGAAGGATCAAATTTGGGTTCCATCTCTGAAGTTATCCTTGAAGGATGTTTGCGTTCCTGAACAAAATGCACAGATTGCTTTCAGAACACGAGTTCTTCTACTCTTTTATAGAAATGTATTTAAGACGTCTTTGTTTTCAAACCAGCATCTTATACTGCTGAGCAGAAATTCTGCCTCCGTCCTGTGATCTAAGCTCAACTAACCGTCGGCTGACCAATGCTTGTGTGACTCGCAGTTCATTCTAGTCAGATCTCTGGGTCCAGCAATGTCATCCTGTCTCAAATGGAGTTGGAATTCGCCCAAATTCCACAGTTTCTAGTGTTCAAGGAAGCCATTATTTTAAAATAATGATAAATCATCTCTCTAAATGTGAAATTCTCTTCTAAATTTATATCTAAGTCCCTTCAGGGCCCCAGAAAGTCCGTGATGGTGCATCTTGGAACATTGGTCTTCTTAAAATTCAAGGGAAAGCTTTTTGCAGTCCTGTCCTCTCTATGGGTGGAAATGGCAAATAATTCATGGAAGACATCTGTTTATTTTCTTCTGCCATGTGAGTATGTCAGTGGAAAAATGTGAAAAGTACTCATTTCAGTTGATAATAATAGCTCCAACTTTAAGTGCCTGCTCTTTGTCAATTTACATAATTCATTTTGTCCAACAAATGTAAACACAGAGTAAAGTCCAAAGCCTTGTGCCAGGGACCAGAACTGTAGCTGTACATAAAATGCCCTTCCTTGTTATGGAGTTCCTCTCACTTGCTTCCAGCTACTCTGAAGTATGTATGTAACGTCGCGCCCATAATGAAGTTTGTTCAGAGACCCTCTGCAGGGAGCATATATTCTGTGCTGCTCTCTACTGCTGCACTCGGGTTGGAGATGGGGTGTCAATCTCAACTTGCTGTCTTCTTTCCCATATCTGTTCCTGCCTTTACTTTATTCATTAAAAAGAATTTCATTGTTTTCCCCTTGGCTACCTTCCTGTCTCTAGAATTGAACAAGGGCTAGCAGTCATCACCACCATCATCAATCAATCAATCAATGTCCATATATGAGCTTGTTATTCTGTTAGTTATTAACAGTAGCCATAACAGCCACCAATCTATACTGAGTCCCTACCGTTTACAAATTCACTTGTCTCAGACTTTAAGTCTACAAAGAAATGGAAGTCACAGCTCCATATAACAAGTCAAATAACAATTCAGGATAGCTAGAGATCATGCAAGGGTAGAGAGCATAAGTGCTGTAAGGGTGTAGAGAAGGCTTCCTGGAGAAGGTGTCCAACAAGCCACATTTTCAAGGAAGGAAAAGCTTTAACCAAACAGGAGAAAGGGGAGTGTCTTCCAGGCAGACCCAACTAAATCGATTGCCCAAAAGAAGGTGACCTCAGTATATCACACATTTTTCCTCTGTTCCTGAGAACCAAAATAGTCACCGCTGGGTGTAGTTATGCTTCAACAGAGGAGATTACTCCATTTCTCTATTCTAGCGTGGTTACATTTCAAGAGAGGCATTGTTTCACTCTGACTGAAAGCATGCACACTTCCCTAGCAGTGCCGTCATGGAATGAGTGGATGATTCCCTTGGAGGAAGGACTAGGGAAGCCTCAGGGAGCTGGCTGTTTGCCAGGACATATCCAGGGAGATTTTGGGTGGTTCAGACAGAACTAGGCTCAGATCTGCTCCTGAGGAGACCCAAGTCTTTTTGCTCATCACCAGAACTGCCCTCTTTCTCTAGAAGGTCATCTGGAAGACCTAAGCTGCATGAGATCTCATGTCATTGATTTGTTATTGATTAAGATTGGACTGACATTCAACCCATCCTCAGCTCGAGCAACAGTAGCAGCAGACTTCTCAAATGGAATGAAACAGGAAGGTATGACATCCCAGCATGTGCCCCTCAGCCTGCTTCAGTCAAATCAGGAAAGGAGAAAGCAAGAGAGCTTTTTACAGGGGCCAGAGGTACCTTCACCAAAGACCTTTGACCAGCAGTATCTGGAGGTCATTTGCTATGAATAAATAAAAGGAGCAACAGTCCATTCCAGTTTAGGATGAATGTTGAGCAATTTTGGTGAAATATGGGTATGCAAGGGATACTGAAACAGAAACAGAACTTCTCAGCTCCTCTCCTTCAGCAGATTTATTGAAGGATGTTTGCTTGAAACACACTAGGTTCCAAGTACTCTGCCAGGCACTAGAGGCAAAAAGTGAATCAGGCAACATCTGCCTTTGAAAAGCTTGTAGTCTAATGGGGAGACAGACATGTTAACAAGAGCATTTCAGTCTAAACTTGTAAAGACTAAAATGTACAAAAGTCCAGAAAAGGACACGCTAACCTGGGATTCAGGAAGTGACGTCTTAGCTGAATCATGATAGAAGAGTAAGATAAGAGAAAAAGAGGTAGGAAGAATGTGACAGACAAAAGGGAAGAAGCAGCACAAGCTCTTGTGTGGGACATGAGACCACACCATGGGGCTGGCGGGCAAACTCCCTGCCATCCCAGCAGCTGACCCCAGAGAGGGCAGTGAGCCCCTGGAAGCAGGCAGAGGCCAGGTGAGGGGCGGCGCCGTGGGCCAAGCCACGGGGCTGTGACTTTGTTCTGTGGGTGACAGAGAGGCACAAAGGCGTCCTAAGGAGAGTGATCCTACGGCAGGGGGACCTATTAGGAGTCTGTTGCAGTAGTCTGGGAACACGATGAGGCTCTAAACTAAGGCAGAGAGCATGGAGGTGGGCAAGTTGGAGTCTGAGAAGTACATTGAAGACGTGAACTCAACAGGTCTTGAGGTAGAATTTCTGAGAATACAGAGAACTCATGAGTGGGGAGGAGTCTGGGAAGACCGCCAGCTGTCAGACTCTTAGAACTAGACTCAGTTTATCCATTGATTTAACCAGATGCTTCTCACAGAACAGTGTCATCTGAGGCAGTGCTCTTTAAACTGGGGGTCATGAAGTCAGCTAATGGGTATTCATAGCAATTTTTAATGGAAGGGAAGAGAGCAGAAAATGTCATGTGGCATTGCATATGTACAAAGTGCAATTATTATTTTGTGAAACTTTGTTTCATTCTGTGGGTATGTGAGTACCTACTGAAAACTATACGTACATTGTGTGCATGAGTGCTAAGTCACTTCAGTTGTGTCTGACTCTTTGCGACCCTATGGATTGTATCTGGCCAGGCTCCTCTGTCCATGGGACTCTCCAGGCAAGAATACCAGAGTGGGTTACCATGCCCTCCTCCAGGGATCAAACCCACATCTCTTAGGACTCCTGCATTGGCAGGCAGGTCCTTTACCACTAGTGCCACCTAGGAAGCCTATATGTAGGATGTTTCTCACTAAAGACTGTGGTCAAAACATTTGAGAATGTTACGCTATTCTCTATCTGTGGTTTTGTCCGATTGTTCTCAGGTATGAATGAATATGTCCCCATCAGGTTTGTTGATCTTAACAAGGGGAGAGTGATTCCTTTGTGAAAAAAACAGGGAAATGTTTTCTCACAATTATTCTTCCAAGACTAAATCTTGCAGTAATCTCTGGCCTTGGAATTCCCAAGGATTCCATGCAGAGGAAAGGGAAAGGGATGGCTGCCAGCAGGAAGGACTCTCCCAGTGCATTCTGGGACCATGCCAAATGGCCCACCCTTCAGAAAACATCGGCAACATTGACATCTGCACAGACATTGCTGCTCTAGAATAGAATACCTTATTTTTCTTTTTTTCACATGGAGTTTTACAGTTTGCAAAGTACGGTCACAATACACGTTCCCACATTTACAGCAGGCCCTGTGAGTTTGGAGGGACCTGAATATCTGAAAAACGCTTTAGGTGTTTATTGGCCTGTAAATATTTAAAGCTATAAATATTTTCCTCTTAGTATAGTCATTCACTCTTTCAGTCAGCATTCATTTGCCAAGCCCTGGGCCAAGAACTGGATGTGCAAATATGCTTTCCAATCTGGTGATGTGTACCTGCAATGTTATAATTTAAGAGGATACACAAATCTATATATTTATTTAAGGATGCTTGTAGTTTTACCTGTGACATGTTTATAGACTGTATTAATATGTGTGCCTATATGCATGTTTGTGTGTGAGAGAGAGAGAGAGGGGAAGACGGAGACAGAGAAAGAAATTATTTAACTTTCTAAGTTCCAAAATGAAAAATCAGTTGCTCCCAGGGAACGAAGCAGGAAAAGGCTGGCCCTCTTTTAAGGTACAGAACATTTTGTATTTCTTGGGCTAAACGGGAGCTCCTTAGTGGTAGAATAAGTGAATCCGAGAATTCCATGAAAGGTACTTAGCCTCAGCAAATAAAGCACTGATTTACAAAGGAGTTCCCAGACCTCGGTTCCTTCTAAAACCACTGGATTAAGGCCCTTCAGTCGATGCATTAACCTCAAGAAGACAGACTTCATCTCGATTTAAAAAATATGTGTGTGTTAATGTGTACTTACTGTTTCTTAGTTTGAAAAAACAAAAGGCTCAAAGAAGACTCCTTTCGAAATTTCTCTTCACCATTGGGTATAATTTGAGTGATCATGAAACATCCATTATAATCATTTTAAGCCTGAGAGCAAAATATTTCTTTTCTTTTGGATGTAAGTGGGGATTGAAGTATCTGAATGGTATTTGAACTAGTTTCCCAGTTGACTCCTCACAAAGTAGATCCTGAAAAAACACCTGGGATGTTTTTAATAGTGAGAATGACCTTGACAGGAAGCCTATCTGGGAGGCTTGTGACCTCCTGAGGACAGTGACCTTGGGCTCCACATTAACCCTCAACTTCTCCCAGCAGTTAATCCACAGGAAGCTCTATCACTTGCTCAAGATTTACTTATTTGTTCAGTTTTTTTGTTTTTTGTTTTTTGTTTTTAACTTGGAAAAATAATCTTCTGACAGCATATCCCTTAATGAAGACTGTGTGTCTTATATAGATTTCTTTCCCGGGATTCTGATGTGTTTGGTATGTTTAAACATATTTTTGCCCTTGAGAGCCTCGCATATCAAGCTAATTTTTAAAATTAATATTGTTAATATTTTACTTATTAACTGATGAACAAATCGTAAAGTATCCTAGGCTATAACCATAAGACTGTCTTCCCCAATCTGGTGTTCATATCCTGAAAGCAGCAGCTGGTAGAGGCTCTTACTATTAATACCATTTTCAAAGTGCCGCATTTCATCTATGATTCTCATTACATCTTGTTGAACAGCATTGTGTTGTGAGAAGCAAGGCTTCATGTGATATATTACTTAACAGAGTCTAACGAAATCTATAGAATTAAAAAATGAATTGAGAACTGTTGGATTCTCATCATAAGAAGAATCTGTGTGTAGGGAACGGGTGGTATTTGACCCTGAGACCCTCTTACAGGCATGCTGAAATTAATTCAGACAGAGACATGAAGGTAATGAGGGGGTGGGGGTCAGTGCTTCTAACCACTGCAGGTCATGTTACCTCTTACATTGTTAGCTTGCATATGCCCTCAAATAAATGAATGTTTTCTAAACAAATTGACAGGCTCTTTTAAAAAGTTAATTCATGAAATGAAGTATATGTATTGAACACAAGAAGAATTTTGTTTTCTTTAAGTAATAGACATGCTATTAGTTAAGAGCAGAATGAAATCAGAACTTCGTTTTGAACTCCCCTTACTTCCCTGGTGGCTCAGACGGTAATGTGTCTGCCTACAATGCAGGAGACCCGGGTTCGATCCCTGGGTCAGGAAGATCCTCTGGAGAAGGAAATGGCAACCCACTCCAGTATTCTTGCCTGGAAAATCCCATGGACAGAGGAGCTTGGTGGGCTACAGCCCATGGGATCGCAAAGAGTTGGACACAACTGAGTGACTTCACTTTCACTTAAAGCAATAACATTAACCCTGAACAAAAATAAAGCTATTTTGTTCTAAAGAGACACACTCATGGTGAATTTGTTAGTTTTAGAAATTGGGTCACATTTTGCTTTTGATTATTTAAAAGATTTTAGGAGTCGCATAGAACTCCACATATTCATCTAATCATTAAAACAAGATGGGAAGTTTTTCTTTATTTAGTCTGGTTTGTTTTGTTTTTTAAATGTAACCTTGAAACTGCAGCAGCACCCTTTAGAAAATGCTAATTACATAAAGTTTTGAAATTCATCTTGGGAATTATCTAAATACATATGCAGGAGGTCAGTGACAAGCAGAATAGCTGTTACATAAAATCTCCACTTTGCAAATACCAAGGAGGAAGAGGTGGGAATGTGGTCCAGGATCTAACCTCAACTTTGAACTTCCTGACTTGTGTTAGTTTAAGACATCCCTGTAGCATCATTTAAACATAGTTCTGGGGGTATTAATAAACTTCCACTTGGAATTTCCTTTTTGAAGTCTGCTGAGAATATAAATCAAAACCATATGAGATGTGTCTTAATCCGGAATGTAGAATAATAGAGAAATAAATATCAACCCAAAAGTCCTGAAGTATATTTACCAGGATGCACATTCTGGCAAAATTCTTTATTTAGAACGAAGGCCTCCAGAGAACTGGATTTATTATTTTTAACCTGTGATTATGGAAGCCTGAACTGATAAAAGAAGATGCTTTTTAAAGTCATGGCTACAGTAGGAATTTTATTCAGCCAAGTAGAATGGGATATCTGTTGGCATCGAAAGAGGTTCAGAAGGCATTGTCAACTGAAAAAGCAGATTGCAATTTTATTGCATACATGTACACAAAATCACTGCAGATGGTGACTGCAGCCATGAAATTAAAAGATGCTTACTCCTTGGAAGAAAAGTTATGACCAACCTAGATAGCATATTCTAAAGCAGAGACATTACTTTGCCGACTAAGGTCCGTCTAGTCAAGGCTATGGTTTTACCAGTGGTCATGTATGGATGTGAGAGTTGTACTGTGAAGAAGGCTGAGGGCTGAAGAATTGATACTTTTGAACTGTGGTGTTGGAGAAGACTCTTGAGAGTCCCTTGGACTGCAGGGAGATCCAACCAGTCCATTCTAAAGGAAATCAACCCTGGGATTTCTTTGGAAGGACTGATGTTAAAGCTGAAACTCCAGTACTTTGGCCACCTCATGCGAAGAGTTGACTCATTGGAAAAGACTCTGATGCCGGGAGGGATTGGGGGCAGGAGGAGAAGGGGACGTCAGAGGATGAGATGGCTGGATGGCATCACTGACTCAATGGACGTGAGTCTGAGTGAACTCCGGGAGTTGGTGATGGACAGGGAGGCCTGGTGTGCTGTGATTCATGGGGTCGCAAAGAGTCAGACACAACTGATCGACTGAACTGAACTGAACACATCTGCATATTGAAAGAATGAGAGATTACATACATGCCAACAAACTGTTAGTCGATCTCTAGATGGTAGAATGAAAGCAATTTTTCTTTCATTTTTTCCTTCCTTCTTGCAGGTGCTTCAAATCTTAGATTTAGGTTTTTATACTCTTCTGTTTGATTTCCTTTAAGAGGAAATTTTAAGTTGCTTTTATCTCTTATTCAACTCTGTTCTTAAGAGAAACACTCCTTTTCTACCTGAATTCAGTAAGTACTGGGGCAGGCAGGTTAGTCAAGGCCATCATTAATAATAATTGTTATATGCTCAAAAGTATGGGCTTCCCAGTGGCTCAGTCAGTAAAGAATCTGCCTGCAGTGCAGGAGACCACCTGCAGTGCAAGAGACCCAGGATCATTCCCTGGATTGGGAAGATCCCCTGGAGAAGGAAATGGCAACCCATTCCGTATTCTTACCTGGAGAATCCCATGGACAGAGGAGCCTGGTGGACTGCAGTCCATGGGGTTGCAAGAGTTGGACATAACTTAGAGACTAAACCATCACCACCAAAGCTAGTCAGGTAATTAAATTACAGTTATATTGTACAAGAGTTAGAGTTGCCCAGATTCCCTCTGTTTATAAGTAGTCATGTCTTTACATAACTACATATTTCCACCATTTCCTACTATGTTCTTAAAATCTGGAGAGGTCCAATAAAGATTTTGTAACAATAATTACTAAAGCTCAAAGAATTCTTTAAAATTAGAAGTTATCTACTATACAAATTGAACTATTAGAGGATTTAAAACTTTTACCATGTTTTAAACTTTTAAAGCTTTTTAATAGTTTATGTAACTTTTTAAAGCCTATTTGATTGCATTCATGGTATATTTATAGGATGCTTCAGTTGACTTTTCTTTACCATTTATTTGTTATTTTATTATTATTTTTATTCGACCATGTCTGGTCTTGTTGTATCACTCAGGATCTTCCTTGTGATGTCCAGACTCTAGTTGTGATGCACTGACTCAATAGTTGCGGTGCGAGCACTTATTTGCCCTAAGGCCTGCAGAATCTTAGTTCCCCCACCGAGGATCAAGCCCACATCCCTTGCATTGGAAGGCGATTCTTTACCACTGGACCACCAGGGGGTCCCACTTCAGTTGGCTTTAATATCAGTAGGCTGTGTGGTAGATTATAGTGTGGCACAAATCAATAATGTATCACTATGTTTGATGAAAAAGGGAGTTTTGGTGTACAAGCTGTTTTTTATTCCTTCAGTTGGGAGCTTAATCTACCCCCACCTTAAACAGATAAAAATATTTCAACTCCCTCTATGCATTTTATATTGCTTTCTGTAAGGAATATATAATGTCCGTGTCTATTAATGATTTGCAAAATAGAAATCCCAATATTTAGAGAGTGAACCTCTAAGCTCGGTGGCCTATTTGGCCTTGGAGAACACGGAGGAAAATGAATCTGTAGCTGAAGACCTAATAAAAACCTAATTTCTTGAATCCAGCCCTGATTTTCTGGGATAAATTATACATGTTTAGAAAATCACTCACAGAACCATTGCCACTGCATGAAAGTAGAGAGCATTCCAGAAAACTGGCAAAGATATATTGAAATTTTCTCAGGAAATATTTTATCCCAGTAAATATTTAAAAACAAAATACACACACATACACACACCATCAAGCTTTTATATATGGTAAGATAGTGAAATTACACTTGAGTTGTGCACATCTGATCTTAGGATTAAATTAAGCAAACACTAGTTGTGATTGATCTAGATATCAGAGCTGCACAAAGCCCTAAGCTGGGAGTCAGAAGCTTTGGTGACGTTGTATCTTGCTGTGCCAGCCCCTCAAGGAGTGAAAAGACATAAAAAGGTTATTGCAGTTATTTTATCCAGACAGATCTGTGCTTCTTCTGATGCCTGTGTGGTACAATTTTCCCTGATATTGTGAAAGCTTCTGGTGTAATTGGAGTACCCACAGCTATAAAAGAGTTGGGCTAAGCAGCTGGAATAGCAGATAAGCCTTATAAATATAGACCTCCACATATGTCTGAAAGTAGATAAGAGAAGGGGTTTGATGCCCTAAAGACATGCATAATTTTTTGTTAACATTTAAAGAATGTCTTAAAGCTATATAGGATAGAAGAATACCGGTCCAAGGCCAGGATACCTGACTTCCTAGTGGTGGTGGGACTTGTCCAAAACTGTCACTCTTCCCTGAACAGAAAGTCACAGGCATGACACAGAGTACACAGGGTTCCTTCTGATACCGGCAGCTGGGCTTACCTTGTGGTAGTTACCTTGTGAGCCTCTGTTCCTGACAGCCAGCATCAGGTCAGCTACCAGGGACTGTTAGTCTCCACCTTTCCAAGAGAAGCCAAAGAAGCCAAGTAAGAGAGAGAAGCTATCTCCAGAATCCCATACCCTTGTCCCAAGATTCTGTCATCTTGGTGGGTCAATATGGAGGCACTTTGACCAAGGCCGGCAAATTACAACCCTGTCTGTAATTGTCTGAATCCGCTCTCTGTTCCTCTACCTTGCATTTTCAGTTGCATAACTGATTCCATCCCCAAGAATCTCCTGGGATTTAGTGGTAGGCAGTGACCTGACGAACTCGCAGAGCTGGGGGTATTCATGTGCTTGTGCAGGCATGCAGCCTCCCTGAGAGATACCGCAAGCGTCTGAAGGGAACAGTCTGCACCAAGTGAGAGGGGAGGATGAGGAGCTACTCTGCCTCATGGAAAACTCAAGTCCAAACAATATGGTCAGAAACTATTTGGCTAGTAGAAGATATATTTTCTGTTTTCTTTTTCTTTGAGATTGATTGCAGGGGCCAGGGGTATAATCTTTTTTTTTTCCCCGTACTCTTAGGAATATGAGCCAGGGGAATAGTATTTATATCCCTTGTTCAGTTGCTGAAATTTTTATTTTCTATGGTGTACATGTATAGGTGAGGGGAAGGTGTATGTTTGTAATGTGTGTGCACACACATGTGGATGCACGTGACAGATGAGTGTGAAAGCATGGTTTACATTTTAACATTCAACAGAAATCAGGCACCATCAACAGGGAAGCAGACTTCGAGGCGGAAATGCTTATGCAGTCTGATCATTTTCATTTCTGACACACTAACGGATATCCAGGAACAGCATCAAGTTGAAATAGAAGTTCTCAGCGCATCCCTCTGCTTCATTTATAAAAAGGAGCAGCTGGCAGCTGTGCTAAATTAGCCTAAGTCAGATTATGCCACTGTAACGAGTTGTCCCCCAAGTTGTAGTAGCATAAAGCAACAGAAGGTTATTGCCTGCTCGCATTACATGTCCACAGCTGCTTGGCTGTGGCTTTGTGCCCCTGTGTCATCATTCTGGGGCCCAGGCTGAAGAACAGCCTCTGTCTGAGATGGTCCAGCCTCATGGTCAAGGGAAGGGGAGGGGAGCTGACAGAACTAGATAGCTCTTGTAGAGTTTTGCTTGAAACTCCCATTCATTACTTCTGCCCAAGTTTCATTGGCCAGAGTGGGTCACATGGCCAACCCAGACATCAGTGGGATGGGAAGTACACATTTCCCAGTCAGATGAGAAATGCAATCTCCCTGGCAGCTAGAAAGAGTAGGGGACCATTAAGAACATTTTAGAGTGTTGTCTCTGTGTGTGTGTTTTCATTATACATTTGTAACTACATAGATACAGAATTCTATTTAGAATTTTAAATTTATGATTACATAAAATGTATGTATGATTTATATTAAATGTATTTTAATATATAATTTAATTTATAATTATCTTAAAATTTGATAGTAAATAATAAATTGTATATATAAATATATGATTTCCCCAAAAAAAAGGCTGAAAAAGAGAGATTAAAAACAACTTTTGAGTAACTAAGAATAGACCTCCTATATAGATATAGAATTTGCCTGATTCTTTTCCACCGTGATAGAAATTACTTTTAAGTGACTAGATTTGCTGTGAATCCAGCTTGCAAAGATACTTCATAACCTGAGAAATAAGACTAGTGTTAAAAATTGGTTATGGAATAGTGTGTCTCAGCATGTCTGTAACTCTTGCTTTCAGGGAAACAGTACATGTAAATACAGCCATGAATCTCCATCTTAGTAGAGTACGATTAGTTGTCTTGGGGATATATACATCTTCCTATTTCTTTCTTCTATGGTTATCTATTAGCTGAGTGCAAGATACTTTTCTACACATCAGAAAAAAAGGTTGCCTTAAATTATAGGGAGATAAAAATGAGTGATTGTCACTTGGTTTACTGATTTGGATATTCAGAGATGAACAATCTTAAATTTATTCTAAATAAAACCTGTATTTTAACTCTATTAGTAACTTGGAATCTAATAGAAATAAAGTGTTATCCACATTAGAAAAGAATTAAATTAGGTGTACATTAAGACTTATCCAGGCCTTTTACACATTGTAGTAAATGCATTATGTAATTCAAAGGATGCAAAAAGATGCATCTTGATGCCATGACGGGGAGTCTAAATCACAGTCTTTTGCTACCACAAAACTTGATGTTCCCTCCTGAACCTGTGATTAGGGTTATAAAGCCCTCCCGGGAGAAGGACTGTGGTGATAGTGCCTGGTCCTATATAATATTAATACTCGTATCATTCACATCTCTATATAGATGGGATGGGTGCTCTGGCGTTGGTTTTCACAAACCTGGCCTAGCCTAAAGTGGAGTGAGAGTTGCTCAAGTCATGTCCAACTCTTTGCGACCCCATGGACTATATAATACAGTCCATGGAATTCTCCAGGCCGGGTAGCCTGTCCTTTCTCCAGGGGATCTTCCTAACCCAGAGATCGAACCCAAGTCTCCCACATTGTAGGCAGATTCTTTACCAGCAGACTGCTTACCAGCTGAGCCACCAGGGAAGTCCAAGAATACTAGAGTGGGTAGCCTATCCCTTCTCCAGCGGATCTTTCCGACCCAGGAATCGAACCAGGGTCTCCCACATTACAGGCGGATTCTTTACCAGCTGAGCTATCAGGGAAGCCCTGGCCTAGCCTATGGCCACATAAATACAGCTTCAATAAATAGGGACTTCACTTGAGAAATTCCATCTGAAGACAAAGGTGTCATATGTCTGAAGAGGTTCGTTACTAATGAAGCTAAGTCAGCCATGTAAACAATCCTAAGCCAACAGCCATGAGCCTGTTGAAATGTTAATACCTTGGATATGCTTTAATAGTGATAATTGTGTCGACTGCAGACATCTTGTGGTGGTTGAGTCATCCATAATCTTTCAGAAGCAGGGTGCCCACCCTGTCAGCCAATTTAAATGAAAACAACAACAACAACAACACTGTTCTCAAGCCCACTTTTTAAAATCACAGGGAAAGCCATGAATTCTTTTTTCCCCCACTTGTCTTGAGTACTTTTAATGAGTATTTAAGAATGAATGTTAAGAATGTTTAAGACATTCTTAAACTGAGGTCAGTTTGTCCATCAACATTCCAGGAGATTTGTAAGAACAACATCAATACAGGTGCCCTCCACTTTTCATGGAAAACCAGGTTTCTTCTAGCCAGCTAATTTTCTGATGACAATAACATTTAATTTGGCCCTAATTTGAATTTTTGGTCATTTAGAAAAACTAGCATCCCTTTGGGTTAGCTCTGGAAAAAGTATTTTCTATGTCGAGAGTAATGTAAACCAAAAAATGTATTTAAATTCTTAGCTGGGAGAACACACTGTTCTGACCACTTTAGAAACACGAGTTTATTTTTTTATTTTTATTTTTATTTTTTTTACTTTACAATATTGTATTGGTTTTGCCATACATCAACATGAATCCGCCACAGGTATACACATGTTCCCAATCCTGAATCCCCCTCCCACCTCCCTCCCCATACCATCTCTCTGGGTCATCCAGTGCACCAGCCCCAAGCATCCTGTATCCTGCATCGAACCTAGACTGTGACTAGCAACTAGCAACTCCTGCTTGTGACATGAAAGGAGCCTACAAACCTGGGTGTTAAATCTGCTGCACTCAGTATAACTCCTGACTTGACTGAGGCCCTCCGGAGCCTTGTCCACCTGAAAGTGCAAACATCACATGATATTTCCTTAAAGAAACAGCTTGTAAATCTCTTTAAACTCACACAGAATTCTAGCTTTCACTACAATCAGAATGTGTTGACGAAGCCCTACTGAACTGTTTCCTCTTAGCTACCTTGATGTCATCAGCTCAACAGGCAGTATTCACAGAACAGGTATTTTAAAAAATAAGTGTTGTTCTCAAAACAATTTTTTTTACCAACAATGCCATGATATGGGAAAATATTCATAGTGTATTTTCTTATATGCAAAAAGTAGTCAACCAAAGATATCACCATCATTACCATTTTGACAAATAACATGTATGTAATTATATATTAGCAATGGGGCAAGGGTTGACTTTTGTCTTTCATTGTGCCTTTCCGTATTATGATAAGTTTTTAACACTGAACACGTGTAACTAAGAAACATGATAATACTTTGCAAAAACAGTGTCACAGGCCACAACAGTTTCCACGGTGACTTTGTGCTCATGCCCATCCATGGTCAGCAACTTGGGCAGCCAGTGGGACAGTGTCCCTCTGCTGTGTCTGACTCTGGTTGGTCCTGTCAGGGTCCAAACATGTAGGAAAGGCAGCTGAGGCAAACCTTCCCCCAAGCAGAATCACAGATATGTGATGGAAGAGCATGCCAAGCACCACACTGTCTTCTGGATTTATCAACTGAAAAAGTTTGCTTGGTTTTTGTGCACGTCAAGCTGACGATAGAAAAACTGAAAACCTCCCTTTTCAACCAGTTGATTTCAGCCCGCAAACAACTATTGATGTGAGATCCCAAAGCTCCTTGGTCTCCTTGGACTTCGCGGAATGGGGCTCTTTTAGGGAGCAGATCATTCCATGTGGACAGTGGTGATCAGTTAGTCAGTTCAGTTGCTCAGTCGTGTCAGACTCTTTGCAACCCCATGGACTGCAGCATGCCAGGCTTCCCTGTCCATCACTAACTCCCGGAGCTTGCTCAAACTCATGTCCATCGAGTCAGTGATACCACCCAACCATCTCATCCTCTGTTGTTTCCTTCTCCTCCTGTCTTCAGTCTTTCCCAGAATCAGGGGTTCTCTTAAGGAGCAGATCACTCCATGTGGGTGGTGGCGATAGAGCCAAGGAATATGGTTGGAGGGGACCAGAAGTGGTGACCCCACCTGAACCAGTAGAAGAGGCTCTGTTATTGGAGAAAGGGGGAAGGACGTTGGGCAGGCAAAAATAGATACTCTAGAGTGAAACGGAAATTATTTTTACATGTAATAATTGCATTGGTTCTATTAAAATCCTATCATGATCCTGAGCCAAACAGAATTTTCTGCAGTAACAATGCAGTAACCATGCCTGAGATCAATAGGCTAGTCTGTCAAGGGCATTCTCTGGTTCCTCCCCACACTTAAGCTTGCTGCAGGAGACGGTTGGTGTTTTGCCTGATAGCCCTGGAGCTGCTGCAGGACCAGGTGTGGGTTGCAAATGGAGAACAAACAAAACCATCAAAATATAATTTTGTGCTGGCTATCAACAGCTCAGCAGAAAAGAGATTTTCACCTTCTTCTCAAATGTCATTTATATCTCATCAGGTAGATATTTGTGAAGTGATGACAACTGTGAGTAATGATTCCTTCCAAATTCTCCAGTCATTTTGGCCATTGCAGAGTGATATTCCCTGGGAAACATTAGCATTTGGCTGATAGGTGTTAGAAGGCACTGTGGGGAATCGGTAGAAGTTATATCTGTTTTTCTCCAACTTGATGGGCAAAATCATCTTTGATAGTGGTTAATTATGCTCCATTTTTGTTTGTTTGTTTGCTTTGGTGGTAAACAAGAGTGTGTTATGCCCTTACACTGAAATATCAAGAGTTGGGATTTCCTGGTGGTCCAGTGGTTAAGACTTCACACTGACAATGCAGGGATCTTGGGTTCGATCTCTGGTCAGGGAACTAATATCCCACATGCCTTGCACACAACTGAAGTATTTAAAAAAAAAAAAAAAACAAACAAAAAAAGCAAACAAAACCCAGAAAATATCAAAAGTAGGGGGAATGTCTTTGGAAGATATTCCAGATATAGAACAGCAAGTTGGGTATGGGAAGTGATGGTTGAGGGGAGGTATCCATCATGACTGGGACATGGCTTCTTCTCATTATTTACTAATTGCAATTTTCTATTGTTTGCCTGGAAAACTTAAAACAAAATGTCTAGCCATTGAAAAAAATCAGTTTATTTAACTGGGTTCTGATTAAGATTTGATTATTCATGTTTACATATAGGTAGAGTTTCGGTTCATTATCTGTGTTGCTTTAATGAAAAAACAGAACAAAGTTATATAGAGAGCCTTTTAAATAAAATCTCCTGGGCTAGCCCAAGTCCTGTTCCACTGCCAAGCCAGAGTCTCAGTCCCAAAGAGAGTCTTTCTGTGAGGACCCCTGCTGCCCACCTCTCCCCCAGCTCTCTGTCCTCCTTACCCAGCATCCAGTGGAGTGTGTGCTCTTTTACGAGCTCACTTCCTGCTCCTCTTTGAGCTTCCTGTGTAGCAGAGCTCCTGCCTTCCAAGTCCCCCATTTATTCTTAATGGTCTGTCTCTCTGAGGCTCTTCTGCTTAACACTGCATTTCGATGACAGTAAAAGCAAAAATAAAGTAGAAAAAGGCATGCTATTTAGCTAGTTGGTGTAACAGAATTTTGTGCTTCCTCTCTGAGACTTGCTGACTCATGACTGTTTAGAGCATGTCTAGAAATCAGGTGTTTTCTCATCACTAGGTAGTGTGGTATGTTGAAGAAGAAAACAAATCTGAAGCTTGAAAATTTAGAAGGCAGCAGCCTATCTTTGACCAAGAGTAATCACATTTTCTCCGTGTAACAGAATGTGTGTGTTCTCCTTCCCCTGAAATACTTGGGTGGTTGTCAAAGTGGAAGCCTTCGCATAAGGACTCTCAGTGTGTGTTAGTTGCTAAGTTGTGTCTGACTCTTTTCGACTCTATGGACTGTAGCCCACCAGGCTCCTCTGTCCATGGGACTTCCCAGGCAAGAATACTGGAATGGGTTGCCATCTCCTTCTCCAGGGGATCATCCCAATCCAGGGATTGAACCTGGGTCTCACACACTGCAAGCAGATTCTTTACCATCTGAACCACCAGGGAAGCCCAAGGACTCTGAAATGAGTCCTAAATACAACTTTGGAGACTTACAATAATTGCCCTTTGTACCTTTCAAAGGGAAAACCCAAGTTAGCCAATACAGTACAATCCAGCCAGTTCATTCTGAACTGCAGTGATGGGGCTCACCCCTCCTCATAGAAAAGCTTTCTGGAGCTTTTGTTTCCAGCTTGGTGCCCCAGATAATTCTGAATAATATGTACAAGGCAGGAATGTGTACCTATTTGGTCAGTGCTGGCAGTAATTATGTAAAAAAATCCTTATGTCAGAGAAAAAAGCTCAAGATTTAGAAATCGTCAGTCTCTCAAATGGCGAGGGCTTAGAGGATGCCAAAAGAAGCAGGGACTCTGGCATGGGGGCCACAGCACGCTGTGTCTCCTTGAATTTAATGACATATCTCAGCCCATGTCCAACCAAATCAATGGGCCTGTAGGTTTTTGCTCTTCCCTTGGAGCCTGTGGATGATCTGGCCTTTGTTCTGTTTTCCTAACATGGATCAGACAGCTGTCACATTGAACATCGTGCTGCATAGACATTGAGCTTTCAATGTAGGCTGCAGTCTCTGGCCCACTGCTGATGCTAGCATGGACTGTTTCAGTGCAGCGACCTAAGAACACCCTGTACTCTCCAACTTTGGCTACAGGGAGAAATGAACGTCAGAGTAAATGAAAATGCAATGACCTGACCAAGCTCCCTCCCAACAGCAGAGAAAGGGGCCTGGGTAGAGACCTGTTATAATCAGCTGTTTAATTTTGTTTGGAGAACCTAGACTTCTGACAGATGAACTTCTTTTTCCCTTGCATTCATATTTATCTAAGAGTTGTGGTTAGGAAATGATCCAGGATTCACAAGGTCAAAAAGTGACCTGGTTCACATACTGGAGACTCTCCCATCTCCCTCCAAGTTCTCCAGGCAGGTGGTCCTGTGCACTCTTGGAACGTCCACACCAAAACTGGTCACCCAAAGGACATATCAACTGCTTGAGGCTGGCTCTCGGAGATTCTAGCAGCCCCATCAAACACCTGTCTCCTTTCCAGATAATTAGCTTCACTCTTGCCTGCTGCACTCTGCAGCTTGAAATCATTCAAATGTGCCTGATGAATGAGCATCTTATTACAAGGCATTTGGAATTAAAGCATTAGTAAAACTAAAGCAATAATAAAACATTGGATTTTTGTAACACATTTCTTCATGAGAAAATGCATTTTCACAAGCCTGCCCAGTTGTATTCATTCTTTCATTATCCCCAGAGTAAAAGAATAAAGGAATGTAGGATAAATAGTCTTAGCTTTATCTTTGAAAGTTAAAAAAAAAAAAGAACCTAAGGAAGTACTTCCTCCTTCTCCCTAGTCCTCGGGTTCCCTAGTGTATAAATAAGACATTTTTCCCTGCCTGAAACTCAGCCTGTAGTTTCAGCCTGTAGCCTCAGTTCGTAGTCTGTGGTTTTGCTATTATCCAAATACTTATAGATTGACATTGAAGATAATCTTAGCAGACATGAAACAAGTACCTTTGTGATGCCTGCTCATTTTACACCCATTTCTGAGTAGGCTACTTGTACAGACTTAGGAGAACAATTTTGCTTTGTAATAACCTTCACAGTGCCCACCAGTTCCTATTGATTGAGGAGGTAGAGGCCAGTGGGTGGTCTGAGACTCAACGCATCTCCTTTTCTTGTGTTTTTCAGAAATCGAGGCAAAGGAAGCATGTGACTGGCTCCGCGCTGCTGGCTTCCCACAGTACGCTCAGCTGTATGAGGGTAGGTTGGGCTTCTCTTCTCTCTTTATAAAGAGAATAAATTCAAAATTTGTCCTGTGGTGCTTTTTGACTTCCGAGTCTTTTCTCAACCATTTTTTCCTGGATTTCTCCTTCCCCCTGCCTTTGCAATGCCCAGGACATAAACTGATGCCAGTTTAGGAATTAGGGTCACTTCCTGAGACTATTTCACCTTCTGCCCTTGCCTGTTTCTCCTTTCTTTTCTTTTGCTTCTCACTTTCTGCGTCTCATGTCTTTACCACCAATCACAACTCTGCCTTTTCCTTCCAGGGTTCTGCCAGCAGCAGCTTTTTTTCTGCACTTCCTCCCTATCCTCTTTCTTGTTTTTTTTTATCACTGCTCTCAGTTTTATTGAAAGTACAATAAATGAATTGTTGATAAATTTCTTAGAAATAACAAAGCTAATTTATCTTGAGATTTTTACCTCACATGAAAATGTTTAAGACGTGACATGGATCAGATGTTATTTTTCAGGGTTTTGAAAGTAAAATGTTTTTATTGCTAGCATCATACTTTGTTCCATTGATGTTTTCATTGGCAGTTAATAAACTTATTCTCCTATATCTTACTTACATGCACTGCTCAATCACTCAGTGATTTCCCACTCTTTGCAACTCCATGGACTGTAACCCACCAGTCTCCTCTGTCCACGAAATTTTCCAGGCAAGAATGCTGGAGCAGGTTGCCACGTCTTACTCCACGGGCTCTTCCTGACCCAAGGATAGAACCTACATCTCTTGTGTCTCCTGCATTAGCAGGTGGATTTTTTTTTACCACCATGCCACCTGGGAAGCCCCATATCTTGCCTATACCTAGAGTTATAACCAATGCATCTCCTTGGAGAGTCCTAATGTATTGTGAATTAGTCAGGATCCCAGCAGTGAGCAATGGCACACTCAGGACAATCTGTGGAGGTCTTATTCCTAAAAGTGTTCATGATGGAGGTGTGAGCAGGGCTTAGGAGACCACGAGGAACAGTTCAGGAGCCCGAAGCTTGTAGCAGCCCAAAGCTTGTACCCTAGGCCCAAAGCCATAAACAGAAGGTAAGATGCCAGAACCCAGAAGGAGAGAGGATCTCAGAGCAGGCTTAGGAGTAGAGGACACAGCTGTGACAACAGCTCCCTGGAGAAGACCCAGGAGGGCAGTGCCCTGATGTCACACTCCCTCCTCCCTCCATCTCCAGCTGGGGCTTCCCATTGGCCAAACAAAATAAGGTAGTGGACATGGACCCCACTGAACGCCATCCACACAGCTGATCCTGGGCGCAAACCAGGTTACCGAAGAGTGGAGCGTGGATCTGTAGGGCTCAATAGAGCATAGCTAGTACACTAAACAATATAGTTTCTGACAGCATAAAATTCACATAGTATGGAAAGAATCAACAAAGTTAACTTTTACTCACTGGTGAATCACACCTACTCACCTAGAAGCTCAGTTTTCTATTTTAAAAAAGCCTACTTCTCTCTGTTAAATTCTTTGAGGATAAAAGAGAGCATATCTATGAGGGTGCTTTGAGGTCTAGAGTTTCTGATAAAAACTTTCATAAAATCATAGCCTTTTAGACAAGAAGGAGGGTCTTACAGTTTTGGTCTAAGAAACCATTATTCCCACCCTCCACTACCAACTCACTGATCATGAAAGAGAGGCCCAAAAAGGTTAAGTGACTTTTACAAGATTATAAGATGGAAGAGTCAGAATTAAAATCCCAGTCATCATATGCCTTTTATAAATGTAATAAAAATTAGAACAAATACTTTTACAGAAAAGTTACAAGTTTAGAACAGGATTTTGCTACAGAGACTCCTCTGGTGGACCGGTGGACCGGTGGTTACCAATCCACCTTCCAGTACAGGGGACAAGGGTTCAATCCCTGGTCTGGGAACTAAGATCCTACATGCAACTAAGCCTGTGACCACAACTACTGAGCCTGTGCACTCTGGAACCTGTGTGCCACAACTAGAGAGAGGCCTACTCACTGCAACTAAGAGCCAACACAGCCAAAAATAAATAAATAAATATTTTTTTTAAAAAAGAAAAAGGTTTTGTTACAAAATAAAATACTTGAGACCATTGAGCTGCAGGTATTTTTGGAAACTTCAAAAAAGAAATCTGCCAAACTTCTATCCTGATCAGTATCTCATGAACTGATCAGGAGAGAAGTCAGCAACCTCCACCTTAGGTAGATGGTGAGAGTGTAGAAGTTCTCCATGCAGGCAAATGTCTATGATAATGATGAGCTATAAACAGGTAAAAAATACACCTGAAATACAAGAGACATAGGAGACTCGGGTTCAGTCCCTGGGTTGGGAAGATCTCCTGAAGGAGGAAAATGGCAATTCACTCTAGTATTCTTGCCTGAAAAATCCCATGGACAGTGGGGTCATAAAGAATCAGATAAGGCTGAGCAACTGACGCACACATGGATAAAAATACAGGCATTCAGCAATCCTAGCCAAGGTTAAGCACTTGGCTATTTTCATATTGCATGCTTTTTTATATCCTTAAAAACATTTATTGGGGTTAAAGTAAGCACCCTGCTCTCTAAACATTACCAACACACCCGTCAGTGGAGAGGAACTGCAGTTAAGATTAGCCATGAGTACAGAAATGTGGTGGCCTGAAGATATCGTTGCTGATTCAGATAAAACAAGCCTCATAAACTCCATTGTCTCTCTTTCAGATTCGCAATTTCCCATCAACATTGTGGCTGTCAAGAACGATCATGATTTTCTTGAAAAGGACCTTGTAGAACCTCTTTACAGGTAAATCATGTGAAATATTTTTGTTTCTTTCAATTGTTAAATGTCTGTAATAGTTGTCACTGTATTAAGGGGTGAGTTCAACAACAATTCAGTAAGTCCTTATTGAATGCCTACTGTATACCAGGCTATAAGTGTCTTACTGTGAGCATGATCAGTCCCTGGTTTCATGGAATTTGAGTTCTAGTATGGAGCTTCAGACTACAGATTGAGTCAAAGAGACAATGAGTGAGAGAAAAAGAGAGGAGAAGAAGAGATTATCTCAGAGAGTGTTAAATTCTATTTTTAAAAATGTAAAACAAGCTGAGGCTATAGACAGTGATGGAGTGTGCGTGGATTATTGGGAGGAGGAAGCATGAGGGACCAGAATATGAGTGGTGAGAGAAGGCCTTGTTAAACTTCATGAGTATGTCAAACTTAGCTGTATTTTTTAAGACAAATAATTATATCAGCAAACTGAAATATGTAAGCTCAAGTAATTATATCTGCTTTCAGAAATAATTCACACCTTCAGTATGTGATAGGTGATAAAAGGAGAAAAGATGTATATATGAATAATTCCCTCCCCTCAAAGAATATATAATCTGGTTGAAGAAATCTAATTGAAGAATTGAAGCATACATGAACAAATAAAACAATTGTAATTTGAGTAATAATGAAAGATGCCAATGCAATCAAATATCTCTGAACAAGTAAATGTGCATGAGAGGTCATGTGTGTCTGTAGGAAATTAGCTTGGAAGTTTTTTAACTAAAGCCCTGGAGAGAAGTCAGAGCTGGAAATAAATATTAGCTTCAGGAGGCGAGTCATTTTTCCAAGGCTACAGAGCTAGTAATGGGCTGAACTGACCTTAAACAAGTTTTCATCACTTGTAGTCCAGTGTTTTTTCTCGTACATTCTGCATTTGACATACAAAAGATAGCAGTTTAAGAAGAAAGTAGTGATGAGGAAACTTTTGTCAAGATAGGAGAGACAAATGTATGTTAGAATATTGTGAAATAATCATAGGTTTGCTGATTCTTTAGACATATATTTATATTTCTGTGTTCGTAGCTGCTTTCTCTTAGGGTTGCTATATGAAGAGAAAATAGAGTCATGTTAGGAAATGGTCTCTGAATGTTCAAGGAAAGCATTGCTGTGGGTTTGCTTATGTGGGTGAAGAGAAGAGAACTCTTCAAATCACAAACTGCAGGGATGGGCTATTTGGACTCGAAAACAAACAAGCACAAAATGCCATTTGTGAGCAATTATAAGAGGATTGGATAGTTTTGTTGTAATTCTTTAAAGGCAATGAATTGGAAAAGCAGTGTTTTCTCCTCAGGATGTCTGATGCACACCCCAAGCCCTCATGCACCTCAGAACTATTCCACCAGCACCTCATCCTGAGTTTTCCCTCTTAGTTTTAACCAAGAGTATTTTTACTAACCAGTTGACATTTTTAAGAAAGGTTTATTTGTTTATTGGCTGTGCTGGGTCCTCATTGCTGTGCGGGCTTCTTTCTCATTGCCGAGAACGAGGGCTACCCTTCGTTGCCGTGTGCAGGTTTCTCATTGCGGTGGCTTCTCTTGTTGAGGATCACAGGCTCCAGGTGCTCGGGCTTCGGTAGTTGCAGCCTGCGGGCTCAGTAGTTGTGGGTTGCGGGCTCTAGAGCACACGCTTGGTAGTTGTGGTACACGGGCTTAATTGCCCCATGGCGTATGGGATCTTCCCAGATCAGGGATCAAACCCGTGTCCCTCACATTGCAAGGTGGATTCTTAACAGCTGGACCACCAGAGAAGCCACTTGGCACTTTTAAAAGAAATATTTCTTATTGTTAATCGTATTGCATTAATTATCTTTTTCCCAATTGCATTTTCTTGCATACTTATATTTACTTGATTGTCAAATTATGCCTTTTGTTTTTCGCCCAGTTTTGTTGCGATATAATTGACATATAGCACTGTTTATGTTTACGGTGTACAGCATGATTAGACTTACATACATGATGAAATGTTTATAATCGATTTAGTGAACATTTATCATCTCCAATAGATACAAAATTAAAGAAGTAGAAAAAAGAAAACCTTTTTTTCCTTGTGATGAAAACTCTTAGGAATTACTTCCTTAACTTTCAGATGCAAAACACACAGCAGTGTATATTATCTTTATCATTTTGTACTTTACATCTCTACGACTTATTTGTCATGTAACTGGAAGTTTGTGCCTTTTGACCACTTTGATTTAGTTGCCCCTTCCTCCCACCTCAGGTTGCCACAAATCTGATTTTTTTTTTTTTCCTGTAAGTTTGTTTGTTTGTCTTTGAAATATTAGCCCTGCAACACTATGTTAGTTCCTGGTATTCTATATTTCTATAGACTTCAAAATGATCGCCATAGTAAGTTTGGTTGTCATCTATCACTATACAAAGATATTACATAATTATTAACTCTGTTCCCCACACTGTACATTTTATACCTGTGACTCATTTATTTTGTAAATGAAGATTTGCATCCCTTTATCTTCCTCACCTGTATCTCTCCTCCTTCCACCCCTCCCATCTGGCAACCTGTTTGCTTTCTGTATCTTTGACTCTGTTTCTATTTAGTTATTTATTTTGTTTTTTAGATTCTACATATAAATGAAATCTATGCAATTAAATTTTTAAATTCAATTTAAAATCATCTCAATTGAATTTTAAAATCTATATCTTCTTTGAGTCAAGGTGTTCTGTATATATCTGAAGTAAAATTCACTATTTTCAGTTCTTTGAGTTTTGAGAAATGCCTACAATCAGGTAGTCACCACCACAACCAAGATATAAAACAGCTTTATCACCTGAAATACCCCCTGGTTCACCTCTGTCATCAACTTCTACCCCTGCTTCCAACTCCTGGCAACCACTAATCTGGTTTTTGTGCCTAGTGTTTTGCCTTTTCCAGAATGCTATGTAAGTGAAATCAAACAGTATGTAGGCTTTTGAGTCTGGCTTCATTTTAGTTAATACACCTAAGATTCATCTGTGCTGTGTGTATCAATCATAGTCTTCCATTGTGTGGATATACTACTACAGTTCGTCCATTCACCAAATGCATATTTGAGTTGTCACCACTTTGAGTGATTAAATGGGCTTCCCTGGTGGCTCAGATGGTAAAGCACCTGTCTGCAGTGCAGGAGACCTGGGTTCAATCCCTGGGTTGGGAAGATCCCCTGGAGAAGGAAATGGCAGCCCACTCCAGTAGTCTTGCCTCAAAAATCCCATGGACAGAGGAGCCTGGTGGGCTACACAAGAGTTGGATACAACTGAGCGACTCCACTTTCTTTCTTTTCTTTCTGGGTGATTATATAGCCCTTATAAACATTCATATTCAAGTTTTTGTGTAAACATAAGTTTTCATTTCTTTTGAGTAATTTCTTAGGAATGGGGCTTTGGGGTATATTTGGTAAGTATATGTTAACTTCATAAGAAACCCACCAAACATTGCGAAAGTGACCATACCATTTTGTATTACCACCAATGATGTATGAGAGTTTCTGTTGCTCCACATCTTTGTTGGTACTTGGTATTGTTTGGTTTTGTTTAGTTCTGTTTTTAAGCATTCTAATAAGTGTCTAGTGTTTCCTTGTCATGATTTAAACTTGCATGTTCTTAATGAGTAATGATGCTGAATGCCTTTTCTTGTGCTTCTTTACCATTCCTATATCTTCTTTTGTAAGATATATCTTCTTTTGTCTATTCAAGTCTTTTGCCTGTTTTAAAAATTTGGTTGTTTTTTTTTTACTGAGTTTTGAAATGTCCTGCCAGCATGTAACTTGCTTTTTTCAATATCTTAACAATGTCTTTTGAAGAAGTTTTAAGTTTTATTGGAGTCTAATTTATTAATTTTTTTCATGTTTTTAATGTCATACATAAGAAATATTGCCTAACATAAGGTCACTATTTTCTCCTTTGTTTTTCTTCAAGAAATTTCAGTTTTGTGTTTTATGTGTTAGGTGATGATCCATTAATTTTTTATAAGGTACAAAGTATGGATCAAGATTCATATTTTTGCTTATCAGTGTCCCATTGGTTGACCACAATGTTGAAAAGCCTATGCTTTCCTCATTGAATTGCCTTTCCACTTATATTGTAATCAGTTGACCATATATGCATGAGTCTGTTTCTAGACTTTCTATTCTGTTCCATTTATCCATGTATCTATTCTTTTATCAATATGGCACTTGATTACTTAGCTTTGTGTATGTCTTGGAATCCAATAGTGTAAGTCCTCCAACTTTGTTCTTCTTTGCCAGGATTATTTTGTCTATTCTAGATCCTCTGCCTTTCCATATAAATTTAGAAACCATTCATGGATATCTGTTTTTAAAATCCTCTGGAGTATTGATTTGGATTGTGTTGACTCAATAGATCAATTTGGGGATAATTGATATCTTAACAGACAAGTCTTTTGATTCATACACACAGTCCTATTTATTTAGGTCTCCTTTGATTTCTTTCTTTTTAACCCTGACTTGTCATTTTCAGCATATGGGTAATATACATACTTGAAGGTACCTAAGAATTTCATGTTTTGAAGTGCTGGGTTTTTCTTATCATTTCAGTCTCCCATTATTCACTGCTAATATATATATGATATTGTTCATTTGTATTCTGCAGTCTTTCTGAAATTATTAGTTCTAGTAATTTACACATAGATTCTTAAATTTATATTGTGAAATATAAATCAAAGATTACATTATAAACCAAGAATACAAAATCTGTTACATATTTTTAACTCAGGATTGCAAGAGTGAACATTGCTTCTAAATGTGCAGTTCTGTTCATTTGATGATGTATGTGGCTGAGTGGACCACACTTGAAGTGTCAAACATGGGGATGATAAATCCTTATCTGCTCATTGCTGCATGTGATCTAAGGTCCCTTGACTAAGTTCTGGACTTTTCCATTGAAGCCTACTTAAAAAAAAAAACATGCCTTTCAGACGTGTTATAGATTAGCCAGTACAGGAATCATTTCAAGATATAAAGTTGTGAATAATAGTAGCTGTCAGCCAGAAAAATCAGAAAGCCTTCTATTGTAGACGGCTTCCCAGGTGACGCTAGTAGTAAAGAATCCATGTGTCAGTGAAGGAGATGCAGGAGACATGGGTTCAATCCCTGAATTAGGAAGATTCCCCAGAGAAGGAAATAGCAACCCACTCCAGTATTCTTGCCTGGAGAATCCCACGGACAGAGGAGCCTGGTGGGCTACAGTCCATGGGGTCGCGAAGAGTCGGACACGACTGGGGGACTGAGCAGGGATGCAACGGCAGATACCACAGTGCCCTTGATAAAGGCTCAGCGTGCATTAGAGTGGCAGGAGGCTGTTGTCATTGGAGTAATTCTTAGGGCAACTGTGTCGTCCTTATGATGTAAGGAAAGTGTTTGGCTGGCAGTGTGTGAGCTGAGATTCTCAGGGCATAGGAGCAGTAGATGGAGCAGAGGCCAAAGGAATAGTCTCAGCAGGTGGATCAAAGGACGCCAGTGGAATAGGAAGGCAGAGATGGAGATAGGTTGGCTAAAGGAACACACACGGAATTTCCTTGCCTTCCTTATGAATTCCTTCAAGACACAGATTTCCCGAAAGCAGGCAGAAGGAAGACTTCCAGCCTGAGGGGAGTGACAGCACTTTTAAAATTTTGAGTTTGATGAGCGGTTAATTAGACACTCAGCCACTTATATGGTCTGTTATGATTGCTGCCTAGAGAGCAGTAAGGGGTTGTGATTTGATTCGTTTTCTTCCTTGTGCAGTGCAGACACAGTGATGGAACTGGTCTCATGTTTTATTTTTAAAACTTTGGGAGCTCCACATTTCTCATGCGTATGTGAAACGCTGAGCCAATGCAGAATCCTAAAGGGAGCAGAGAACCATAGCCAGAGGGCAGGTAGCTTCTGCCAGGTAGATAAATGGAGACCAGAGGGCTGAAGGTGTCCTCCTGTAAATGTTACCCACAAGAATTTTATTCACCTTCGGTTTTCTGAAAGTTTCTCTCATGTATGGACAGACAGACAACGTCCTGCCAGACAATTAATGTCCTGGGTCCCCATTTACACTTTGAGAGTTGTTGAGAAGTGTTAGCCTTTTATAGATTTATAAAAAAAAAATTGTAGATGGTAGCAAGAACGTTGCTGACAGGGAGGGCTCATGCCTGACGGGGTACATGTGGGTGTGTGGCTCTCATTTGCAGGTCTTGGAAACCAGGCAGGTTTGCTGTCTTTAGTGAAGGTGTAAACCTCCAGAATGGTGATCAGCCCTCACCATTGCTTCTGCAACTCTGCCAGCACCAGTGCACAGAGGAGTCTGTAAATATCTGTTACTGCCAGTCAGGATAGTAGTGCAGTCTCTGCTGTCTTAGCAACCACATTATAATTCTGTTTTTATGGTTTTTGATTGAATTTTTAATTGAAAAATAACTTCCCTTGTGAGTAATGAAAAGCTAATTGCAAATCTAAAATAGCTGGATGAGCTAATGGAAACTGTAACAGTATCAGAATGTAGGCATAGCCAAGGTATCGCAATACCTTGCAAGGTTTGTCACCTTTAAGGCAAACTGCAGCACACAAAAGCTCCCAAATGAGATTTTCCAGAAGTAGCATGTTCTGTTAGCATTTTGGTTTGGGGTATTTGTTCAGACTGCTGTTAATAACATCGAGCTTTGATGCCCAAGATGATCTCTGAATTTATAATTTAATGTTAGATCTGCCTAACTTATGCTGTTAATAAATACTCATTATAACATGTATAAAACAAAGGCATTCATCTTGCTCAGTGCTGTTTCATGAAGATATGGAATTGACTAAGGTTACAGTTCATCTGTCACTGCCCTTTGCATTTAAAAGAACATCTAATGGCAATGCATATCATGTGGGACAAGGGAGACTGTGCCAGAGAGTGCCAACAAAAATGATTTTTACAGTTTACCTCTACACACAAAGCCATGCCATTTGATTTGAGTAAATTAAATAACATTAATAATTTTAAATAATAGTTTTATGAAAATTGGTAATGTACTTTTAAATTTTCTTTTTAAGAATATCATATAAAATGTACAATATTTTATATATTGTGTTTCTGTGCTGTGCTTAGTCGCTCAGTCATGTCTGACTCCTTGTGACCCCATGGACTGTAGCCCACTAGGCTCCTCTGTCCATGGGGATTCTCCAGCCTAGAATACTGGAGTGTGTAGCCTTTCCCTTCTCCAGGAGATCTTCCCTACTCAGGGATCGAACTCAGGTCTCTTGCATTGCAGGCAGATCCTTTACCATCTGAGCCACCAGGGAAACCCATATTGTGTGTTATGACACATAATAATTTGTGACAACTACCTGAACTGAAACCACAGACAGATCATGGGGAGAAGGATATAGATGATTACATAATATTCACGGTCACTTCCACCTTTGAAATTCTAACTCTATAAGTTAAATACAAATCCCAATAAGCAGTGATTTCATTTCTTCAAAACACAAAGTGCTGGAGAATTCCTTGGTAGTCCAGTGGTTAAGAATCTTCCTTCCATCGCAATAGATAGGTTCAACTCCAGATCGAGGAACTAAGATCCCACATAGCTCAGAGCAGCTAAGCCTGTGCATTGCAACAATGGGGCCCACACCCTCTAGAGCCTGAGCTCCCCAAGAGAAGCCCTCGCGTCTGAGCACCCAAAGCAGCCAAAGTATAAATAGATAAATAAACCACAAAGTGCTTGGCAAGCACTCCTCTAAGCATTTTATAAATATTTACTCATTACATTCCCATAATAATCTTATAAGATAGGCTATAATATCATTCCCATCTTACAAATGAGGAAATAGAGGCACAGAGGTATGAAATAACTTGCCCATTTATGGCTCGTAAATAGCAGTGCTAGGATTCAAAGCCACACAGGCTGCTTCTGGCATTTTCCAAAGAAAGCTTAGGTCTTTTTGTGAAACACGATTTGGAGTGTTTTCTGTTTTGTTTTTAATTTCTTCCTTTAAAGGTAATTCTTCCCAAGATGTCTATGTTGCCCTGTGATTTTTTCCGAATTTAACTTGTAAGTCCCAGGGTTAGAAATTCTGATTGCATTTGTACCATCATGGACCTCAACTTGTAAAAATAATAATAATTAGAGTAAGAGTTTAAAGCACACTCTGTTCTCTTGTGAAGAGTTTAGAACTTATTCACTGTGGAGAGTAGTGGCACTGTGTCATCTCTTCCGTAAGGTCACTTCATCAAGGCTGTGTCTTGAGGGCCTTATTTACTATGGAGACAAATAAGACAGAATTTCCACCTGAAGTCTCAGTCCAGTGCTGTGGTTCTCAGTCCGAAGTGGGGGCAGCATTTGATCCTGTCTTCAGGCCTGGGAATATTTTTGCTTGTCACAACTGTGGTGATACTACTGGCATCTAATGAGTGGAGGCCAGACATGCTGCTCCCTCCCACAAGGCACAGTGTACCCACCACCACAAGGAATTATCCGTCCCCAAATGCCCATAGTACCTAGGTGGAGAACTGAGTAAACTCTGACTTATGTGGACAAATGGTGTGATCACTATAAGTACAGGTGCAGGAGAGCTAAGGGCGAGAGCATTTTAGAGAGAGCTTCCTGGAAAAATGACCCTAAAAGGCCAGTAGGAATTACCCAGACAAGAACGCATGAAATTTTGATGTGGTTATTTTGAACTTTCACTTTTGTTTCTTTTATTTGACTAATTTAATGTGCAGAAAAGGCATCTTCATCCCCACGCCCACTTTCCATCACAAACCTCACACCAAGGTAGTCTATATAGCATGAGGGTGGCCAAGACAAGTACAGATATAGAAAGGTCAAAGGTAGGGATTTCATATCTAAGTGTAAAAATTTATATTAAAAATTGATCTTTATATTTTTTAATGTTCTCTTATATAAACTTTTCCAACCACCTACTCAAAATAACTTTAGGAAGAACACCCAAGAAGCTACAAAGTAGAACAGCAGGGCTAAAGAAGGAGTTTATATATCTCTATATATATGTGTGTTTAGCTATTTGTATTGTATTCTGTAAAAAACATTAGCAGTATTTTTTAAAAATGCTTTGCTTTGCCACATAAAAAATAGATGACCATGGCTATCATTTTGGGAGTGTTTACTGTGGGCTGACTAGCATACTAAGTCCTTGACATTGACTTCATTTTATTCTCACCGGAACCTATGAATATCAGGTACTGTTATTATTGCTGTTGCTCGGAGTTCAGGGGCACCAGATTCCTCCAGGTTTGAGCAGCTGTGTGGTGGTGACGCCTTTCCTTGAGTCAGGAAACAGCCAGGAGAGAAACGAGAGGAGTCCAGCCAGGGTTTGAGGTGGGGGAAGGGGTGCTGAGCCGAGGAGCCTGGAGGTGCCAGTGAAGGTGTCGAGTGTGCAGCCGGGCATGTGGGTCTGGAGCTGGACAGGCCCTCAGCTTGGGACAGAGATGCAGTGTCATCCATGCACGAAAGGCATGAGACCCTGAGAGTGAGACAGTAAAGAGAGGAGAAGAGGACCGAGGCTGACCAAGGGGGACCCCACGTCCATAGGGCAGGTAGGGGAGGAGCCGAGGGACGCCCCTAGGCGCCTGGGAGTGAATGTTTCTTCCCACCCAGTTCCCCCCGGGGTTTTTCTTTCTTTCAGTTTTCTCGGAATCTCTGGTATGACCTTTGCTTCAACCCAGCCTAATTCTCACTGGAAAAATTTTATCTGGATTAGATGCAATTTTTGTGAAAAGTTAAAAAGCTAAGGACACCCCATCTGACTTCTCTAGTACAGGCATACGTGAGTTTAAACTTTGAAATCCACAAACAGAAGAAATCCAAGAAAACCTGTTCTTTTGTTTTCGTGTGCTTAGTCGCTCAGTCGTGCCTAGCTGCTTGTGACTCCATGTACTGTCACCCGCCAGGCTCCTCTGTCCATGGGATTTTCCAGACAAGAGTACTGGAGTGAGTTGCCATTTCCTCCTCCCGGGGATCTTCCCGACCCAGGGGTGGAACTCACGTCTCTTGCGTCTCCTGCATCGGGAGGTAGATTCTTTGCCCCAGCACCACCTGTGCGGCCCCTCTTCTTTTGTTTTTAGCTCTTTACCTGCGGGCCACTGTGGCTAATGTCCCCAATCAGTTTGCGGAGGGAGCTTGCACTTTCCCCAAAACTCCCGTCATTAGAGGATATTACTGACTTCAGATTATTTTCTGGGGTTGCAATGTACAGCATGGTGACTATAGTTAACAATACTGTATTGCATATTTGAAAGTTGCTGAAAGAGTAGGTCTTAAGAATTCTCATCACAGGAAAAAAAAAGACAGTAACTATGTGTGATGATGGACGTTAAACTTATTATGATGATCATTTCAAGTATCAAATCATTATGTCATATACCTTAAGCTTATCTGATGTTGTCTGTCAACTGTAAGTCAATTAAAAATATATATTATGCAGCTCATGCAGTGCCACATGTACATCCTCTCCCCCTTGAACGACATCATATAGCAAGATCAGTCCACGCTTTACCATCCCTCTCCCACACCTCCACTGATATCCAGGGCCAGTTTGTGGGGTTATGGGCTGGAAGAGGAGCCAGCATTTCTGCTGCCCAGGGCCATTTGCTAGAAGAACAGCCAGAGTGAACAGCTCAGCAAGAAGGCGTGGCCTCCCCTGTCTCAGCTATGGCCTGGGGACAGCCCCTTGCGACTTCCGATGACACCTTTCTTTCCCCTTAGACACCAGAAAGCTATCCCACTGGATGGCCTGTGGTATTTGAAAAACCTCGCCCTGGCTGAGAACACACCAGACACGTGTGTGTGGCAGAGCTCTCCACCCTGCTCTGCAGAGTCTGTTCTGTGAACCCCCAGGCAGACAGGGGACCTTTCCCAGGCCCCGCAAGGAGGAGCCGCTGCTCCCAGGGGCGCTCACCTCTGAGCCCTGGACCAGGTGACTTGTTCTCAACCATCTCTGAGAGCCACGCTCAGGGCACTCCTCAGCAGACGGGGCTGGAGACCTTTCACCTCTGACCCTGGTGAGGAGGGTGAGAAGTTCAGGCTGCAGCTTTAATCAGAATCGCACGTCAGAGATGAACCCACACCCCTGCCTGTTATTCCTCTTGGGCTTTTGGCAGGAATATTAGAAAAATAGCCCAGGAAACTGACCATTAAGTCAGCACGGAAGACCTCCTGAGCAGTCTAGAGTCTGGTGGTTTAAAGGTAAAACATGCATTTAAGAGAAGGAAAGGGCGCCACTGCTCCCGTACATGCGCCAAGTACAGAGGGCCTCTCTGTGTCTCCCAGGCTCTGTCACAGTCACCATGTGGGACACCGCTCAGACGGGGCCCCGACCACCCTCCCCATCTCCCTCTGGTCCCCACACCCCCAGCAAGCACCCTGCCTGCCTTTCCCTCCTTCCCCTCCTGGGTGTCCCATCAGTCAGGGCAGCCCGGGCACAGCTTGCTGCTTGCTGGCCCCACTGCCACGTGTGTTCAGCTGGGGAGATGAGGGACACCCTCCAGGCTCCACAGTGCTCACTGCTAGGAACCACATCTCATTCGGTACATCATGGGCTCCCAGTGCTTGGCGGCCATGTGCCAGGCAGGAATTCAATACATGTTTGTTAAATTGCATTGGAACCTGGAAGAAAATAACCTGTCAGTTCACGAATTATTTTAACGCTTCTACCTGTGAGAGGATATTGTGTGGCAATCAATTATTCATTTTCTCCTCAACTGCCCTAAATCTCTCTCCTCCAGAGCTACACTTCTTCACGGCAATCACTCACAGCTCAGCCCTCTACTCAGGCTTCTCCAAAGCTGCTGCCTGCGAAGACTGCTAACCCAAGAGGCATATTTTATGTTTTGTATCACTTACTCTTAAATATTTGATACAATGAACCAACTGCTCCCTTCTCTCTGTAATGCTCCTTCTGTGGCTTCCAGGACCACTTTGAACTGATTCCACTGACCTCCAATATCTCTGACTACACCTTCCCGCAGCCCAGCTCCTCCTGCTCCACCCAGGCCTTGAGCACAGCAGTTTCCAGGGCACTGAATTCTCCCTGGAAGATTGGTTTAATCATTATGTATCCTCTGTGTATATCCTCTACTTGCTGATCATTCCGAAGTAGGTCTGGATGTCACAAGACATCCCAACATGACCTCATGTCTCTTCCCTGAATCCCAGTTCCTGGCCCCTCCCTACTTCATGGTTTTCCCTGTTAATTGACACAGGCACATTGACAAAAGCCTGAAACCCAGAAGTCACCCTCTATTTCTCCCCGGCCCCCACGCTTCTACGTCAGTGGCCAAGTCTTCATCTGCTCCCACTCCCCTCTGCTGCTCTTTGCCATCTCTCACCTAAACTGTTAACTGTCTTCCACCTGCTCTTTGGCAGTTCCATCTCCATCCTGCCCCCAGTTTTGTCTCCAGCATGCCGTGGCATTACATTACTCTCCTAACTCCTTCAGTAGCTCCCCTTTGCTGCAGATTGCTCTAACATCTTCATTTTGGTTCTTCGTGATCCGACCCCTGCCCATTCTGCCGGTGATTCCTGCTCACATCCTTGCAGTTCCGAGACTAGAGCGCTCCAGTTAATGACTGCTGGCTTTGCCTATAGTCCTTTTCATCTGCGCAGTGGATTTCTCTCAGTCCTTTATCACCTTGCTCAAATACTGCCTCCTCCGGGAGGCTTTGTCCTTCTGCATCCTGAGAGTTAATTGCTTTTCCTTTTGTTCATCATATTTATATTCCACTCAGGAGTGCGAGATCCCCACGGACAGGGACCACATCTGGTCACCTCTGCATTCCCAGCCCCTCGACTTGTTCCTGGAACGTGCTGCCCACTGTCAGATGGTTGTATCTCAGCTTCTTCTCTTCCTGTTGACTTTCCCTCCAGAACTTCAAGTTTCACTTTTAAAATGAGACTTCTGACTGTTTCTCCTTTACTAATGTATGAACCCTTCTGAAGACAACAGTAGGAATTACCAGGTTCTGGTAGCCATGGACATTGCAGGCGGTCCATCTGAAAGGGTCAAACTGCTTTGCTTGTGGCAACACGTAAATCCAGTTTGCCCAAAGCACAAACGGCACAGCTTCAATATGCGTCATGGGTTTCCTCTTTCCATGGAAAACGTAGCGAGGGGAAGGAAACTGTCATTTATTGACCAGCCTGTGCAAGGTCCAGGACATAGGCTGTCATCTCCCAGGCCTCCTGGGTCCTCCTTGAGGAGGCTGGAGTGGAGAAATCTCCGGACAGGGCGAAGTCCAGCTGTCTAGCTGATGCATGGTGCCCCTGAGCAAGTGTTTCCTCTCAGAGCCTTGGTCTCCTCATTTGAAAATAAAAGAGGTCAGGCCAGTCGGTCCCCAGAGCCTGCCAGGTTCTAGTATTTCCTTAGCAAACATTTACCCAGTGGATTCTCTCTGAACCAGTGCCTGTGCTGGGCGTCAGAGATGCAAATGAGGTGCGGCTCTCAGCCTGTCATATTCAGTGGGGAGAATAATTCTGCTCTTCTGAGTACACAGGGTCTATTGTGACTGAAGCCAGTCGCTGATTGGACCAATGTAAACAAAGTATGTTCAGTTGAAAAGAAAAACCCACAGAGACTATCATGTATAAAATTTCCCGCTAGGTTTTAGGTAGATTAGAAGAATAAATTATGGTTCCTCTCAAAAGAGGCTCTAACCCAGTGGAAGACACACTGTTCATGCAGCAAAGAAAACACATTTTATAATTCCTGTTCACGCAGGGATAGTTTTCCAGGCCACCAGTGACAAACCGACTCAGGTTTTCTGAAGGGTTTTATGTTACTTATCATTAAGTGGTTTTTGTTGTTTGTTGTTTAGTTGCTCAATCTGTCCAATTCTTTGCGACCTCAGGGACTGTAGCCCTCCAGGCTCCTCTATCCGTGGGATTTCCCAGGCAAGATTATAGGAGTGGGTTGCCACTGCTTCCTCCAGGGGATCTTCCCGACCCAGGGATGGAACCCGCGTCTCCTGCATTGGCTTAACACTGATTCACTTAACACTGATTCTGAACTTAACACTGATTCTGAACTTAACACTGATTCTTAACCACTGAATCACCTACGAAGCCCCATCATTAAGTTTGAGGGAAGCAAATACTGATGCTAATATTTGTCCTAAATGCAGCCTGGCTATAGCCATAGCAGAATTCATGGTGGTTTTGATAAAGGGCTGTGAATCCTTCTGTTACATGACATGTTCTTTTACCTGAAGCAGCCAGTCCTTAAAGAGGCATCTCCATCTCTCCAGGGTGTGTGTTTTATCCATTTTGTATTCTTGGAGAGTCTAGCCATTGTTTACATTATAGAAGATAAATACAGACTGATGCTACACCATGCTGGGAATGTCTGCCTAGTCTCAGATCACCGTAAAGAATGTTTTCCCTCTTTGTCTTTTGTTCCCAGCTTAAAAAATCAGTTGGGTTTTTTCAGCTTTATTGAGGTATAACTGACAAATAAAATTATAAGTTATTTAAAGTATATGGCATGATGATTGGATAAACGTATCTGTCGTGAGAGGAAGAACTGAATAGTTGTGCATATGATATTTGAAACTATATCCAGAATTTCTAAGATGTCTTTAATCATGACAATTTTGTAGATAGAACTGAGTACTAATAAGAAAGTAGATTCAGAGCAAAAGAAATGCAGATCACCTTACATCAGTAATTCCAAACTCCAAGAAATAGAATGACTTTTAAATGAATAAAACAAAGATTACATTTTTAAATAATAGGTTTTATTTTTAGAGAAGTTTTAGATACACAGCAAAATTAAGCACAAAGTATGGGGAGTTCTCACCTGCCACCCGTACCCACATATACACAGCCTCTCCCACCATTAACATCCCCCACCCAAGTGACACCTCACAGCTGTGAACCTGCATTGACACATCATTGTCACCCAAAGTCTATAGTTTGCATTAGGCTTCACCCCCAGTCTTATACATTTTATGGGTTTTGACAAATGTTTAGTGTCATGTATCCACCATTATAGTATCATACAGAATGTTTCACTGCTCTAACAATCCTCTACCCTTTCTGTCCATCCTGTGATTCCTCTTTCCCTCCTAACCAATAGTAGCCACTGATCTTTTTACTGTCCCTATACTGATTGATCTTTTTACTGTTTTGCCTCTTTCAGAATGCCATATAGTTGGAATCATATAGTATGTAGCCTTTCAGACTGGCTTCTTCCATTTGGTAATATGCATTTAAGGTTCCTCCCTGTCCCTTTATGGGTTGATGGCTCAGTTCTTTAGCACTGAATAACATTCCATTGTCTGGATGCACCACAGTTTATCAGTTCACCTACTGAAGAACCTCTTGGTCACTTCCAAGTCTTGGCAATTATGAAGAAAGCTGCTATAAACATCCCTGTGCAGTAGCACCTCACACCCATTGCTATTGTGGACATGTTGGCTGCAGAAGTTTGGTCACATTGTTTTATATTTTAAGTATATATGTCCTTTAGAAATACAATATTTATCTTTATGGATTAAAAAATAATTCCTGTGCAAGTTTTTGTGTGCAATAAGTTTTCAACTCTTTGAGCAAATAGCTAGGAGTGCAACTACTGGAATGTATAGTAAGAAGATGTTTAGTTTTATAAGAAGCTGCCAAACTGTCTTCCAAAGGGGCTGTACCATTTCGCACTCCCACCAGCAGTGAATGGGAGTTTCTGTCATTCCTCATCCTGGCCTGCGTTTGGTAATATCAATGTTTTAGAATGGTGTCATTCTAATAGGTATGTCATGGTATCTCACGGTTGTTTTAATTTGCAGGTTTGTAATGATGTATGATGTGGAGCATTTTTCATATGCTTATTTGTGACCAGTGTATCTTGTTTTGGTGAGGTATCCTGATTTTTGTCTGTTTTTTTAAATTGGACTGTTTTATTATTTTGATTTTAAGAGTTGTTTTTTGTATTTTTTAGATAACAGTCCTTTATCAGATGTGATTTTTATGAATATTTTCTCCACAGCTATGGCATATCCTTTCATACATTGGACAGTGTCTTTCACAGAGCAGAAGTTTTTAATTTAATGAAATCCAATTTGTCAAGTATTTATTTCATAGATTATGCCTTTGAAGCTGTGTCTAGAAAGTTATCACTAAACCTAAGGTCATTTAGATATTCTCCTGTGTTATCTTCTGGGAGTGTTACAGTTTTGTGCTTACATTTAGATCTGTGATCCTTTTTGAGTTAATTTATGTGATGCGTATAAGATCTGTGTCTAGACTGACTTTTTTTCTGCATATGGATATACAGTTTTTTCAGCGTTGTTTGTTGAAAACCTATCTCTTCTCCATTGTGTTGCCTTTACTCCTTTGTCAAAGATTCGTTAGCTATATTTGTGTGGGTCTATTTCTGGGCTCTGTATTCTATTCCACTGACGATTTGTGTCTTCTTTCACCGCTATCATACTGTCTTGATTACTATAGCTTTTTGGTAAGTCTAAAAGTTGGGTAGTGTCAATTCTCCAACATTGTTCTTCTACTTCAGTACTGTGTTGGTTCGTCTGCAAGCTTTTTTCAAAATATTGCAGATCTCAAAAAAAAATTCCTATTTGTTTATTCATTTGGCTCCACCAGATCTTAGTTGCAGCATGCAAGATCTTTAGTTGTGACATGTAAGATCTGGTTCCCTGACCAGGGATTGAACCCGGGCCCCCTGCATTGGGAGCATGGAGTCTTAGCCTCTGGACCACCGCAAAAGTCCCTCCAGTATATTTATTGAAAAAAACATGTGTATTTGAGTGAACCCACTCTGTTCAAACCTATGTTGTTCAAAGATCAACTGTACATAATGCACCTCAGATAACATTTTTAGTTCTTAGGTAGAGACCTTAACACATTTGGAACTGGCTGTCAGGTACAGGAGCAAAGGACCTGCAGAAGATAGCTTCAGACTAGGTGATCAGCTTCTAGTCCATAACTGCCTGTCATAGTTGACACTAATGAATGACTAATAAGTGGGTGAGCTGGAGATGGCTGAAAATGAGGATAGTTATTAAATATTTTAAGTAAATATCATGATAAGAAACTAACAAAAAGAACTAGTTTCAGTGTGCAGCATTAGTGAAACCAATTTAACAGGTTGTCTGTCTCCTGACTCTAAGTAAAAGATGAGAAGGGACTGAGTACGACCCAGAAGAGGCAAAATTCAAAGACATCATGGAGGTCTAATTAACAGGCAGATGACTGTTTTCTAGCTTGGGTGACTTGACTTACTGGTGATGCTGTTAATCAAGACAAGACTTTAAACAGGAAAAGCAGGTTTTGAAGAGAATACAGTGAGTTCAGTTTTCATCGGTGAGTTTGAAGGGCCAGGAGGGACCCCCCTGATGAATGAGACTAGTGAGTAGCTTAAAATGTAGCTCTGGAGCTCAGGTGGGGTGTCTAGGCTAGAGAAAGAAGATAACCGTCATCAGAATCTAGTTTATTTTAAGAGCTGATATCCCTTTATTTCTATGCAGAGTAAAAAGAACCCAGATGATGTGGTGGATATTATAGTCAAACACATGATGCTTTGAAAAAGCCCACCTTGGGTTTCCCTGGTGGTACAGTGGCTAAGACTCCACGCTCCCAATGCTGGGAACCTGGGTTCAATCCCTAGTCGGGGAACTAGATTCCTCGTGCTACGACTGAGAGTTTGCATGCCGTATAGTCAAATAAATAAAGAAAAATATTTTTAAAAAAGAATATGAACATTTCTTATGATGAAGGAAAGAACTGTTAAAATAATTAATGACTTAAGCTGACTGGCAATGGTCTGTTGAGGAACTGTGATATTTTTCATGATCTGAGAATGAATGCCTACAGAGAGAGAAAAAAAAATGAAATAAACGCTGGGTAGCAATTTGAGGAGCCCAGCTGAGGGAGAATTTCAAAATGTAATTATTGCTATGTACTAGTCATCACAGACTGCTAAAACAAAATACCACAGATTGGGTGCCTTAAACAACAGAAGTTTTATTTTCTCACAGTTCTGGAGGCTGGGAAGTCCAAGATCAAGGTGCCAGTGAGGTTTGGTTTCTGGTGAGGACTCTCTTCCTAGCTTGCAGATAGCCACCTTCTTGCCGTGTCCTCCCATGGCTGGTTGAGAGGGAGGGAGTGCTCTGGTGTCACATCCTTTGTTCAGTCACCAAGTCATGTCTGACTTTTTATAACCCCATGGACTGAAGCACGCCAGGCTTCCCTGTCCCTCACCATCTCCCGGAGTTTGCCCAAGTTCATGTCCATTGAATCAGCCTCTTCCTTTAAAGACATTAATTCTATTGTATTAAGGCTCTACCTTATGACTTCATTTAACCTTAATCATTTTGTATTCCAAACACAATCACATTGGGGTTTAGAGCTTCAAACTGTGAGTTTGGGGAGGACACAATTCAGTTCATGGCATATATAATTCAGCACTATAATGTGAGTTCTTTTCCCATTTTTACACAAGAGCAAGAGAGAAGAGAGATGGTTGAGTTGATCCAAATTTGGGAATTAGCAAGATAAGCTGGAGAGAAGGTCAAAGTGGCAGATGAAATGAGGGCCTGGTGAAAATATGGCTTAAAAGTACTTCCCAAGTGTTCCAAGAATGATGGAAAGGGAAGCAGCAGGGATTGGTAAGCTTCATGGAAGGTCCTCTCAGGCCTGGAGGCTGGAGAACAAAAGGGAACCCTTTATCATGTACCATCTCTTGGTAGAATCCTTTCTTGGGATGTGATTGGTTGTTTCTGCACTTTCAGCTTCACTGGCAACCGATGAGACTCATCAAACCAGAAAGATTTAGTTCATTAGTGATAGCAATGATCACATTTTTATTTCTTTTTAGACGACTAAATACGTTGAACAAGTGTGCCTCAATGAAACTTGATGTGAACTTCCAAAGGAAAAAGGTAGGTACAACTTACTACACCTTACTAAGACCATGGTTGTACCAGCAGGACAAGCTGCATTCACAAATTAAAAACAACACAAACCTAACCAAAATTCTGAAATGACTGACCGTCTATGTGTTTATTCTCCAAATATCTCGTCTTATCATAAGCATCATGAATAAGCCCGATAGGAACCTAGGCTAACATCTGTTTCACTTTGCTTTAGTTTTGATCAGAGGGTTTGCATACAAACGTAAAATGCCTTGTTTATGATAATGTTTCAGAAGTTTGTTTAGCTGTAAATATCCACTCCATATTAGACTCAAATTCTCCAGTGATTTGTAGATTAAGAGAATGCAGACCAGAATCTATGGGGTGAGTCATGCCAGGTGTCTTCTGCTTCATTCTTTCCTATGGCATTTAATTTCAAGTGCAGTTCAGGATGTGTTCATTGTCAGGCTGGTTCATTTCATCATGGTTGAGCAGGTGGAGGGAGAGGGTAACAAGAGGATTCAGAACTTGCCCCATCTCTGCATTCTCACCCCTTGCCCTTTTCTCTAGTCACAAGGAACATCCTTCAGTTTCTGAGTCACTACAGTCTCTCTCTTATAGGACTTTGCAGGCATTTTTCCCTCTGTAGGAGTAAGGCTGGCAATTTCAGTTCTGAAACAAAGTTATACTTTATTGAGCACTTAACTATTTTCCACAAGCTATGTTATGGCATTTCATGCATTGTGGCAGAGGGTCTCTGTTTTCTAGAGAAGGAAAATAAAACCTGAACTGGCTAAGTCCCTTGCCCGTGATCTATTAGCTGGTGGAGGAGCAGGGTTTCAACTTCAGGTGTGTCTGACTCCAGAACTGAGGCCCATAACCACTGTGCTGAAAGACCCCTCTTTCTCACTGAATTGATCCTTTTAGGAAACTCAGAATTAAAATCGTTAGCTACTTTTTTCATTTCACATCTTCTGTATGTAACAAGTCAAGCCGCACTATATTTTGAAGAAGCAGAGAAAACATCCCTGAGTTGTAAGAAAGTGTTCTTTATTCTGGTCTACACAGAGAAGTCATTACAGCCCGTGGATTTTTAAGTCACTCCCGAGTAACCAAATCTTTAAAAATAACTTTAGCCTGAATTTCTGCTCTAAAATAACACCCAGAAAAAGCCCAAATGAATTTTGGTTGACCTCACCTTCATAACAATTTGGGGTTTGACCTAGGAACCAAAGATTCAAGCTAAGGAGGTAAAATGGTGAAAAACGATATCCAGAGAATATATTAAAACATGGGCAATTTGTCCGGGTCAAAGAAAAATGAAAAAATGTGGGAATAAACGTCCCAACAGCTGTCTGACTGAATAGAGCCCTTGAGAAGTACACACACTGTTTGAAGCAGGAAGGTCAGATGTTGTTTTGGTTGTAACACATGGTTCTTATTAAACCAAGCGCAGCCACGCCTGTGTGGCTGTCTGTCCGGCTGCCAGTGCAGATCCTTAGCTGCTATGTATCACAAACACAAATGCCAAAGACTAACAATACGATTTGTTTTCAACCGAGTGGTGTGATTAAATTCTTCCCTTTATCACCAGCATTTCAAAACCCACATGTGGGACAGGCTTGAATAACATGCATTAGGCCATGTTACCTTCACAGAAGCTCCGCTGTGAATTGGTCCCTTCGGCTTTCTGATGTTCTTAATTTATGCCTTATGTTGGCTGTGGTGGCATATACCCTTACAGCCCTACTTAGCTGTGGGCCCCATGGATGCAGGCACTTGAATAAAACAGGGCTTTCCACATTGTAATGTAGGGACTTGTGGCCTGAATTTTGAAATAAATAAATCCAGTGAGTGATCTCTACCTACTCACGAATCTTAGCCGTGATGCATATTAGGGGCTGTGGTCTAAACAACTACATAGGAGACCCCGGTGGTGGCACATGTCCCTATGATCTGCTCCTTATACAAGTCACAGACCAGCCCTTTGTCGTTGTTCAGTCTCTCAGTTGTGTCCAACTCTCCATAGCACCATGGACTGCAGCACGCCAGGCTTCCGTGTCCTTCACTATCTCCCAGAGTTTGCTCAAACTCACGTCCATTGAATCAGTGATACCGTCCAATCAACTCAACCTCTGTCACCCCCTTCTCCTTTTGCCTTCAGTCTTTCCCAGCATCAGGGTCTTTTCCAATGAATTGGCTCTCACATCAGGTGGCCAGAGTATTGGAGCTTCAGCCAATCCTTTATTTTATTGCAGAAAAAAAAAAAAAAACACTAAACACAGACTAGGACTAGGATAAATGATCAGAAGTAGAAAGTAAAACTTGAGAACCAAGCACCACAAGAGCTTCAACCAACTGCGAAATTAGTTTGTTTGACAGGGAAAAAAAGAAAGTAGCATTTCCTCTGGGCTTGTCCCTATTTTAATCAATCCAAGAAACAGAAATATAATGCTCACCTCTAATCTGCAGAGGCCCAGACATGTTTAACTCCCCAGAATGTCATCCCCAAATGGCTTCACCACCCGGGAACACAGTCATGCTTCTCCCTCCAGAGCCTCAGGAAGGCTGTGTGTGCTTCTTAGCACTCTGTGGTGTGATGAGCTGGTGTCCACAGTGCCCACTCCACAGCAGGTACCACTGCTCATCACTACCCCCACGTCATAGATGCAGAGATCGAAGGACAGGGAAGCCAAGTAACTTGCCCAGAGCCACTCAGAAACGGCACAGGCGGGATCTGAACCCAGTTGTTCTGCCCCTCTTGGCCCTTGAGAGAGATTCAGAAATGTATTGTCATGAGCTTCTGGCCCTCGGCCTGAGACCTGGAAGGGCTTCCTCAGCAATATATACAATTAGGTATTTTTATTGTTTTAGAAGAGGGATACTTCTTGCTTTGGGTACTCAAGTCCACAATTTATTTAATGTCTGCATGGAAATTTACCTTTGGATCTCTCGTGGTAAAAGAGTCATGAATTTCATTGCTCTGCTTTGAATTTGGTTCTCACCTGATTTTGTTTAATTCTGAAGAGTTTGGTGGGTTGACCCAAGATGGGAGAAAAAACAAAACAAAATCCACAAATCGATGACAATGGTGAAGCCTCATTCATACTTAGGTAGGCATGCATTTTCCTTATACATCAAATACCACTCACTTGTAAAGCACCAAGACAACTGAAATCACACCTTACCACTTTGCAGAAGAGAAAAGCAGTCCTCTAAAGATTCAAGATTACTTTCCCCATGAGAAGCAGGTAGCGTGCCCTCAATCTTGGCCATGCATCTCACTGAAAGACTTACTAAACCCCCGCATTTCTGAGAGCCTGAGGACCCAGCCGTTGCCCACCTTTGGCCTCAGGCTCCTCCCTTTGCAATGCTGCAAGTGGCAGGGCCGTGCTTCTGAACAGGAGGGCTCAGCCACTTAGCCCCAGTCAACTTTCATGGAAGATGCACATCTACATTTCCATGTACTTGTGGAGTAGCCACCTCTTAAGAGCTCCTGTTTCCAGTGTAAAGAGATGGTCAAATTTTGTTTAAAAAAGACAAAATCCTTCCCTTTGCAGTGTGTGTTTTTGGCATTTGTCTCTGAAGCATATATTAATTTCAGCTATGACTATTCTCACTTTCTGAGAAAAAGCCAAAAGAAGTTTGAAGTTTCCTCTAAATTAAAAATGCCAAGGCACATGCAAAGCTACTCTTTCTCAGAAAACTGTTCCTTCGTTATGTCCTACAGAATTCAGACTTACTTTATGACAACACTGAAATCTCCTCATTACAGTCAGTGTTAATGTGATGTGGGCTCTATTCAAAGTTAAAGTCAGAGACTGAAGACTCCAATAAGGATCTCTGTTAAATGAGGAAAGAGAGAGATGCGTACACACACAGGACTCCTACACAAGATTTCCTGAGGCAGGACGAGCGGCTTCCAAAGAAGGTCCTGGTTAAAGTCACAGTTTTAATAAAGCTCTCTGAAATCATGACCGCAAGGTGGAAAGCAACACAGAAACCATGACTAATCGCCACGTTGCAGCCAGCACCTCATGGCCTGGATGCTGTGGGCATTTCAAAGGAGCTGCAGCTGTTGTGAGGGGGCCCGGTCTCAGCCTCCGCCTGCACCCTCCCCACCCCCATTGCCTTTCATAACCTCAAATGTCCCATCAAATAAGACACCACCTGGCAGCTCCAAAGAGCAGAGCAAATGAGAGAAGTTACATTTCATTCCCTCAACTAGAAAGTAGTACATCTTACGTTGAAGAGTGTTATATGTGAATATCCTTGAACCTGGATCTTTGAGTGAGAGGAGCTCTTCACTCATCTTTTCCAACCTCCTATCCAGCACAGGATTTACTTTCAGAGCATCCAATAATTCACTCAGCCTCTGTTTATAAACATCTAGACTTGAGTTCATTAAAATGCAAGGCAATTAATTTTTTCCTAACTACTGGAAGTCTTTCATATAATAGTTGACTTGATGTAACTCTTCTCTCTGGAGAGGCACAGAATATGGATTTCTTCTCTGTCCAGACCAGAGCTCAGCAAGCTACTGCTCCTGCTTTAGTAAAGAAAGTTGTACTGGAATAAAGCCACACCCATCCTTTTGGCTGCAAAGGCAGAGTTGAGTAGTTTTAATGTTCTAATATTTACTATCTGGCCCTTTATAGAAAGTTTTCTGACCTCTGTTCAGTCTAGAACAGAGTTTCTTAAACTGTCTACAGTGAATGATTGATTTTTTAAAAACTTCCCAGCCTGCCACTGACCAAGATACTTTTGTAAAATTCATTACAAAACAATTATTAGAAACATGAATAATACTAGAAATATGAATGATACAATCATTAGATAATCTCTAATAATTGTACTAGAGAAAATACAAGACTAAATGTTTTATTAGACTTTGCAGATACAAAATTGCATTCCAATAAATATAACTGGAACAAATAGAAAAGAATTACAAAAACTGTTCATATTTTTACTAAAAGTGTACACTTAGGCAATTAATATGAAGAATCACGATTGCATTTGCAACTTTTTTTCTGTTGTTCAGCTGTCAGAACTAAATAAAAAGTTTACTTTGAAATACCAATTCCCCATATTAAATGTCTATACACACATTTCAATCAAACACTATGACTATGAGTATTCCCCATGGTGAGTTTTCTGTTTGTTATTAAATTTAGGTTTGATTGACAGAAACCACTCACAGGCGAAAATGTGTATCTCACGTGCTTCTTTGTTTTAATATTAACCATCATAAAGAAGCCAGTCTCACAGAATATGTTGAGTGGGGCTTACCTGACAGTCCAGTGATTAAGACTCTGCCTTCCAAATTGGGGGGGGTATAGGCTCGATCCCTGGTCAGGAAGCTAAGATCCCACATGCTTTGCAGCCAAAAAAAACAATATTGTAACAAGTTCAATAATGACTTTAAAAATGATACACATTAAAAAAAAAATAAAAATAAAGAGGTTTTTAAAGTAATTTTTTAAAGCTTTGGCTATTCTTTTTTACTTTTACCAAAATGAAGTAAGTGTTGCTATATTGTCAAAATTCATCTTTAATCCACAGTCACTATCTAGTTTCTACAGTAGTCTTTCTGTAAAACAATGGATCCTGTACATTATACACTTTGGGTTATGCTAGATAAACTGATCTTGAAATGTCACATGTAACATGGACTTTGTGAGCCCAACACACAAGCTGGTCTCAACCCCGTTTAGTAAGACAAGTGTAGTGATCATGAGCTTGGATAGCACAGCCATGCTAAATAGTGACAAATGGTTTTAATACTTACTCTTAGTGTCTGAACTCACCTCACTGAAGACTGGTTAGGGGACTGTCAGCCCCTTGACCACACTTTGAGTTTGTACTGTTCTCGAATTCCTTTTTTCTAAAGCAAACCATTACCCCTTTCAATCATCCTTCATAGAAGGTTGTGATGTCTAAATCACTGGCCAACTTGATTACTCTACTTTGGAAATATATCCCATTCCCTGTGCGCCTTAAGCAGTGCCGTTGTTCCTAATGTATGTTACCGGTGCAGAATACAATGGGGCTGCACGTCCCAAGTGTTGAGATCCATGCTTTTGATCAGATATCCTAAGGTGGATGTCTTGGTTTGGTTACCACATTACGTGGTTAACTCATATTAAGCCTAAATCTGCTACAACTCTCAAGACTATTGATAGGAAAGAAGACTATTCCATCTCACACATCCTATAATAGATTTGTAAAGTTAAGTTCTTCGTGTTTAACTTCATGAAATTTCATGTTATTACACAGGCCATCCTTCAATTCTGTTAAGATCATTATGCATCTCAAATCAGTATTCTCTAACAATAATAATTAGTTTCATCTTGCACTTTAAGATTTATCTGGCATTTTCACATATAATCTCATTTGATTCTACTGGCAAACCATGCCAGATGTGGGTTGTTATCATTTCCATTTTACAGCTGAGAAAATTGAGTCTTAGAGTGAGTGCCTTGCTTAAGATCACTTAGTGAGACCTGAATGGATGGGATGGGGGCGGGGTGGAAGGGAGGTCCAGAAGTGAGAAGACATACGTATACTTACAGCTGATTCACTTCATTGCACAGCAGAAACTAACACAACATTGTAAAGCAGTCATCCTCCAATTAAAAATAAATAAACAGCAACAAAAAAGATCAGCTAGTGAATAATCTGTGCCATCTTCACAGTTTAGAAACATGAATCCTTCGGACTCATTCAACTTACTCTTAAAATGGACACAGCCTGAAGGCGTCCTGCATCATTTGCTTTCAGTCTTTCCCTCACCTTCTCTGGTGGAGTTACTCAACCAGCTACTCACAAAATGCTCTGTAGCCTCCAGCAGTTTGGTGTCTTGGCATTTTGTCAGTTCCTGGCTGAAATCCAGACACACCGTGTCCCTAGTATTTCCCTGGTTTACTAAATCGTTGAGATAACAGAATAAAGTTAGTTTGGTGTGTATTTTTCTCATAAAAACATCTGACTCCTAGAGGTTTCCATTTTGCATTTCTAAATAATCAAAAACTATTTGCGTTTAGCCTCAAAAAAAAAAAAAAGAAAGAAATCTGATCATCTCCTAAGGAGTACACCTTACGTTTATTATCGGAGAATCTGCTATGTCCCTGACCATCTGCTGGGCCATGAGTGTATAAAAAACTAAAACTGTGGTGTTTTTCATGCTGTGAATCAAGGCCCATTGGTAGGTTATCAGATGAATCTGGTGGGTTGCAAACAACATCAAAAAAAAAAAAAAAGAAATGGACTAAACTAGAATATAAAATATCAGAGGATAAAGATAACTGTGATAGCATAAATTTATGTATTTGTTTATTTATTTAGCTTTAGTGTAATTTGTATATGTGCCTTGAGTTGTGCTGGAATTTTTTCTTTTTAATGAATAGCTAACATGTTTTGAGCACTTAGTATGTTCCATATACTATTATCAGTGCTGTATTACTTCCTTTTTTCCGTCTTCAGTGTTATTGAGGTATAATTGACATATAGCACTGTATCAGTTTAAAGTGTGCAGCATGATTTGACTGACATACACCATGACTACCACAGTAGGTTTAGTGAATATCCATCATCCCAGAGATACAATACTAAAGAATAGAAGAAGAAAAAAATGTTTTTCCTTGTGATAAGAACTCTTAGGACTTACTTAACAACTTTCATATATAACATACACAGTGTTCATTATATTGATGGTGTTTTACCTTGCATCTCTAGTACCCACTTATAACTAAAAAATGTATTTCTTATTGTATGTCACTATCAGTTTCAAAGATCCTGCACCAGTGGGAAAAAACAGACACAGAATCATGTCAGGACCCTCTGGATGTACTCTGATAATTGCATACTAAAGAAGATAGATATCTTTTCCTTTTCTCTCTGTTTTATTTTTGTTTTTTATTGCTTTGATTTTTGTTTGTTTGTTTTGGTTCAAACCATCTAAATACTGCAAAATTTCCCTGAACTGTTTGCCTTTTTCCCCAGGAGTTTACCACTTTTTCACATGCCTTGGTTGGGTTGTAAATATCTGTTTTTGCCCAGAGCCAGTATAATAAGCTCTTAGAGCCCAGCAGACAGGAGTGGGCTTTCCATCCCTAGCCTGCAGTGCCCGGCTTGGCATCTTTTCTAAATCAACATAAAGAAGTCCTTCTCCAACTAGTATGTGGTTTGCTAGCATCAGTAACCAAGTTTGGGATTGCTTTAGAGAGCTCATTGGAGCCAACACTAAATGTTGTAGTTTCTATTTTAAAATATCTGTATTTTCTTTAAAAGCATATCCTTCTTTTGCCTTCTCAGAAACTATTTGCTAAAAGTTTTTTTCAGAATGTTTACTTAATATCAACTTCTCCTAGCTTCCTGAAATACGACATGAAAATCCAATAAACTCAACCTCCAAACTGTCACAGTACCTGATATTTAAATGGCCCTCAGATGTCAGGGGAAATGTATCCATCACAGGGAAAGAGAAGGTAGAAAATGCTATGAAGAAAGCATATTTTTGAGTCTTCATCCTAGAGTCTTGCCCTTTTTCCATTTGTGCAACTTTTTAAGCTCTTTCGCTAAAGTTTTATGCAGCTTTTTTAAAACTCAAAGCTAATTTCCCACCATGCTGCCACAGCTATGAAATTCTCTGTGATTGCCATGGTTTTCTACTTTCTTCCACCTTATACTTGAAAGTTCAAATTTGTCATTTAGTCTAATCCCTGTGAACCTAGATTTTCAGGGAATAAGAATGGAAGGATCCCACATTCACCAACTAAGCATCTGTTTATTTTTCCTTGAAGATAATATATTGCGATGTCCAGAGGAGTTCAGGTGGATGCCAGATATATAGAAAGATGGATAAGCCGTCTATCTTACATGGACAGGAATCACAGACACAACTGAACAAACATGAGAAAATAACAAATAAGCAAAATACCCCTCAGTGAAGGATTAGTCAGTGCATTATTTCATGTAATCCCCAAAGCAAACCTATGATGCAGAACCAATTTTCAGTCCCATTTTATAAATGATAGAAATCCACTTTGGAGAGAGTAAGCAACTTTCAGACAGTCGCCTAACTGGTACTGCTTGCACTGGCAACAAGGTCTTAGAACCAGATGCCAAAGTAAAGTGAAATAACACTTAGTCCAATTAATATATTTTTATATATACACACATAGAGAGAAAGAGAGCAGTTACTCTCTGCTCGGCATTGCTGCTAAGTCGCTTCAGTTGTGTCCAACTCTGTTCGACCCCATAGACGGCAGCCCACAAGGCTCCGCTGTCCCTGGGATTCTCCAGGCAAGAACACTGGAGTGGGTTGCCATTTCCTTCTCCAATACATTAAAGTGAAAAGTGAAAATGAAGTCACTTAGTCGTGTCCGACTCTTCGCAACCTCATGGACTGTAGCCTACCAGGCTCCTTTGTCCATGGGATTTTCCAGGCAAGAGTACTGGAGTGGGTTGCCATTGCCTTCTCCACATTGGGAGGATATAAATATGAACACAACACAGAAACGCAGGCCCTGGTCCTGATGAGCTTATCTGTAACAGTTGAGAGTAGGTGCTTGGGACATGAGATTAAGATAGCATTATAGTAAATGTTACAATAAAGATCTGAACCGAATGCTACAAGAGCACAATGGAAGCATAATCACTGCCTTGGGGCTGTCAGGAAGGCTTCAAAGAGACCCATGAAGCTGAGTACCCAAGAATGGTCAGGGATCAGGGAAGGACAGGGGACCATATAAACCCTTTAGGCTCTTAATCCTGTCACAGAGCTGGGTGTTGGGCCTAGTGGCAGGTCAAGGAGCAGGATGCAGGAAGATGGGGAGGAACCGCTAACATAAGAAAAGCACATTGGAGTCAGGTTGAAAGAGCTTCAGGTTGAAAGTCAGGTTGAAAATGCCATACCCAGACTTCGGAGAGCTAAGGGAAACGGAAAGTGTCTAAACTGGGAAACCCTGTGATCACACTTGGATTACACTGTGGAAAGCCGTTTAGATGGAGAGGATGTTGACCCGGTTTTTACTGTAATAACCCAGCCAGAGGTGCCAAGGGCCCACACTGGGGAATGAGAGTGAAGATGTGAACGAGGGAGCAGATTTGAGAACCATTTCAGAGTCGGATCTTGGTAATACACATAATGAAGAGAAAGAAGGAACGGATGATCCAGTTCGTCTGGAAAGGAAATTATTTATATGTCTGTGCTGGGCTGGGCCCAGGGATTTGCAAAGATAAACAAACTGGATTCAGGGAATCCAGACTCTCCTGTCTCAGGGGCTACAAATTCAGGCAGAACCCAGACATAAGAGAAATGTGTGAGGTGTATGACAGGGCAAAATGGTGGGGCCATAGCACCCAGATACCCGTGTCCCAGGAAGGCGCTCGGATCCAGGGCTGATTAAAAACAAGAAGGCTGGCCCGGTGGTGCTGGCTGGGATGGGACCTTCCTCCACCAGGAATCTCTAGAATGGCTCCCAAATTTCCACTTCCAGGAATTTGGAGATAATTTGGCTGTTAACTTACATGGGAACATATGCTAAGAATCAAGTCTGGGAGACTAAGGAGTACTGGCTTTGAGATCTAGTGACTCTGAGGCTCATAAGAGGAAAGCTAGAAATATGGTCCTAGGGCTCCGTAAAGAGATTTAAGGAAAGAAGTAAGTGCCTTCTATGGCAAGATTGAATTTCTACTCAAAAAGGGAGAACTGCAGGTGTTTTATATTTAGCCTGTCTAGCCAGATGGTAATTACATCCTCTATAATCAGTCCACAAAGCTTCTTAGAGAGGAAGGAAAACTGAAGGGAAGAGAGCCGGATGGGTTGGGAAGGGATCTTCCAGCTACTGGGAAGGAAGAGGGCATCCAGAACAATAAATATGGTGGAGAGACCAGCAAAAGGGTCCACCCATGAGAGGGAGGGCAGGACGAGGCAGGGGTGCCATGCCCATGCTCCCCAAACTGCCCTCTCCACCCCTGCCACCCTTCCATTATTGGCATCCTGCTGCTGTTTTCCAGGGTGACGACTCCGATGAGGAAGATCTCTGCATCAGCAACAAATGGACTTTCCAAAGAACCAGCCGCCGGTGGTCTCGCGTGGACGACCTCCACACACTGTTTCCTGGAGGAGACAGAAATGGGTCATCGGGAGACATTAGAATGAAAAACACGACCAGCAGTGAAAGCGTCCTCACGGATCTGAGCGAGCCCGAGGTCTGCTCCATTCACAGTGAAAGCAGCGGTGGGAGCGACGGCCGCAGCCAGCCAGGTGGTCACGGCGCCGGCCGGGAGGCCTTTGAGGGCCCCGGGCAGTACTGCGCTGACGGCCCGGTCATGCTGGACGCCACGCTGGTGGGCAACAGCCTCCTGCCATCCCCCAAAGACGGGTTCCAGCACCCTTTGCACCCAAAGAATGAGAAGCCCAGCCGGGCCAGAGCCAAGTCATTCCTGAAACGCATGGAAACGCTGCGAGGGAAAGGCGCGCAGGGAAGGCACAAGGGGCGGCCCGGGGGCCTGGTGATCAGTGGGCCGGTGCCGCAGCAGGAGCCTGAGTCCTTCAGGGCCATGCAGTGTGTCCAGATCCCAAATGGACACCTCCAGAACTCGCCCCCCGCCGCCGGCAGTGCTGGGCTTCCTGGCCCCACCAAGTGGGGTGCTGAGAGCAGCCCCTCGGAGAACAGCAGCAGCGGGGGGAGCACGCCTGGCCTGAAGGAGCGGAGGTGCCAGGAGGCCCACAAGCGCGGGGGCATGTACCTCGAAGACCTGGACGTGCTGGCGGGGCCAGCACTGCGGGACGCGGGGGACCGCCACGCACACGAGTTTCACTCGCAAGAGAACTTGGTGGTGCACGTCCCCAAGGACCACAAGCCAGGGACCTTCCCCAAGGCACTCTCTATCGAAAGCCTCTCGCCAACAGACAGCAGCCAGGGGGCGAGTTGGAGGACCGGGAGTATCCCCCTGGGCAGACAGCCCGGCCCGGGGGCCAGAGAGCCCAGGCTCGTGGGGTCCTGCCACAGGGCGAGTCGGGTCAGCATCTATGACAACGTCCCCGGCTCCCACCTGTACGCCAGCACCGGGGACCTTCTGGACTTGGAGAAGGATGACCTCTTCCCTCACCTGGATGACATCCTCCATCACGTCAACGGGCTCCAGGAGGTGGTGGATGACTGGTCCAGAAACATGTTACCCGAACCACAGACACACAGTGCCGGAGAGGCTGGCTTCTCCCCCTTCCCCTCTCCCAATCAGATCACCTTGGATTTTGAAGGCAACTCTGTCTCTGAAGGTCGGACCACACCCAGTGACATGGAAAGAGATGGAGCATCTCTTACTGAGTCAGAGGCCGCTGGGGTCAGAGAAAGGAGGGACTCAGGAGTAGGGGCCTCTCTGACCAGGCCAAACAGGTTGGTGGCATGGCTTTGTGAAGTGAGGTTTCAATCCATTTCATAATAACTATGGTCTGTTTATTTAACAAACATTTATAGAGTACCTTCTAAATATTTAACACTGGTCTAAGCGAAGTATGCAGTTGGGAATTATTTGAGCAGTAGTATGGCTTTTGTGCAGATTGAATCCATTTTAACTCACATTTGTTTCTCCCAGTGTTTACCCTTTAATTCAATCTTCAGTTCAGTTCAGTTCAGTTCAATTCAGTCGCTCAGTCATGTTCGACTCTTTGAGACCCCATGAAGCACAGCACGCCAGGCCTCCCTGTCCATCACCAACTCCCGGAGTTCACTCAAACTCATGTCCAGTCGGTGATGCCATCCAGCCATCTCATCCTCTGTCATCCCCTTTTCCTCCTGCCCCTAATCCCTCCCAGCATCAGAGTCTTTTCCAATGAGTCAATTCTTCGCATGAAGTGGCCAAAGTACTGGAGTTTCAGCTTTAGCATCATTCCTTCCAAAGAACACCCAGGCTTGGTTCTATGCCAAAAAAAAAAAAAAAATTAGCTTATGTGCAAAGCACTGATGACAAGGCCCATTGCCTGTGCACAGGCTCTTCCCATGACCTTGCCAAATCTTACATTTTTAAAAAGTTATATGAAAAATTTCTGAGATCTAAGGTGTAATCAAGAGAGTTCCAGAAAAACATCTATTTCTGCTTTATTGACTATGCCAAAGCCTTTGACTGTGTGGATCACAATAAACTGTGGAAAATTCTGAAAGAGATGGGCATACCAGACCACCTCACCTGCCTCTTGAGAAATCTATACGCAGGTCAGGAAGCAACAGTTAGAACTGGACATGGAACAACAGACTGGTTCCAAATAGGAAAAGGAGTATGTCAAGGCTGTATATTGTCACCCTGCTTATTTAACGTATATGCAGAGTACATCATGAGAAACGCTGGGCTGGAGGAAGCACAAGCTGGAATCAAGATTGCCGGGAGAAATATCAATCACCTCAGATATGCAGATGACACCACCCTTATGGCAGAAAGTGAAGAGGAACTAAAAAGCCTCTTGATGAAAGTGAAAGAGGAGAGTCAAAAAGTTGGCTTCAAGCTCAACATTCAGAAAACAAAGATCATGGCATCATGTCCCATCACTTCATGGGAAATAGATGTGGAAACAGTGTCAGACTTTATCTTTTTGGGCTCCAAAATCACTGCAGATGTGACTGCAGCCATGAAATTAAAAAACCCTTACTCCTTGGAAGGAAAGTTATGACCAACCTAGACAGCATATTAAAAAGCAGAGACATTACTTTGCCAACAGAGGTCCATCTAGTCAAGGCTATGGTTTTTCCAGTGGTCATGTATGAATGTGAGAGTTGGAATGTGAAGAAGGCTGAGTGCTGAAGAATTTATGCTTTTGAACTGTGGTGTTGGAGAAGACTCTTGAGAGTCCCTTGGACTGCAAGGAGATCCAACCAGTCCATTCTAAAGGAGTTCAGCCCTGGGTGTTGTTTGGAAGGAATGATGCTGAAGCTGAAACTCCAGTACTTTGGCCACCTCATGGGAAGAGTTGACTCATTGGAAAAGACTCTGATGCTGGGAGGGATTGGGGGCAGGAGGAGAAGGGGACGACAGAGGATGAGATGGCTGGATGACATCACCGACTCAATGGACATGAGTTTGAGTGAACTCCAGGAGTTGGTGATGGACAGGGAGGCCTGGTGTGCTGTGATTCATGGGGTCGCAAAGAGTCGGACATGACTGAGCGACTGAACTGAACTGAAGGTGTATGCAGTACTTTATATGTTTATTTTGACTTAAAAATGCAGAATACAAAGCACATAAAAGCTGTTTTACTATCATCATTTCACAAGCACCTTAGATAAATGTCCCTGGAAGGGAGTAACCAGTAGGAACAGTCCTACTGTACGTGCTGCTGGGTCTCTCCCAAAGCAGTGATGTCTCTCAGGCTCACTGCTGTGCAATCACGTCAGGAGAGCTTCATCTGCACCTGTCACAAGTCAGAGTGTGGAGTCAGGACAGCAGTGTGAGGGTACTCTGCAGCTCCCAAATGTGTGTGATCTCTGTCTCTGCCTCTGTCTGTCTGAACGTTTCTCTCTCTCTCTCTCTTACACACACAGTCTCAGGTGCTTTCAACACTGTGGGAATGAATTTAGGAATAAACTAACACATAAAATTTATTATATCACTTATTTAAGCCTCCTAATGGTGGCTCCAATGGTAAAGAATCTGCCAGCAATGCAGGAGACCTGGGTTCGATCCCTGGGTCGGCAAGATTCCCTGGAGAAAGAAATGGCAACCCACTCCACCATTCTGGCCAGGAGAATCCCAGGGACAGAGGAGCCTGGCAGGCTACAGTCCATGGGGGTCGCAGAGTTGGACACGACTGAGCAACTAACACCACCAGTGAAACAGATAATGACTTCTTCCAAAATAGTTTCTTCTGTTTGTTCTGTGCATTTTGTGTCTTTCTGCTCCATTTGCTCTGTGACTCTCTTAGCTCGAAAACTATTTTGATTAGCTACTTAAAAATCGGTAACATCACATGTTTTCTGACAAACCCATCCCCTTTGTGACTGGCTTCTCTGACGGTCTTTCTGGTAAAGGCGACTCCGGTGGAACAGCTTCCAGCTCTCACACCAGCCGCAGCCATCTACGGCCTCACCCCACATCAGCGGACAGACAGCCGGCCAGCTGAACCTGCTCCAGCGCTTCTCGCTGCTCCGCCTCACGGCCATCATGGAGAAGCACTCCATGTCCAACAAGCACGGCTGGACATGGTGCGTAGCCCATTCACCTTGGAGCAGACCATTTGTTCCAGGGCTCAGTGTGTGATGGCAAGCACTTCTGTATTTGCTTTCCGAGTTCTGAGGAATCTGGTTGTTTCTTTCACTGCCAGTCTCTTAGGGAAAAAAATGCCCAGAGTTCTTCCTCAGTGTCCGCCTCTGGGCTGCCAAAGCCTGGATGAGATGTAGCCTACAGGAAGCATTGCTTTATTTGTTGCTCTCTGTCAGTTTCCAGGGAAGGCAGTCAGGTTCCAAGTAAAGAGTGATTAGTTGTGAACAGAGACATTAAAAATAAACTTGCCATAAAGTAATTCTGGCAGTTTGCAAAGAAAACATCTGTTTCTTGTATCTCCTGGCCCAATGCAGAGCTCCACACTTAGAGCATTGCTTCACTGAGAGCACTGAACTCTTCAAATACAGTTCCGCTCTTATTTCATTGGCTAATAAAAACAAGACTATGCAGTAAACCTTTGGAATAAGGAACTCACAAAAGCGTATGTTGGAACTTGAATGTGGACCGATTTTACACAATTTGATGAATTTGGAAAAATGTAAGATGTGCTGCTAATTGTCATATGTTATATATTATGCACAAAGAAGAATTGGCAGTTTATATTTCATAAAATATAATAAGAAAGTTATAAATTGTGTGGTTAAATCAACATATGCTTGTGTATTAAAATTTTCTTTAAAAAGTACAACTGGTTCTAGAAAAGTAAGGGAAGATATTAACATAATAATTTATCTTCTCTTCTTTCTCCTCCAACCCCAATCAAGTTTCTTCTTTCTGATGTAGTTTTTAATTTTGTTTTGTTTTGTCTTATTGGGGACCTTAAAGTGTTTATCACTTAAGAAGTGTGTCTGTCACAGTTAAACTGGAATGTCAAGCACTTGATTTGAAAGCAGGGCCATAAATCCATTCTGCTAATGTGAATCACCCTGTTTAACAGTTAGAGGCACAGGACACACACAGTCCTTCCAATGTAATGTGAATTATCAAGGGAGAAATGTTGAATTCCCCGGCGCCTGTCAGATGTTCCAACAAAAGCTTGGCTTCCCTCTTGCTTTCACAGCATCTCCCCGCAGTGTGCTCCACGAGGCGTGCATGACCTGGTTTCTGTGAATTTTAGGGCAGTTCCAAAGTTCATGAAGAGGATGAAAGTTCCCGATTATCGAGACAAGGCAGTCTTTGGCGTTCCCCTCATCATTCATGTCCAGAGAACTGGGCAGCCCCTGCCACAGAGCATCCAGCAAGCACTGAGATATCTACGCAGCAACTGCCTCGATCAGGTAGGGTCATCAGTCCCAGGCACAGGCCAGGCAGCACAGAGCGCCAGCCAGATCAGATCCGTCCAGGGTCAGACAAGACATGCCTCTCTGAAAGAAAAGGCACTGTTGTCTTTAGAGGTCCCTGTTTAATTTGACCAGGTGACATCCTCATCAAGCCATGCGAGGATGTTTCCTCACTGGCAACTTGAAGGACACCCCGGAGTGACTGCAGAAAGCTAATGTTGATCATTTGTACCTGTGATGGCTAATTTGTGTTCCCTGGAAGCTGGGAGTAAAGCTATCTACTGCATTTCCTTTTAATTATGGTCTCAATGCCACCACTGATTGCACAGCATTCTTTTATCCCTGTTTGTTTTTAAACTAGAATTAGGTGTTTATATCTCCCTTTATTAATTTTTTGAAGCAGTACCATGACTGTTTATATTTTTAAATTTATTTATATATTTTTAAATGTGCAAGTAAAATATGAAAATAATATCAGCTAAGTTAAATGTCCCTTCATCTTGTGGAGGTGATTAAAAAGCTCAAGCTGAACAAAATTTTTGGAGACCATTTTCCGTCTCCAGGACTCTGGGTGCCGCCACAGTGGTGGACAATGAATGGCCCAGAGTGTAACCTAGTCTATGATTAACCAGGCCAGGCCTTTGCTCCTCTGAATTAATACTCATTAGTTTCTCTATTAGCCATTCTATCCAAAATAAAAGCCATGTTTCTGCTTGATCAATTGCAACCTTGAGTATTAAGGGTATTTTCAGGTAACTATTCTATAATGGCTTCTATTCATCTTACTCTTTAATACCGTGTGAAGAATCTGTGCCACTCTAAGGTTATACACTTTTCATTGATTTACCCTTGGCCTTAAGCTAAGTGGACAGGAATGAGCTAAGCCACCCGAACTCATGAACTGATGTCGTCTCCACCCCGGTGCTGAGATCATACTTAGAATCAGGATGGTCTCTTGATGAATCAGATAGCAGTTTTCAGTGGAAAAGAACAGGAGTAACTTCTTCATTCAGTGCCATCACTGATTGAACTCAATGCATTTTGCCCTTTTCCCTTCCAACTCGTAATTTAGATAATACACACATCTTCATTTTTTCATATTTAGATGTTACCATGAGGGTAAACATGGTTGCTGTTACCATTGTGGTGGCAATGGCTGTTTTGTTGAGAAATGGCCTGGATGGCTTGCCTGTTATTTCTCAGAAAGAAAAGCAACAGACCACTTGTCTAAAACCAACAGCAGTCATCTTTGGCAGATGCCCCAATTAATGTTAATTGATTTGTGAGTAACATCCCGATAGAGCAATCCAATGAAGTTGATAGTTAACCGTTAGATTTTTTTTTTTTTTAATTTTAGAACTTTTAACCAAAGGCATACATTAATCAAAAGTAGAAGGTGTATGGGTATTTTACGGAGAAAAATTTTTGGAGAGGTGGGCTCAAACATTTGCCAATATCCTGGAATTCCCTGGTGGCTCAGATGGGAAAGAGTCTGCCTGCAATGTAGTGCGGGAGACCCAGGTTCACTTCTGGGGTCAGGAAGATCCCCTGGAGAAGAAAATGGCTTCCTACTACACTACTCTTCCCTGGAAAATCCCATGGCCAGAGGAGCCTGGCAGGCTACAGTCCACGGGGTCACAAAGAGTCAGAAACAACTGAGCAACTCTACTTTCACTCTAGTTAATCTCTTTTGCAGTCCTGAAAGCACTGCCACCATGCCCTTCAGCACAGGACTTTGAAGCTTCAACTGTACTTTTACTGGACTATTAGTATAGACCCAGGATTGTATTTTGTGGAGAGTATCCTGCTATTCGGACACATTTTTCCAAACTTCTCAATTTTTGTAAAGGTATATAAGACCCATCTCCCCTCTTGGCTGATTCTCTTCAAATCTTTGGCTCTAATGCTTATCAGCAAATGCTCTATTAAGAGAAAACAGGGTTTGTTCTGGAATGCTAAAGCAAATGCTGCAGTTCAGCTACAGTCTTCACTCAATAACTGTAACCTTTCTTAAGTGCCCAGCATGTTTCAGGGATATTAGGAATCCTGCGCTCACTGCCTTATTCAATCCTATATCCACCCAGGGCAGGGTTAGCCCCCAGGTGGCAATGGTGGAGCCAACATTTGCTTGAAAATCTATCTCCAGGGCCCAAGTTTTTAACAAACACATTTCACTACCACCTGTTAGAATTGCTTGTCCCCAGTGATTTTGGGGTGATGCCACCTCTGGCATTGAGAAACACTTTGAGAAGTGGCCCCGAACAACTCACTGATGGATTCAGTGTCAGGATTGTGTTGATGATGTTATTCGTTGTATCATGTGGTGTCTTTTCTGTAAGAACAGAAGAATTTTTCTTCCTCAGGGCCCAGCACCTGAAAGCATTGTTATTTGGGGGATAACTGACCTGTCTGTATTAGGTACACCAGGCTCATTCAGCTGGATATGTTTTCCTCTCTACACTGGCTGCGAGAATTATTGAAACCAAATGCACATTCTGCCGGTAGTTAATATATGCAACATGGGGGCATGCATGAATTTTGTGTGTGAACCTCATTCCTAACTTCCTGCTCTCTTTTTCTCTCTTTATTTTCCTATTGCTCTGATGGTCTCATCTATGATCCTTAATTTATAGATCACTGTAAGTCACTTTGAATTCTTTCCTAAACAAGATTGGCTACACACGCATTGTAATATCACCACTCTACTCACTGCGTAGTCTTTGTGTAGAACGGAAAGCAGTCCTGCCCCCTGTAGACTCTGAATAAAGCTGTATCACCAGCACTGCTGCTGTTACTGATGCCAGTCTGCTATTTGAAGCAAAAGTCATTCAAATGGAGAGAAGGAAAGTGGCACCAAATCCCCCTCAACCCCTGCTCCCTGGCTTTAGCTTATTCCCTGTCTCTGTTTCAGACCTGTAACTATTTTCTTTCTTTCTTTTTTAATCTGGACGAACACCACCCTGAAAAACAGTATGCTGGCAAAGCCTTATAAGAAAAAGCCTCATTTCGTGGACAGGGATACTGACTGTAAATGTAAACACAAGGAACAAGTCAACCCTTCTCTTGTCTCCATCCAAAGAAAGAATCTGTCAGATGTCACAGGGACTTTCGCCTTATCCAGTCCCTCCCTTAGGAAGCACTCAGTGCCGGCAAGGACCCCCCACCTTCATCAGCAAAGAGTGTGAGGAGCACACAGAGGGCCCCCTCTGGTCCCTGCAAAGAAGGCAGGCAGTAACAGTAAGAAACAAGGGCAAAGTAGAGAAACAATAAGAAAACCAGGCTCAGGAGGAAGACTATCCTAGAGATTTAAGAGCTAACTCAGGCAAATAAAAGCCAGTGAATCAGAAAAGAAAGAGGGGCCAAAGAGCAGGGAAGGAGAACCCGCCGGATAAGCGTTCTTCCTTCACCAGTGGCACCTCCTCTGAATCGAAGACTCAGGTCCTACACAGGATCCTGAGCCCCAGCCCCACGGCTGTGCAGGACCAAAGCGTCTAGGATGCCCTTCCTCTGAAGCACACGGACCGACTTCTCTGCTCCTCCTTTTACGTGGTCCCCTCCAACCACCTTCTAGGGCTGTCCCAGCGCTCAGCCTCTGACCCCAGAGAAGGAGGCTCCCTCCCTGCTCCACTCCTTCCCCTCAGGCTAAGCATTCTTCTCAGACAGGAGACTGTCACAAACAGCTGAAGACAGCCCGACAGAGCCCTGAAACAGGGCCACCACATCTTCTTGGTGATGAAATACAGTGTGTCCATTTTCACCTGAGCAGTTGGCTGGAGATGAAATAAGGATGTTTACCTTCGATTATAAATCACTGCAGACAGGGCAGTGTGTGAAAGGAGCCGAGCTCTATTGGCTGAGTTTTTATTTCTAAAAGTTCACAGAAGGGCTCACAGCCTGAATCAGCTGCACAGAAGGATAGATGATACCCAGGTTATACCCAGCTCCTGATAAGTATGGAGTCATGGCAGTGAGTGGCCAAACCTGCAAGGCTCCACATAAGAACCCGCTACGTGCTGCTCTCAGGCACCTTTCCCTCTCTGGAAAAACCAACCTTTCTTCATTAGTGGCGCACATCCCTAAAGAAGAGGAAACACAAGTCCTGATAAACATCATTAAGTGCTGAAAGGATTAGCATAAGCAGGATGCCAAGTAGGAGATTCAACATTATTTAGATGAAACTTGAATTCCAATGCAGCACTCAGCCCACGCTCTCCTTCTAATGGGGTAACAAGTTTTAAAAGCCCAATTATGCCGTGAAGACACTTCATACTCAGGACAAGTATCCTCAACCTGCTGTCTACCTGACATCAGAATGAGATGTTCCTGGGTTTCTTTTTAAATTACACATTGAGTCCTTGCTTTTCAAAGCTGAGTGTTTAGGTGGAAGAGTAAAGAGAGAAGACAGTAAAACCAGACCAGAGGGACACTCATCATTCGTCCTTTTACCCTGAAAATGAGAGATGACGTGCAAGAGAGAAGCTTATGAAATGGATTTTGCATTGCTGACCACTACTCTTCCCTATTAAGAGAGGATGTTGGAGCCATACTTCCTGGGACGTGAGAGCAGGCCCTGCTATGTAATTTGTGGAGTCTTGTGCAAAATGAAAAGTGCATAGAGATTACGAAGAATTTCAAAATGGTGACCACAGAGCATTAAACTAAACGTGGGTCCGCGTGTGACTACCCAGGTCACTGGGCCACCAGCGACAGACACAGAAGCAAATGAAAGACATTTCACACATCTTGGGTCTTCTTCATAATGAAGCTGAAGGGCCTGGGGTTGCCTCCTATCGGCCACAATGACCATGGTGTCCCTAGAAGAAATGCATTTTCAGTGGTTTTTTTGGTCCTCCACTTTTTACTTACAAAAAGAAATTAGTCAGAAATGCGCATTTGATCGCCGCTCTGAAAGCTTTTTGAAGAGGAAGTGATGGTTGGCAATCCTGGGAACCTCCAGCCCTGGCTGCTCTACGATGATGGATAAGAAAAGCCCTTCCCTCTGGTCCCAGAAAAAGCTTCTACTTACCTCACCAGGAAGTTTTCCACTGCAGGGACCTGAAGCCCTGCCCCCAAATGGCTTAAACAATAGAAAATTGCCACAGTCACAAAACAACAAGGCAGGTAGTAGGGCAATTCTTCCATCAGCTCAGTGCCATTTTTTACGACAGGGGCCCTTCCCATCTCTCTCTTCTGCCATCCTCAGTACTCCATCTGGAATCTGATTTCAGACCACCTTTACTTTTATTGGATTTAGAAAAAAAAAAAAATCCTTTGGCGCTTCCAACAGAACCCACAGATATTTCCCACGTCCCCTGGAAGATAAGGGTGGGACGGGAAGGTTACTGTCAGAATTTGAGGCAGAACAAATAAATACCTGACAACCCTCTGGACATCCTGTGAGATCTGAAGTCGGAACAAGCAGCACAGAGCCCGCGGCTGAAGAGCTCCAGACACGTCTCAAATCGTTGAGATAACAGTATCTGCTGAAACTAGAAAGAAACTTGGAGACAGAACAGTACAAAGAAAGCATCCCTGGGATACGTGTGTACCTGCACCTCACGTGCACCAGAATCCACGCCAGCGAGGCACAGAGGACAACAAGGAACCTGGTCCCACCACGTACATACACACACACATACTCTCTCACTCACACACACACACAGTTGTCAGCTTTATTCTTTTTATAGAACACGATCAGTATTTCTCCACCGTCAAAAACAATAATAACAGGAATTCTCGGATGGAATACAGGAGGAGCCCTGTTTGTGAGTCACGCTGAGGAATTCACCTCTGGGGCACTTGGCTTCTGAGAACTCCTGTGCATCTGGGCCCTGAGGCCTGGTCCTGGGCCTCCTTCCAGAATTAGAGATGTAAACACACTGAGGCTGGGTCTCACTCCGATAATCACTTATCTGACACCTTGAACTTTTCTTTTGACAGTACTTGCTTTCTTCTCCTGCCTTTTGATGAAATGTGGAGTAGTCGCCAGAGGAAGAGAAACGTTCCTTAGATTCTTCTTGGCAACGTTTCTGCATTTTCTAGGCATTCCAAACCTTAAGAATCAAAAAGAAAGCGATTAATGCTTTAAATGACACTCTGCCTGAATATCCAATTCTGTGGAATTGGGGTGGTAAGCCTCAGAATGCAGAGAAGGATTACTAAGGATTCTGTCTTTATTGCCACAAAAAGTAGCAGTGTATAATTTCCCCTGTGTTCCGTGCCTCTGACGTATACAAAACCCCGAGTATTCCCCAACTGCTTGGAATTCTTCCCTTGCTGTTACTGCAGTTTGAAAGAGTGAGGGCTGCTCTCCATTTATAGCAGCAACTGAGAGAGCTCTCCTCAGAGGCCGGAGCTTGGGTCGAGGCCGGCCTGGCACACGGAGTGGCCAGGGAGGCGTGACTCTCCAGAGCAGGGGAAGAGCAGCCAGCGTTGACTCCCGGTCCGGCCACGGCCCACCTCTCTGACCGCTGGGAGCGTGGAAGCGGGCCAACCAGGCGGCCCTTGGGGAGTGAAAAGAGTGCAGATGGAGGGTTGAGGAACCGGATTTGAGAAATTCAGTGCCCTGGGGGCATTTAAAAATAACAGATAGACTAATGCTCGGTAAGCCGGGGCTCCCAGACGAGCTCAGTTCTTTTGGGGTGGCGGCAGGTCCGCTCGAGGGGAGCCTACAGCGTAACCTGGAAACCACTGCAGGAACCTGCATCCCCACAGGGCTCTGCTCCCCCTTGCTCATCCCTGTTGGGGCATCATCCCCATGGTGCCCTACGGCTCCACTTATTTGTCAAGCAGAGGACTCAGTGCTAAGAATGAAAAGGGCGTAAGACAACATCTTGAAGTCTGAAGAAAAGCCGCTCAAGAATCATTCTCACCAGAGCCATAACTTCAATACATAACAACTCACCAGCCAGCATAGTAGGTGCATCATACGAGAAGCATATGTCACAAGGATTCTGAAGAAGGAAAAGCATAGAAGTAAGACTTTTCAATCAAAATACATGCTTATGATATTGTTTCATGAACACATTCCCAATAAACCTTTCCCTCAAATGGGCATTGAATATGGTTGCTTATCTGGTATCTATCAAACCTTCCATTGAGGGAACTTTTTCAAAACCCCTACTAAAGTGCACACAACCAGAGGACAGGGAATTTTGTCTGGTCTGTTCACTGATGACTCCAAGAAGCTATAAGTATGCCTGATACATAATGGGTATTTAATCACTGCTTGTTAACTAAATGAATACAATAACATCGGTGGTGTTATAAGACTTGACAGGTTACGAAGCACAATCACATCTATTTTCTCCCTAGCCCTGTAAGGTGGGGTACTATTATTATTTTCATTTTGTGGGAGAGGAAGTCAGTGTTCTGCTACTGCCCAGAGTAGCTAAATAAGTAATTTACAATTGACTAGTTTGGCCACAGTTCCAGCTCACTGAGTCCTGGTCCCACTGCCTTCCCATCACCCCCTAGGTGCTTGCCGTAGGAAGAAAATATCTGGGGCCAAAGGCAGCCTCACTGACACATCCCTGTGGCTTGTTTCAGGTGGGTCTTTTTCGAAAATCAGGTGTGAAATCTCGAATCCATGCCTTACGTCAAATGAATGAGAACTTCCCTGAGAACGTCAGCTATGAGGACCAGTCCGCTTACGACGTAGCGGACATGGTGAAGCAGTTCTTCCGGGACCTTCCTGAGCCTCTTTTCACCAACAAGCTCAGTGAGACCTTCCTCCACATCTACCAGTGTAAGTGGTATAGTGCCCAGCCTATTCTTAAGTGCATCCATTCACCTAGAAAAAAAAAAAGTACATAGACTGAATTTTAATCGTACAGGTGATACATGCATACGTGCTAAGTTGCCTCAGTTGTATCTGACTCTTTGCAACCCTTTGGATTGTAGCCCACCAGGCACCTCTGTCCATAGGATTCTCCAGGCAAAAATACTGGAGTTGGTTGCCATGCCCATCTCCAGGGGATCTCCCACCCAGGGATCGAACCCACATCTCCTGTGGCCCCTGCATTGCAGACAGACTCTTTACCACTGAGTCACCAAGGAAACCCTACAAGCAATGCATGAAGTATATAAAAGTTACAGGAGTAAACTTTGTTCACACTTTGATATGAAAATCTCCAGGCTGTATTTTATGCATTTGAAAATACTTTTTGACATAAAAACCTTCCTTCTCTCAATAGGGGTTTGTGTAGGATATATTAAAAAAAAAAAAAAACTAACTTTCAATGTAATTTTAATAAACTTAAAATGAAAAGGGACACAATAGAATTTATTTTACATATAGGTGTTTTTTAAAAGAAAGCATTTCCTTGGTATATATGAAATCCAGATGTGTTAAAATGACTAGAAATCAAGGGAAAATTGTATTTTAATACCATGTATTTTAACTGGTGGTAAGCAAGCAAAGCAAATCAAGGCTTAAGCTTAATTCAACGAATTTATATTTTCACTTAGAACTTTTTAAGTGATGTGAAGTTGATAATGTTCAGTGAAGCCCCTATAATTAATAATTGAAAATAGCAATTTTTGATTTAAAGGCATACTCTGCTAAAGGTAGTTGCTAAGGGCAGGAGGAGAAATGAACACGTGGCTTTTTCCTAGCGGCACTGTTATGTTTACCCAGCATTCGCGTGGGCTTCCTTTCAGGACTCCCCAAGGATACTCAGGTCCCACCATCAGTTTTCCATATCCTCCATTGGGCATCCGAGGATTCAGACAACTTCAGGTCATAAACACAGTACAGGATTCACAGTTCATTGAATCTGCAAATTCAAGACCCAAGTATAGGAAGAGCTGACTGTGTATTTATCAGGAAAAAGCACTTGCCTGTTAAGTGAACCTGTGCAGGTCAAACCATGTTGTTCAAGGGTCAGCTATAAGTATTTAATGGTCCAAGTCTCAATTCTTCAGGAAAAAAACACTTGGCCTGTGGACTTTTGAGTTTTTAGCAACATATGCATGAAATAGACCTTGACATGAAATTGATCCAACTCGAAGAGATTCCTGCTTATTGAGAATCCTGTACTAAATGTATTTTAGGAGTTTGCAATATTGCAAACAAAAAGGATTATAACAAGTACCACTTGTCAAAACAGGATAAAGTAGTGACCCACTAAATAAATATTATCTTGTCAAAATGAATAGGTTAAGTTAGTGATACAGGTTGCTGGAGCCTAAATACAGGGAATTCATGTTTCTGCCATTAGAGGTTGAGCTGTGTTTTATCAGTAAAACCTCCCTTATGGTTTGGAAGTAGCATATATGAGCCTTTACATGAAATCGGTTCTGGGTTATGGTTGACATTGGTCTAAGGTTAAAGCCAGATTATTTCCAAGAGATAAATGCTTTCAGCTCTTTGTGAGACTCACAAACAACAACAACAAAAGATCAAAGCAGGGTTTATTTTAGCTCAGCAAACATTTACTGAGTTCAACTTAATGTTCAGGGCACTGTGCTGAGCCCTGCAGAGCACATGGATAGTAAGACTTAACTCTGCTCTTAGGCATCTTACAACTTAGGCAGACAAGACGTACACAGATAACTGCAATACAGCGAAATCAGAGACATTCCATGATAAGTTACAGAGAGCACCCAGGGAGGTTGAGATGAGGAATAAGGACTTGATGGAGAGGTGACAACTCAAGGTTGAGATACACAAGGAACACATGCTGAGCGAAGCAAACAGCACACTTGTCAGGCGATTATAGGATTTCCGTCTGGCTTGCAGAAGGGTAACTGTCCAGTGAAGCATCAGATGACTCCAAAAATTAGACTGAGGCCTGTACCCAGGAAGGGCACTGAACATTAGAGCAAAGGGCTCATATTTGGTTCATTAATCACTGGAGAACCTTCGGGCGTTGTTGAGGGAGATGACCAGTCACAATGCTCTCAGCTATAAACACAGGACCCAAAATCCAACAAACAGTTGTTTAAACAATAAAGACATTATATAACTACACAAGACAGAAAATCTGGAGTTGAGTAATTCCAGAGTCGGTTAATTCAGGGACACCATGGCTGAAGTGCGCCTCTCTTGGTTATCCCCTTGTGACCAAGGTTATTCCCTTGGTCACAATAGGACTGCCACAACTTAGCATTACCATGTCTTCCCAAAAATCACATCCAAAGGCAAGAGGCTGGCAGACGGGGTCTCCTCAGGCATGTGTCCTTCTATCAGGGAGATAAATTTACAGAAGCACCTACCTAGCATTTATCTTGGTCTCATAGGCCAGAAAGTATACATTTTTCTCCCCTAAATCAATCACTGGAGAGAAGAACGGGGCTACCATTTTTGGTTTAGGCCAGCGTGGGTCAGAGGGAAGGGCCCATCCTCCCTGAGCACAATACAGCCCAAACCTGAATAGCACATGGCCTTTCTTAGAGAGGAAAGAGAAAGCAAGTATATCCCAGGCAGCCAAGCCTGTGCTGCAGGGCCAGTGTCCATCAGAACTGCTTATTTGACCCATGAATCCGGAAGTGGTAAACAGGAGCTACCAGACGGGACAAGAATGGAGGGTCAGGTAGCCAGCACATTGATTGAGGCTTTGAGTTACCTGCGGTGACTTCTAGTAGGGAGACTAGAAATAACAACGTTCCAGGGATAGACTCTGGAGTCAAGAGTTTTCCAATGTCTGTGGGGAAGAGGCCGCTTCTCCCAGGTGGCTCAGACAGTAAAGAATCTGGCTACTAATGCAGGAGATACAGGTTCGATCCCTGGGTGGGGAGGATCCCTTGGAGGAGGATTTGACAACCCATTCCCAGTATTCTTGCCTGGGAAATCCAAGGACAGAGGAGCCTGGTGGGCTACAGTCTGTGGGGTCAGGAAGAGTAGGACATGACTAAGCTATTAACACTTCACACTTCTTAACTCAAGTGAGCTCCTGATGGTATCTTTCACAGTGAGGGGAATAAGGCAGTGAGTCAGTCCTAAAAGCGGAGAAGGCAATGGCAACCCACTCCAGTACCCTTGCCTGGAAAATCCCATGGATGGAGGAGCCTGGTAGGCTGCAGTCCATGGGGTCGCTAAGAGTCGGACACGACTGAGCGACTTCACTTTCCATTTTCACTTTCATGCACTGGAGAAGGAAATGGCAACCCACTCCAGTGTTCTTGCCTGGAGAACTCCAGGGCCAGGGGAACCTGGTGGGCTGCCTGCCATCTGTGGGGTCGCACAGAGTCGGACATGACTGAAGCGACTTAGCAGCAGCAGCAGTCCTAAAAGATCACTAACAGACACAGCCAGGGGGCAGCAAAATGCAGCACGGAGCACCCATTTCTCTAGGATTTTCCCTCTTAGTTAGCTCTTACTGTTCAGGCCAATTCTCTTTCAAGCCTGCATGACCAGGGCCGCCCCCCGCCCCACCTCCGCCCCACCACCACCATCATCACCACAAGGACCACCCAGAAGGAGAACGGCTTGAGAGGAGGGGGGACCTGGTTCCCCTTCCCACAATCCCTGGGCATCCTGAGAGATACTTCACCAGCTGGGGAAGGGGGGTGATGGGCAAGAGGTTTGAAACAGGCGAGGCAGCAGACAGGTGAGTATGAAAAGCCAGCACAGGGTGCTCCTTGTGAGTCCAGCCTCGTCGTTAAGACTGTGAGTTCTGGAGTGAGACGGGGGGGGGGGTGGGGGGGGGCGGCGGGTTCCGACGCTGGTTCCAAAGCAATGACTTCTCTGTGCCCCTAGCTGTCCTCATGGTCACTATCAATGACAAGGACCCCAAGCATGTTCGCAGGAAGGTAGCGCACTCTCCCCCTCCCCTGCTGGCTCCTTCTGTGGCTGGCCCTCTGACGGCCTGGCACCCACTTTTTCATAGATGTCCCCAAGGAGCAGCGGCTGCAGGCAGTGCAGGCGGCCGTCCTGCTGCTGGCCGACGAGAGCCGGGAGGTGCTGCAGACGCTGCTGTGCTTCCTTAACGACGTGGTACACGCGGTGGAAGAGAATCAGATGACGCCCATGAACCTGGCCGTGTGTCTGGCCCCCTCCCTCTTCCACCTGAATTTACTGAAGAAAGAAAGCTCCCCCAGGTGGGTTTTTCTCAACGGGAATGTTAATCCTAAACCAGGTATTCCCCAGGGCTACTGAAAAAAACAAAACAAAACTACATGCATTGCACTTCAACCTGGGGATCTGTTAGCACTTTGTTTATACTCAGAAAATGTTTGGAAGAACCTGATTCTTGCACCTCAGAGAATTACCAAGGTAGCATTGAAGAGTGTCCTCTGTGATCCAGAAAACCGGGAATTCTGTTTTGTGTGTGTTTTACAAAATCTTCAATTTGAAAAGACTGGATTTCAGGCCTAAGCATGGCAGCTTGTGGTGAAGTAGTTTCAAACTTGGGGAAAAATGAATTAATTTCTCCCCCAACAGTTATTCCTGCCCTTATGTTTTTTCCAAGGTTTTCCATTTGTCAGACTCTTAACCTGCCTCGGGATATCTAAGATGTGTGATCACTGTTTTTATTTGGAAATGAGAAAGTCTGGGATCTGGGTGGCATCCGGGCATGAAGAGATAGCAGAGGGGTGAACTGGGTCCTATGAAATGCTCTGGGGTTTGGGATCTGCTAAGCACTGTCCCCTTCAATTACAGAGTCATCCAGAAAAAATATGCCGCTGGGAAGCCAGATCAAAAGGACCTCAGTGAGAATCTGGCCGCAGCTCAGGGGCTGGCCCAGATGATCATGGAATGTGACAGACTTTTTGAGGTGAGTGAAAGGCTCCAACCGCTTTCCTTCCTTATAGCTCTTGGAACTCGATAAGACAGTTGGAATGGTTACTGCATTTATGGCTTATTTCTGGTTTTATTTTTTTGACAATGGTACAATGAATAGTGCCTCCCAGAAATATGAGGAGGCAACCCCGAAGTTGAGGCTTTGACAGTTAAAGACACTTGGGTTTACCATGATGATGATGTTTATAAAAATGGTTGCATCAAGTTCTGGTGCCAGGTCCTAGGCCAGCCAACTATAGTATATTTAATGTGACCTCAGGACTTGATTAGATTCAATGTACGTGTTGGGGGGGGGGGGGGCTGGGGGGATACTGAACAATCGCTATTAACTCTGAATCAGTGACAGCTTATGAATACAGCCACAGACCTGCTAAAGGAGTACGTGAACTAGACTTCTGGCATCCTTTCTGTGGCAAAACTGGCATTTGCAGAAGGAAAAAGTGTGCTAAAAAGGTAAAGCTGCTTTCTGAGTCATGTTTGTTGTTCCCCTTAAGTCTGTGCACTTTTTAAGTTTCCCGAGTCCAAGTTTTGCCAAACTGAATAAAAATATATGACAAGTAAAATCAAAGAAAAGTGGAAAGGGTGAATGAGAAGTCATGGGAATGTTCTGAATAATAAATATAGCCTCAAACAGATCTGGGTTTCCTGACTTTCAGAAGCCCTTTCTCCTGACCGCTGTCACTGATCTCAGACAAACATCTCTTGCCCCACGGCACCCAGCCTGTCACCGGTACCATGGTTTTCGGTGACGCTACTTCACTTTCTCTATTAGTCTCAGCATTTCTGTGTTGCTCTTCTGTGTACCCGTTGGTTCAGGTCCCGCTCGAGATGGTGGCCCAGTCTCATAACTCGTATGTGGAGGCTGAGATCCATCCGCCAACTCTGGAAGAGCTGGGGGCCCAGCTGGAGGACAGCGGGGCCACTTTCCACACGTACCTGGAACATCTCGTCCAGGGCCTCCAGAAGGAAGCCAAGGAGAAGTTCAAAGGATGGGTCACATGTCCAAGCACAGACAGCACAGAGCTTGCTTTCAAAAAGGTAATCTCGGGTCTTGGAAAAAATTTACTCCCAAAGAGCCACATCTAACAACCTGGAATTTGTTTTGCTTCGAAAGTGGCCCCTCTGTCTCCAGGGCTTGTCACACATAGGAACTGGGCAAAGTTCTGCACCAGAGTCAGACTGTGTAACCAGAGGGCAGACTGTGGAGCCGCCCTCTGGACCCAGGCCGGGCTCTGCCCCTGAGCTGCGTGGCGTTGGGCGAGTCACACACCTGTCTGCGCCTCCATGCTCTCATGTGCATAACGGACATAACAGCAGGACCACTACCAGATGCACACACTATGGATACTACGTATAAAATAGATAACTAATCAGATCCTACCCTGTAGCACAGGAAACTCAGTGCTCTGTGGCGACCTGAAGAGGAAGGAAACCCAGAAAGAGGAGATACATGTATCCATATAGCTGATCCACTTTGCAAACACTAAGGCAACACTGGAAAGCAACTATATTCCAATAAAAATTAATTTTAAAAAATGGAAAATAAAAAACTAAAACTAAGAACAACGCTTAGCACACAGGAAGCACCGTGTGCTGCTGGTTATCGTTTTTATTGCCACTCCTTCTCTTAAGCTTAAGGGTGACCATTTTAAACCTGAGGTGTACAGAATCACTTTCAAGTTCCATAATCGATGAGGCTTTTTGAATACCCAGTGAAGCCGGGTAGGTTCTGCTGGAACCAGCGACCTCTCAGCTGCTGCGGGTGTCTTTCCCCAGGTGGGAGACGGGCCCCCTCTGAAGCTGTGGAAGGCTTCCGCGGAGGTGGAGGCGCCCCCCTCAGTGGTTCTGAACCGCGTGCTGAGGGAGCGCCACCTGTGGGACGAGGACTTCGTGCAGTGGAAGGTGGTGGAAACGCTGGACAAACAGACGGAAGTCTATCAGTATGTGCTGAACAGCATGGCGCCCCATCCCTCCAGGGACTTCGTGGTTCTCAGGTAAGCCTGCCCCTCTGCTCCAAAAGCAGGGTGAGAGCTGCAGATGGGAGCATTTCACTGCATTCTCCCACCTAAGTTCAGCCTCCACTGGGAACACTAGCGCCGGCCCTAAGTTCATTTCCCTCGCCGAAAACTGACTGCCGTGTTCATGCCCGACCTCGTGCTTCTTTCACCCGATGTACAGTTCTGCCATGCTCTCTTATGGCTCCTTTCAGTATGGGGCATACGGTTTATTAGGCCATAAATATCGTTCATTTCCTCAGAACAGAGTCCCAAGATGAGCTGCTGTTTGTCCAGCTGAACTTTCTGCCAAATTATGCAAATTGAATCTCACTGGCTTTTCTCTTGCTTTTGTTTTTCTCTGCCTGGGAAAGGCAAGTCTTCAGTGGGGTGGCTCTCCATCTGGAGTGTGTGTAACTTCAGAATTCATCTGTATAACTTCACACGGTGCTCAGTCGCTCAGTCGTGTGCAATTCTTTGCGACCCCATGGACTGTAGCCTGCCAGGCTCCTCTGTCCATGGAATTCTCCAGGCAAGAATACTGGAGTGGATTGCCTTGATCTCCTCCGGGGGATCGTCCAGACCTAGGGATCTAATCCAGGTCTCCTGGATTGCAGGCGAATTCTTTATCCTCTGAGCCACCAGGGAGGCCCTCATGTGTTCATAAGTCATCCCCATGCATGGAAACCGTGGCCCAGCCCTGAAGGTCCAACTATGCTGAGATAATCGAATGTCCAGAAAGATTTCAGGGCCTGACAAGGCTTGAGACTCTGATCTCATCTGCTGAAATATTGCTTCTAATAGATTTGTGAGTTGAGTTCCAGACCCCTGTTCTCTGGGTTTAGAGTGGGATGCTCAACTAACAGTAGGCAGTGGGACAGTGGACCTGTGTATATTGGCTGGTGAGTCTGTACTGAATCAGAAAGAATGGGGATGGAGGATACTGACAAACCCAAATAAAATATAATTAAATTAAAAAAAATTTTTACTGATGGTGAATACCATCTCTTCTCATATATTAGCAGTTTAAAAAAAAAAATCACTAGTGAAATCCCCAAATGTATATTTAAAATAGTTTCTTTATTAAACTAGTCTTGATGGCAAACTAAAGATTACTTTTCACATGGGCTATTTCTGCCTTTGGAATTGGTCCTTAGGACCTTGAGTTTCAAGGGTCATTTTTTTTTTTCCCCAAATATATGTGTTTATCTTAGCCACGATGGGATCCTTGTGGAAAATGTGGGAAATTGTAAGCATGGCTTATTAACACAGTTATTGGGACATTACTCATCTCATTGGAAGTTAAATTTTACACCTTCACTGCTGCAAGCAAGAAGTGAAACAGTTCCAGGATGGCAGCCCTGGGGACTGGTGGGTTGGAGCCCTGCCATGGTCCACTCTCCACTCCCCTTAGAGGAGGCTGCGGGCCAGAGTCTGTTCATGGAACTCCCTCCTTCCAATCCTCCAGCAGTGCCACCCGCCTGCCATTTCTAGAGTCCCATTCCATCCCAGCCTTGTGCCAGGCACTATTGGAGACTCAAGATACTGCTGTGAACAGACCACAGTCCTGCTGTCTTGAGATTAATATTTTATTAGGAAGAGTCAATAAAGAATACGCAAGGGGACTAGGATTTCTTATCTTTTCTGTTGTTGCTCAGTTGCTAAGTCGTTTCTGACTCTGTGACCCCATGGACTGCAGCTTACTAGGCTCTCCTGTCCTTCACTGTCTCCTGGAGTTTGCTCAGATTCATGTCCATTGAGTCAGTGGTGCTATCTAATCATCTCATCCTCTGCCGCCCCCTTCTCCTCCCGCCCTCAATCTTTCTCAGCATCAGGGTCTTTTCTGTTGAGTTGCTCTTCACATTAGATGGCCAAAGTATTGGAGCTTCAGTTTCAGCATCAACAACAATGAACCAGACATGTTGCTTGCAGCAGGAATTCCTTGTGGTTATGATACAAGAGGTAGAAAGTGCCATGGGTGGTCTCCTCTCAGGATTACCATGTTCACATCTCACTTCATCCCTTTCTCTAGTTCCTCAAGAGGTTCCAGTGATAGCCACTGAAGCCTTTTTCCATTTTATCCCCACAAATCTATGCAACTTTCCATCTTTGTTCTTAATCACAGCATCATGCATGAAAAGAGACTGGTCATACCCATGGAGAAGTTGCTAAGAAATTTGTTGGGCTTGCTTATTCCCAAGTTTCTTGGTAATATGTTTCTTGTATGGTAGAAGAGGATGAAGTTATAGATAAGATAACTAAGCAAGGGGATAGGATTTGTGACTTAATAACTGAGATTATAATAAACCCATATCCTGTGGCAGAAATGGTTGCTACAGAGATGCTCCTGACTTCCATCTACAACCTTTTCTCAAGTGGTACCCCCTTCTATGCTTGAATAGCTCCAGTAACAGTGAGCTCACTACTCCTCATACAGCCCATTCCATTTTTGAGGAGTACACATTGTGTAGCTCTTCTCTGCACTGGATTGAAACATGCCTTCCTATCTCTGTTTCCTGGAGTCAAATCAACTGTATTTATTTCTTCTCCCACTCAAGAGCCTCTCAAGGATTTGAAGGCAGCTAGCAGTCCACATATGTCTAGTTTTCTTCTAACTGAGCATCATCAGCTCATGTATCCTTTCAGACTTGAGTGGAGCATCACCTCCTCCAGGAAGCCTTCCCGTGTGTATGATCTCAGAGTTCTCCTTGCACAACCATATCACTGTGCTTGTCAGAGTGTTTTAGAGTTCTCTCTGGAGGTCTGTTTCTCCTCCTGATTAGACCTTTGTGTCCTCAGTGGCTTCTCATAGCTTGGCACATCCAGTAGATGTTTGGTGAAAGAACTGAATGAGCAAGTCCTGATTCCCAAATGGTGGGACCAGCAAGCCCTTCAGGAATGTGCAGGAGTCTCTGCAGCCTCAGTTTGGGATTTGGAAAGAATCTCTAAAAATTGCAAAGTCGTTTCTGATCTCTGGGTCAGAGGGATGAGACCCCTGCTTTGAACCGCACTGTATAAACTTTACACACACTTGTGAGAACCATTAGCTGAATCCAAGTAACTGGGCTTGGAATTTGAGCAAGAAAATGTCAGCGTAAGCCTCAGCTCCACGCTCAGGGTTTTCTTTCTCTCTCAGCCGTAATTCCCACGTGTGGGTTTGTTTTGCTGCAGGACCTGGAAGACTGATCTGCCCAAAGGAATGTGTACCCTAGTGTCCCTCTCCGTGGAACACGAGGAAGCCCAGCTCATGGGTGGCGTGCGCGCTGTGGTGATGGACTCTCAGTACTTGATAGAGCCATGTGGCTCAGGCAAGTCACGGCTGACCCACATCTGCAGGGTGGACCTGAGGTGAGTGTGGGCTCCTGGAGGTGGCAGGCACAGCCCTCTTTCCCATCTGACCCCTACTGCTCTGTCCTTTCCTCCTCCTGACCATTAACACGTTGTCTCGATGATTACGAATCATTCCCCTCACTTCTCTTTCCAGCCTTGCTAAACTTCTGACTGTCAAGAGAAGGTCCCATGCGCATCTTTATTTTCCGTTTTGTCCCACGTGTACTCGTGTGCTTCTCTCACGGGGCAAACGCCAGCACTGGCACCTGGTACATGGTAGATGCTCAGGAAATACGAGTCCTCTTATGTTTCTTTCCAGCCTGTCCCTTTTCTGCTCCCTCCAGTTGCCCTCCTATGAGAAGGAACTAATTTAAATCCAACCTTTTTCAATGCCTTCATGATGCTAAACTGAGTTCTTGGTCTGGGTGGATATAAACTGGGTTTTCTCCATAAATTCTTGAATTAAGTCAGACTCATCCCTGAGAGGACGCTGTCATTTGAAAGCACCTGGTGAATCCTGCAAAGACAGACTGAATCCTTGGCCAGGAAGGCAATTTTATGGGCCCCCATTGACAGAATGAGGTTCGCAGATCCTCAGAGCAGCGCCCCTCGGGGAAGGCAAGCGGACTGACAGGCAGGGCGCAGGCGCCGCCGTGTTGACCGTGACAAACTGTTGTGATGTGGAAGAGGCTTTCCCACTTCCCTCCCCTTTTTTGTCCCCACAGAGGTCACTCCCCAGAATGGTACAATAAAGCCTTTGGACATCTGTGTGCGGCGGAAGTTGCCAGGATTAGAAACTCTTTTCAGCCCCTCATTGCTGAGGGTCCAGAAACTAAAATCTGAGTTTTCCCAAGTGTGACATCAAACTCAGGGAAGAGGAAGCGGAAGCAAACACTTGTGGGAGAGAGTGTGAGCGTGAGAAAGCAAGGAAGAGAGAGAAACTAATTGACAAAGTTAATGCTCAAAAGCAGAAGCACTGAGAAGTCAGAATGTCGAAGATGCAAGAATTTCTGAGAACCTTCCCTAGCCTTCCTGGAGACGGCTACATCCCTACTAATATAATATTTTTAAAAATCAGAACATTTATCTATGTTACTTAAGATTAAATTGATTATTCCTTGTGCATTGCCTAATTTTGCTATTTAAAGGCTTCTAAGAAGCACTATCATTAACTGTAAATAAATGTATGTGTAGCATTTGTACATATGTGTGTATATCTCTATCTTCACTGTATATATGTAAAATGTCAATTTTATATATAATTGCATATTTTGAAAAGGAATGCATCTGATCAGGTGAGCCCCTTCGGCACACGGTTCTTTCCAAGCCTCTCTGGGCCCTGTGTCCCCACTGCCCTGTAAGCTGAGCAGAATCTGCTGCTAACACCAAAGTGTGAAAACAAGTTGTCTGCCCTGATGTTTTACCAAAGATTAGCCAACCAAAGGAAAACACATTAAATGGTTCTCACATGTTGTCAGTTTGTATCATTCAGAACTTGAGCGTGGGGTATTGGATGAAGCGAGGAAAATAATAGTCCTCATTAAAGCAAAGAAGTGGGTGAGTAGTCGTTACCAGATTTAAGACTATATTACCAGTTGCCATGGGGCCGGCAGATACAGTTTCAGTGAAATGCCAGATGCCCGTGGACCACTGGAGTCAGCTCCAGTGACTGAAACAGAACCTGTATTTCCCTGCTGATTAGAGCTGAATATAATAGCCTTGGCATATTCACAGCCAAAGGGAGCCTCTGTGTTTTGTTGAGGTTTCATAGATACATTGCATAATGTTCTTAAATGTCATTCTATTTGACCAGTGGCCTATTTAATGGTCACAGTTAGTTGACATTTTCTTACCAACGTCTTGCACTGAATTTAACTCTGGACACCAGATAAAGGGAGATGCTGGTCACTCAAGAGTCTTGGACCATTACAGCTGCAGGGAGTTCTAATATCGCTATGCTCTTAAGATATTGCTCGTTAAAGTTCTGCAATCTGAAAGACAGGGTTTCAAACTAACATTAAGACCAAAACTGTGTTCTTCAATTAGCTTTAGAAAATATAAACAGGTTTGTTAAGTCCATGCTTCTTCATTAGTCAGTCAAGCTAGCTATGCATTTGCCTGAACCTTATTTATTATTGTATGGACTAAGCAAATTGACTATCCTTAACCAATTGCTGATGGATTTTAAGTTGGGTTTTTTTCATTGTAATTCAGCAACTCTAAAGAGGAAGATAATTTATTGTGTTTGATTTCAGGGAGAAATTGGTATCATAATTTAGCAATTGGTGTTGAAGGGGAAAAAAAACTGAGTGTTTTCTTTTTATATTGTATGTTTATGTAATGTTATCTTTTATCAGTATTGTGCAATTCTTTTATTGAGAGGAATAAAAATGCTATAAATGAGTTCTGGATGGTACAAGTAAAATCATACTGTCTGAATTGTAATCGAGGAATTTTTTTTGTTTCCTTGCCTACCGAAGAAGGTGGCGGCAAACCCATAGTTTTCCATTTGCGCAATGCTCTGTGAGCAAAACAAATTCACATCCTAAATTTAACCACATATGCCAGATTACATAGACAGGATCGTTAGTGAATTTTAATTTAGCTTAATGCTGGTCCCACTCCAGAGATGGGGCCACGTGTTTTCAGGAGGTGTGACAGGCACAAAAGGATGAACGGTGTCCTGTCACCGAGAGCAGGGCTTTTCCAGCCTTATCAGCACACAGATCACCTGGAAATCTTGTTACAATGAGCCTCTGATTCCCGCAGGCTCAGGCAGGCCTGAGATTCTGGATTCTGAACCAGCTTCAGGGCAAAGACCACACCCTGAGAAGCGGAGATCTAGAGGACATTTAGAATAAAAACAACGTTATTTGATTTCTGACTCCCCTTCTCTTCAAATTACCTTTTTATTTTTTATGCACATACTAAGTACACCCCTGCTGCCTACAACACAGTGCATCTTAAAAAGAAACAAAAGAGGAGAAAGATGCATCAAGCTTGTTTGTCAAATACCATAGTATTTTATGCATTGTTATCTTGCCAATGGAAATAAAATATACTGCCTTTAAATAATATATTTATACCTCATGTATATCTTTACCTCGATTGTTGGTATCAATCATCAATTGTAAATAAATAATTGCCAAGGCAAATAAATTTATATACATTAAATATAACCCTCTTTTCTCTATAATGCATGTTGAGTTTCATGCTTCATATAAATGGAAAACCTGCTTCCTGAGGAAGATTTCTCTATAAAATAGCATGCCATTAAAAAAAAGAAAAAAGCTCACCATGAGTTTGACACCTCTGTACCATAGTCAAATCTAAAGATTTATATAAAAGCCTAGATTGTTATCTACAGAACTTCACTAACAGTATGGGTGCCTTAACCTGTATCTAAGCCATTATAGTGATGGGTAGGGATTTCTTTTACATTTCGCTGTTCTGAAATCTGGAAGTTATAAGAACACCTTTATAGTATTTTCTGAAGGATTCTGTGAGCTCTAGCTACATTCTCTTTTTTTTGAGTGCACAAGAAATTGAGACTTGATGACGCAACTTATGGCAGCACCACTGGACCATGAAGAGTAGCCAAACCTGAGTCTGAGCCTCTGGCTTTCCATCCTACAGTCAGCCCTCCATATCTGCAGGTTCTGTGTCCAAGGATTCAACCAACCATGAATCAAAAATACTCCAAAAAAAAAAAAGATGAAAAACAATTTCAGAAAGTTCCTAACGAAACTTGAATTTGCTGTGCACTGGCAACTATTTACATAGCATTTCCATTGTATTTACAACTATTTACATATCATTTGCATTGTGCTACATATTATAAATAATCTAGAGATGATTTAAAGTATATGGGAGGATGTTTGTAGGTTATATGCAAATACTACAACACTGAATATTCATTGGAAGGACTGATGCTGAAGCTGAAGCTCAAATAATTTGGCCACCTGATGCGAAGAGCCGATTCACTGGAAAAGCCCCAATGCTGGGAAGGATTAAAGGCAGGAGGAGAAGGGGACAACAGAGGATGAGATGGTTGGATGGCATCATTGACTCAGTAGACATGAGTTTGAGCTAAAACTCTGGGAGATAGTGAAGGACTGGGAGCCCTGGCATGCTGCACTCCATGAGGTCGCAAAGAGTTGGACACAATTAAGTGACTGAACAATGAGCAATAATACCTCTTTATATAAAGGACTTGAGCAATCCCTGGGTTTTGGTACTTGAAGGGGGTATGGGAACCAATCTCCTGCATACACTGAGGGATCACTGTACTTTTTCTAAGCTTTACTTCTAAAAGATGACAAAGGTAGCCTCTCATTAAGCAAGCAGGAGCTCTCAGTCTCCACTAAGGCTAAAATAGTCACAGCAGCCCCAAAAGACTATATGCCCCCATAGAAATGATCCAAACTCTGCTCTCTGCTCCTCTCCTTCATGCCTTTTCCCATTACTTGCAAGTTTTGCTTTCCTAGGCAATAAGAGGAATTTCCACTGTCCATGTCCCTCCTCTTTGTGAAAGAAGAACATGGTCGTCATTCTAGCAGCCACACACAACCAGTGTCTCTCAGGGACCCTAGAGTATATGAATTCAAACTTCATTCGGAGTCTACCTCATGAAATTCTTTGGTGTGAAACTGTTCTACTTCACTGTCTTTTGATATCTGGCCAAAAAAAAAAAAAAACAAGTCATCTGATTTCTTCTCAGAAAGTTAATGTAAAGAGATAAAACAGACCCTGGCCAAGTGGAGTAAGTCTGTTCACCCAGCCCTTGCAATGACTCTGAACTGCCCAGATGGCTGTGCCCAGCCACCAGCAGGATGCATCTGAAACATTAAGAGAGTGACCAGGACCCACAGCTAGAGGAACAACCCATGTTCACTTCAGTTGTGTTGTCCCTGCCTCTCCTGACAAACACAGAATGGTCCAGTGACACCAAGCCACTCTTCCACATCTCTGTGAGTTGGCATGGACCTTCTGCCCATCTTGTTGGTCAAGTGATAGCCTACTGATTTCTCAAAACCCTATTTGGGCATCATTTGTTCCATGGGCTTTGCTGACCACCCATCTGAAATCCACCTGCTTCCTTAATAGTACTCTTATTGCATGAACCATGTCATTTGGCAATAAATCTAACTCTCCCACTAGACTGTGAACTCTTAGGAACATGGACCATGTCTTGGCTCTGAAACTCCATCTCTTAGGACACTTTATGCTACACCATTCAAAAGTATTTAAAATGAACTGGGCATCTGAAAACTGGGCATAAAGATGACAGAAGCCATTCTGGAAGTCATAACCTAGTGTGGAGTATCCCAAAGCTGGTGAAATAACTCACACTTTGCGTTTGGCTACTTCAGCTCTCCCATAGCACTGAGAATGGCGCATGAGATGGTCTTCCAAGAAGTTAAATGTGGCTGTTTCTGAAATTAGCAAATGCTAAACATCTGCTTGCAGAAAATAGGACAGTTTGATTAGTTCCTTCATTCGGCAAGTACGCGTGGAGAACTCAAGACGTGCCAGACACTGTTCTAGGTATTCAGTAAATAAAACAGTGAATAAAATCAGTGAACAAAACAGACCAAAAACAAACAAACAAAAAAAAAACTCCTTTCCTCACAGAACTTATGGTCTAGAGGAGAAAACAGCCAAGAAACAAATAATTGACCAGGGGAGCTCCACAGAGGAAAATAAAATTAGAGTAAGGAGACAGATTAGATAGTCAGGGAGACATTTACCAAGGGCCTGGAGTAAAGAACTACTCAAAAGGACGCGCTGTTTGATTATCTTCCCTCTGGCTCCACCGGAGCTGCTACAATTACAGCGGTGGGAATGATCAGTTCATCAGTTTGCCGAGACCTATTCCTCGTGAAGGAAAAGCAGCACGGTGACGGGCAGAAACGGCGCCTCTGAGAGCTAGGCTTGCAGGCGTGGGCCCCTTGTTCCACACCCCCGGGAGGAAGGCAGGCCTCCCGCAAGCACCGCAGACGAGCTGGACACCTGCCTGTCCCACCCAGGGATGCTCAGTCCTCGGGGCTAGACGATCAAGTCCTCGTTCTGAGTTCCAGATGCGAGCCCATCTCCAAGGCCCCCCAGATACTTAGGGGCGTTCTCAAGAGGAGCGCCCCCTGCCCGCGAGCTCACAGGCTTGGCTGTCCTCACAACCACCCCTGCTGACCTTGACTGACCTGTCAGCACACTGCTGGGCCTCACGCGGGCATGAGAGTCCGGGAGGAACTCTCCTGAAGAAGACTCAGTTCTCCCCTTGATGCCTCCTTGATACTGCCCGAGTGCTTTCCTAAATCCCCACAGCACACCTGACACCAGCTGTCACATGTGCTAAGACACAACAGGGAAAGGACCAAGTAAGGTGCAACGTAAAGCTTCAACCATAAGGGGCTTGGGTTCCAGCTCATTGACCCAAACCTGACCCCAGAGATGCTCACCTTCCGCCAGGGCTGCTTGCTCAGCCTCCCACAGGGAACGGGCGGAGGGACCCCAGGTCGCCTCACTCTCATGCCCGGGTCCCCAGGTTTGGGATGTGATGAACAACCAGCGCTGACAACAAGCAGGAACTCACCCAGCTGAAGACCCAGCACTTTATCTGCACGCTGGCCATGTGGCACCACCCTAAGCCCCAGAAGATCAAGACACCATGGACTCACGGATGTACCCTCAATCTGAGCCATCTTGGAAACCACACGCGGTTCCTGCGGGCACAGTGGTGCCAGACCTGTGGTCAGGGCTTCCTCACCTTCCCTTTCCCACGCCTGTCCTCATGTCAAGGGTGGCAGACGCCTCTGCCATCTCCGTGGGTTATCAGTCACCCCATCGGCTGAAAAGCTGGTTGAGGACATTTTCATGTGAATGAGTTTCAGATGGAGCTGCTCCACTGGAGATTTGCATCATGAAGACTTTTATCTCCTTGCCTGGCATCAGGGGCTTTCCTGTTACAAGGATTTCAAGCATCAGCAGGTAGATGGGAACTACCAGCAGGTAGATGGGAATGGGCTTCCCTGGTGGCTCAGACGGTAAAGAATCCACCTTCAATACAGGAGACCCAGATTGGATCCCTCAGTGGGGAAGATCCCCTGGAGAAGGGAATAGCACTAAGGAAGAGCCTGAAATGATACTACCATATTAAAAAAAGAAAAAGAAAAGAAAAGAAACCTGAAAATCACCTTATCTTGGTGTTCTTAGGTGGTTAAAGTGGGCGGGATCGTTCCCCCACCTGGTCACGGCTTCTCTGGGGAGGCTTGGGTGCTGTGCGCCTGGAAAGTCAGGAGTGGGAGCTCTGCCTGAATTCAGGAGGGCTCTCCCATGGAGCTTCTTCCCACCTGCCCCTGCCTCCCCCCCCCCGTGCCCCCCACCCCCGTCTCTCTTCCCTCCACCACTTCAAAGCTGTCTAAACCTCATCTCTCATCTTTTCTTCTCTGAGACGCCCCACCCCCAACTTCCAAGCACTTCTGAAGAAATTGCCAAAGTGGTGTGTAGTATCTGCTTTGTCTCAATCCTGTAATGCACAGCTTTGTCAGGAACTTTATACCCAAAGAAGACCCAAGGGAGCGCCCATATCCAGAGGTGCCAGCCAGGGAGAAGGGACCCTGCCTTTCTGGGGGCTGGATTCCTGCACACTCCAAATGGACAAGAGTCGGTGAGGAAGCCCACCCACTCTAACCATCTAAGAACAAGACCAGGTGATTTTCAGGGTTAGGCTTTTTTTTTTTTTTTTCTTTTTAATGTGGTAGTATCATTTCAGGCTCCTCCGTATCACCACTCCCTTCTCCAGGGGATCTTCCCAACTCAGGGATCCAACCCAGGTCCTCTGCATTTCAGGTGGATTCTTTGCCATCTAAGCCACCAGGGAAGCCCATTCCAAAAGTAGCTCCCACCCACCTGCTAATGTCTGAAATCCTTATAACAGGAAAGAAAGCCTCTGATGCCAGACAAGGAGACAAGGCAAGCACTGGACCAAAAGATAAGGCCACTGGAGACATGGGGGGGTGTATCATTAATTTCACTCATGGTCCTCCTGTTTCTCTGCAGTTCCCTCATCTACAGAGAAAAATAAAAGGAAACAGGCATAGCTATTGATTCTACGTGAGCCACAGGTAGAGTGTGCTGACTTCCACAGAGATAGGCAGTTCAAGTTATTGTGGAGAAATAAAGTTATTCAGTTGTCTGAAATTAAATGTGCTCTCCAAAGAGCAGTTACTGGGGAGGAGACTGCCCCCCACTGGGATCTACTGGAGCCACCCTCTGGGACCCCACCCACAAGAAACACAGACTCCAGAATAGGGGTCCTCTCCTAGAACTGCATGAAACTGAACATTCAACTCAAATAAGGCTTGACTTCCCTGGTAGTCCAGTGACTGCGAATCTGCCTGCCAGTGTAGGGGACACAAGTTTGACCCTGGATCTGGGAAGACAGATTCCACCTGCCACGAGGCAGCCACAACTACTGAGCCCACGGGCTGCAACCGCTGAAGTCTAAGTGCCGAGAGCCTGTGCTCCACAATGAGAAGCACCCACACTCCATGCAGCGAAGACCCAGCGCAGACAAAAAATAAAAAACAAACAAATGAAAACGTTAAGAAACACTTGAGAGTGGCAAAGCAGAGCAGATGTACCCTCAGCTTTCTATCAGCTTGCAGTGTTCCAGTGTGAACCCAGCAGCGTATGTGCGAAGCATAAAGACCATGAAGGCAGCAATGCAGTACTGTAGCTTGGCTGCCTTGTTTACTTTTCAGACAGTCGCCGTTCAGGGTTCAGATAATCACAAAGCAAGCATTTAGCATGCCTTTACATGAAATGAAGGAATTTTAACCCAGCATAAACACAGCAACATCTGTCGCTTCTCCAAACTGAATAAGAACAAGATGGGGACAGTCTTTCTCTGAGAAGGCAGAAGAACACTTTGTAATTTTTGTTCAAGGATTAGGGAGTGTAAAACAAACACCTCCTCATGTTTCCACATTCCAGGGTCAAGATGCTATGCAGAGATTGGAAACAGACCCAAGGTGACATCCTGTGAGCCATGCAAATGGGGAAGAGACTCTCCCACAGCGGCAATTCCCAGGACAGAATTCCAAGTGGAATTTTGATGCCTAATGAGAGGGAACCACAGTCAACCAGAACTTCAAACCTAGAAGTATAAACATCTGGGGAACTTTCTGATGCCCTGTATGCTATAGGCGCTTTGTCTTCCTGCTTCAGATCATCACCAACCATACATGGAATAAACTTCCCACTAAGTAAAAAGTGGTAAGACAATGACAGCTGCACGCATCATCCGGGTCTTACTGTTTACAAGGAGTTTTCATACATACTCACATACATGAATACATGTATATACAACATAGTAGACATCAACCTTACCACAACCCAGTGAAATAGATACCACTATCTCTATTTTTTACAAGAATAAGTTCAGGTTCAGAAAGGACAAGTGACTTTCCTGAAATCACCCAACCAGAACTGAGGCACAGGCGACCTGAGCTTTGCTCTGCTTCTCCCCTTAATGAATAGGAAAGGATGATGAACTCCGGGACTAGGTGTGCAAGTCTGGAAACTCTGTTGGCTGTGAGAACACTCAGAGGGACTGGCTGAGTGGACCTTCTAAAGGGTGACATTTTGAGTATAATTGCAAATAGCCTCCATCACGAGGGTTTCCTGCCAATGCAGGAGACACAAGAGACGCAGGTTCGATCTCTGAGTTGGGGAGATCCCCTGGAATAGGAAATGGCAAGCCACTAAGCCTACACAGCAAGCTACACAGCAAGCCCGCTGGGGAGGCCAGGCTTGGAAACGGCAAAGGGCACGTGAGGTAGGGACGACATACACCCCTTCTCTGGCCAGGCCACTCTGCCCAGCCCCTCGCAGCCCCTGCCAGGGGAGGGGAGATGAGAGTGTGATCACTGAGCCCTGTGACCCTGTTTGGACGTGATCACAGCACTGCCAAGTAGTACCAGACCTACGTGCCCCCTCCTCTGTGCATGTTGCCGGCCTGGTAAGTGCAACCAGATACACAGATGGATCCCCAGCCAGCCCTGTGGTGGGGTGGGAGGGGCCCGCTCAGTCCTAAGGTTTAGGTTCAGAGGCAAGTGGGAGCCCTTGCCCTTGACTGTAATTCTCAGCCATTTGCACAGCTGTTAATCAAGACGTCTTTTGATTCCTTTCTGCTTTTGTTCCCGTGCACAGAGAGCCTTCCGAGCCTGCTGGGAAGGAACATCCATGGGAGATAATCAAGCTCTCAGCATTCTCAAGGGCCCTGGTAATCATAATATCTAATGGCATGAAAATTACCAAAACACTGAGAACAGGTTCAAAAGATGGGCATAACACCTAACAGCGGCCTCAGGAAGTCTGAAACCCAGCATGTATGGAGATTTTCAGAATGTATTGAGGACAGCAAAAAATAAACAGTAACAATGAAGACTTGTGGCAAGCATATTTAGTGCAAGAATAAAGAGAAGGAAAGGATAGGTCTGTGTTTAACACGGACGATGTTATATCAGTAGAAGACAAAAGGAAAGCATAAATATTTCCTCCTTACAGCATCAACTTGCCAACAGTAAACATCTCCCTCCCAAAAAGTGTGGAACCATACCTGGCTCAGAGGGTGGTTTAAAAATATGTCCACAGATTATGTGACCCCTGCCTTCAAGAGCTGGAGCTTAATTCTCCTCTCCCTGAGTGTGAGCTGTATTCCGTGACTCCTTCTAAGGAATAGAATGTGATAGAAATGACAGAGAGTGATGCATTTCTCATGGGTAGATACCTAGGAGTTGGACCACTGGGGAGGGGAGATGCTAGTGTGATTCCACTGCTGCTGCTGCTAAGTCGCTTCAGTTGTGCCCTACTCTGTGCGACCCCATAGACGGCAGCCCACCAGGCTCCCCCATCCCTGGGATTCTCCAGGCAAGAACACTGGAGTGGGTTGCCATTTCCTTCTCCAGAGCATGAAAGTGAAAAGGGAAAGGGAAGTCGCTCAGTCGTGTCTGACTCTTAGCAACCCCATGGACTGCAGCCTACCAGGCTCCTCCATCCCTGGGATTCTCCAGGCAAGAGTACTGGAGTGGGGTGCCATCGTCTTCTCCAGTGATTCCACTAACTACCTAGAATTGATGCTCCACATAGTATATCTTTGTTTAACATTTTAAGAAACTACCAAGCTATTTTCCAAAGTGGGTGCACACAAGAATTCTAGTTTCTCCACATCCTTGTCAACTTATGACCATCCATCTTTTGGACTTTATCCATCTAAGTGGGTGTGAAGTCATTCAGTTTTAAATGTTGCTCACTGTTTTAAACTTTAAGCAAAAATAGAAGTTCTAATAGATCACAGGAAATGATAGAATTCAATTAACTCAAGCTCTGGTTCTTTTTTTTTTTTTTAACAATCACTCATTGTTTATTTCAGATCTACAGTCCAAACAATCACAGGGTTGGAGACAGGAACTAAATTATGCCCAAAGCAAGGTAGAACAATACCAGACTCTCACTTGGTCTTGCTCTGATTTTCTTACTATCAGAACAAACCCATGGAGCCAAGTTTGTCTGTGTCAGGGGCTGACTGTAGCTGAGAGTCTTTGCGACCCCATGGACTGTCCATGGAATTCTCCAGGCCAGAATACTGGAGTAGGGTTGCCATTCCCTTCTCTGGGGGATCTTCCCAACCCAGGGATCGAACCCAGGTGTCCCACATTGCAGGCCAATTCTTTACCAGCTGAGCCACCAGGGAAGTCCAAGAATACTGGTGTGGGTAACCTATCCCTTCTCTACCAGATCTTCCCGACCCAGGAATCAAACCAGGGTCTCCTGCATTGCAGGTGGATTCTTTACCCACTGAGCTATCAGGGAAACCCTTACTGTGAATAGGGAAACACACTAAATGAACACATCTTCACAGGGACCTCACAGTCAAGAGACTGAATTAAGAAGAGCAAGCGGTGAAGAAAGTCAAATGCATTCCTTCCAGTGCTGTGGGAGACAGTGGCGGCGGGGGGAGTGGTGGCGGATGTGGGGGGCGGGCCTATACAGGGGAACCTTTCGATCTTAAGCATGGGGGGGGGGTGGGGGGAACACCATTGAGAAACACATCAGGGGTCCACACAGAACAGTACAGACACCTTAAGACAACCAAAAGGCTCCCAGTTCAAAGTGACTGGAAGCTCGTCTATAAAACCAGGAAGAATGTTCTGCCCAGAGGGACAGCTGGTCAGTCTTGGAACCACAAGAAAGGAAAGTTCAGAGGCAAACTCTGGCAATGCCTGTCGGATGGGCCTGCCTGGGAAAGATGGCATCGGGGCAGTGGGCTTGCAGAGCCTCCCTCCCCCATCCAGTGGCCTCTCCCTGAGGCCACATGGGCCACCAGCAGCCCGTCCCCCTATCTCACTGAATTCTGTTCAGTGCCCAGTGAGCAACCTTCTGACTGATTTCCTGCCCCAAAGTGGAGCCTCAAGGGGAGATCACGCCCAGTGTGAGAGGCTGGTTTTGGTCCTCAGATTAGAGTCACAGCTCTAAATGGGAACAGAGGGATTGGGGAGAATGGGAAAAAAGCCTCAGAAAGGGCTTCCAGGTCCCCAAAAGCATCATCCCACCAGCTCCTCTCCACCCAGTGCCTCCCCAGCATCCAAGCTCTGAGACGTCAGGCAGTACCTAGCAGGGCATGGGGAGCTTTAGAGAATCACTGTTTCCACTCCTGGGGGATAGTTGCATGATTGCAGATCCTCAAAACTCAGAGCCCACAGATTAAGGTAGAGTCCTCAAGAGTGGACATCTTGGGAGTTATGAAGAGCTCACAAACACTGAGTCCCGCCATAACCACAGCCTCAAAACCCGGCAGGTTTCAAAGAACAGATGCTCAAAGCATCATGCTGTATGTACATTTAAAACTGAGGCAGCCATTCTTCTTGGCGGTATTTGAACGTCTCTGAAATTCAGATTAAGGTGGGGGGAGGGTCATGCAAAGTGGCAAAACCCACAGGGAGTCTTTTGTTGCTGGTGTTTAATGTGGCCATGCTCCCAGAAATACTTTCCCCATAATTGCCCATCTCTACAGGAACACAACGGTTCTAAGCAGAATGTCAAGTGCAGTTTCTGAGAAACCTGAAATTCCTAAGGCTTGTTTTTTGGGCATTTGGCTTGGTGGTTTTTTTTTGTTGTTTTTTTTTTTTTTTTTTTTTGAGGACAAACTATGAAAGGTTTATTCCCCCATATTCAGACTTGACCCTCCATCTTGCCACATTAGTATGAGCACCAAAGTAATTTATTGAGTTGTTTTCTAATACACAAAAAATGTTCATCACAGGGCACTCAGGCTACAAACAGGCAAGGAGGGAGTGAGGTACAAGTCTGCTATGAGAGCATTTGTCGTGGAAAACAGCGCAGCACTTCCCGTAAGCAGAAAGGAGCACCCCCACCCCAGCCCTCCTCCACCAGTCACTGTGGTCTGGATCAGGCCGACCCATTTAGCTTTGAGAGTGTGAATTTCCCTTCCAAGATCTGTATCAATGGTCTTTAAAAAGTACATTTGCCTTAAAGGGTAGTTAATATAACAAAAGGTTTAAACAAACCATGTGATCTATCAGTAAGGAGACATGGTGGGTCTTCAAAAAGATCATTAGACAAAAGTCAAGGAAACCAGGGAGATAATGCTGGCCTCAGAGAAGAAGAAACACCCAACAGGAAGGAGAAAATCAGGGAGGGAGTAACTGTTGGCAGGACCACCCCGGAGATGTCAGTAACACCCCCTGCAGATGCTCTTTATTACCCGAGTGGCTGGCCTTGAAGGTCTGGTCTCAGGGTTTTTACTGGCATTCCCAGGGTCAGGAGTTATCATGCAAAGCCTTTTACTCTTCCCACTATGCTGTAACTCCAGGAATTAAGAGAATTTTAGCTCTCCAGAAGTTCCCTTGTATAGATTTCTAGTTTAGTTAAAATATTTAATACCATGAAGTTGGGGCAACAGTTGGCAGGTCCATGAAAAAGTCAAGCATGACAGAACGTCTGCGCAATGTTCTCTTTCTCTGTGGCTGGAACACTACCTGACAAACGGACCGACAAAGCAAGGCGAAGCGCCTGTGTTTACTTAGGCTGCAGAGATGAAAAAGAACTCTCCCCAGCCACCTGGAACAGAACTGCTGACAGAATAGGAGCCACAAGAACAAGGTAGAAAAGTCAGGTCTTAGGAAAACTGACTGAAAGCCTGACTGTTGGAGCCTGGCATTCTTTTACTTTTATTATTCCACAAAGAGAACATAAATGGGGCTCATGCTGGCTTTCTGAATAGTTTAATTCCTCCCCGCCCCCAACCCTTTTTATTTCTTCCTTTCTTCCTAAATAACACTAAGTGTCCTGGGTTAACAACTGAGTGCTGTAAACACATATCCATATTCACAAACACATACACACATATACGTACATGGCATACTTTTTCCTTGTATATTAGTATTATTTACAGAAATAGAATACTATACATCTCCACAACTAGATTTTTGTCACTCAAAAATACTTCATAGGAATCCTAACCAAGTATACAGACTCTGCTAAAATGTATCCTTTTTAATGGCTGCATACTATTTTATGAAATTTTTCTAAAGTTTCTTTTAAAGATCAACTCAACCACTCTTCTATGGAGATTCTCTTTGTTTCAGAATTTTAATTGTATGAACAATGCTCTAATAAACATCATGGTCCTACACTTTTATGAAATTATATTATGTTTTTCTTTCTTTGGAATAGCTTCTTAGGAATGAGACTGGTAGATCCAACTGTATGTGAATTTTTATTTTCAGAAGATATTGCCATACTGCAACTAACATTTAATTTGCAAAGTATGACAGTCCCTTTTCCTCTGCATCCTTACCTCTTAACATTACCCTTCTATTATGCTTTTATTAAATACATGGTTATAAAGGGAAAATGCATTGTTACTTTAATTTGCATTTCCTGATTACTGATAATTTTGAGTGTCCATACGTTTATGGCCATTATACCTACTTTCGGATAAATTATTCTTTCATATCTATTTTCTATTATCTGTTGCCCCTTAGTAGGAACTCTGTATTTTAAAGATGTTAACTTTATTTTAATCATCTGTGATGCAAATACATTTTTAACTTTATAATTTCCCACGGACCTTATTTACATTTTCTATAGCTTTCGGTTCTTTGTCTTACTTAAGAACAATCTCCACAAACCCTACATTGTATGTATAGGCTCCTAGATTTCTTTCTATAAGTAATTTATTCATCTATTATTCATTTATTTATTTTTACATTTAATTATTTGCTTTAAAGTCTTCAATTATCTGTAGAACTTACTTCTACAAATGCTGAGAGATGTGTACACTTCCATCCTCTTCCAGATGGATGGTCAGCTGAGCCTGTATCTTCCTTCTCCCACTGAATTGAAATGTCAACTTCATAATAGATTAAAATAGTGTATATTGTGAGATCTAGATTGGGATTTTCCTTAAAATTCCTCTACCATCTTTATTTATTTTAAAAACCAATACCCTTATAGTCAAACAAAACTGTAATTCAAGAAGATACATGCACCCCTATGTTCACAGCATCACTATTTACAATAGCTAAGACATGGAAATAACCTAAATGTGCATTATCAGATGAATGGATAAAGGGGATATGCTACAAGCATATACAAAGGAATACTACTCAGCCATTAAAAAGAATGAAGCAATGCTATTTGCAGCAACATGGATGCAATTAGAGATTATCATACAAAGTAGAGAAAGTCAGAAAGACAAGGACAAATGGCACACAATATCCCTTATATGTGGGATCCAAAATATGAAACAAATGAACCTATCTATGAAACAGAAACAAAATCAGAGGCAAACAGAATAGACTGGCGGTTGCCAAAGAGAGGTTGCCAAAGAGAGAGGGATGGAGAGGGTAGGAATGAGAGCTCAGGATTAGCAGACACAAACTGGTATATGCAGAATGGATAAATGACAAGGTCCTACCATATAGTACAGGGAACTATATTTAATATCCTGTGATAAACCATAATGGAAAAAAATATGAAAAATAATGTGTGTATATATATGTATAACTGAGTTACTTTGCTGTACAGTAGTAATTAATACAATATGATAATCCAACTATACTTCAATAAAATAATTTTTAAATGCTTTATTTGATTATAGTGACTTAATAGTAGCCATTAATATCTGCACTCATTAGTCTTTTTTATACATTTTATTCTTGGGCTTTTTATTTTCCCAAATAAGCTTTAAGATCATTTTATATTATTTTGAAATGTTATATGATTCTAATTTGAATTACAGTATATATCATAATTAATTTTATATATAAATATTATATATACATGTATATAGTGAATTTGAGAAACTCTAACACTTCAGTTATTTTCAGCCTATACACCTAAGAACTTAGTATGATTTTCCATTTGTTTGAGTCTTGTTTTCAGGACAGTTATTCTCTTACAGTATTTCTTTTCATTTTATTATAACCACAGATTATTTTTTCCCATTTTCATGTTTAGGTCATTTTTTGCCTTTGATTGTTGTATGTATTTTTATACCTATTTGTGTTATAATTCAAGTATTTTTTCTTATGTCGTTTGGATTTTCCAAGAATAAAGTATCATCAAGAAAAGGAGTTCTTTCCTTTCTTTTCCAATGTTTAGACAAATTATTTTACTGTCTTTTCTCATTGTGTTTGCTAGAACTTTGAAAATAATATTGAGTAATAGTGGCAAGAATAAGCAGTCTTATCTAGTTCCTGACAATAATTAAAGTGGTTTTCATGGTCTGCTATTTAGAATCACATTTGCCAATGAAGCAACAGTTAGAACTGGACATGGAACAACAGACTGGTTCCAAATTGGGAAAGGAGTACATCAAGGCTGTGTATTGTCACCTTGCTTATTTAACTTACATGCAGAGTACATCATGAGAAACGCTAGGCTGGGTGAAACACAAGCTGAAATCAAGATTGCCAGGAGAAATATCAATAACCTCAGATATGCAGATGACACCACCCTTATGGCAGAAAGCAAAAAAAGAACTAGAGCCTGTTGATGAAAGTGAAAGAGGAGAATGAAAAAGCTGGCTTAAAACTCAACATTCAGAAAACTAAGATCATGGCATCCGGCCCCATCACTTAATGGCAAATAGATGGGGAAACAGTGGAAACAGTGACAGGCTTTATTTTGGGGGGCTCCAAAATCACTGCAGATGGTGACTGCAGCCACGAAATTAAAAGATGCTTGCTCCTTGGAAGAAAAGTTATGACCAACCTAGATAGCATATTAAGAAGGAGAGACATTACTTTGCCAAAAAAGGTCCATCTAGTCAAAGCTATGGTTTTTCCAGTAGTTGTGTATGGATGTGAGAATTGGACTATAAAGAAAGCTGAGTTCTGAAGAACTGATGCTTTTGAACTGTGGTGTTGGAGAAGACTCTTGAGAGTCCCTTGGACTGCAAGGAGATCCAATCAGACAATCCTAAAAGAAATTGGTCCTGAATATTCATTGGAAGGACTGACGCTGAAGCTGAAACTCCATACTTTGGCCACCTTATACGAAGAACTGACTCACTGGAAAAGACCCTGATGCTGGGAAAGATTGAAGGCGGGAGGAGAAGGGGACGACAGAGGATGAGATGGTTGGATGGCATCACTGACTCAATGGACATGAGTTTGAGTAAACTCTGGGAGTTGGTGATGGACAGGGAGGCCTGGCGTGCTGCAGTCCATGGGGTCGCAAAGAGTCAGACACGACTGAGCGAGTGGACTAAACTTGCCAATGTTTTATAAACTTTATCTTACTTACAAAAGTTCCTCCTGTACATATCTTCCTAAAATTATTATTAAGGATAGCTGCCGAATGTTTATCAAGATGGCTTTTCGACATCATTGACACGTTCACTTATTTTTCCGCTTTAATCTGTTGATGTAATGAGTCTCATTGCTTGATTTCCTGGTACTAATGCAACCTTGCATGCTTGCAATAAACTACTTGGCCATAGTTCATTAGTCTGTTAATACATTACTGGATTATTGTAGCTAATATCACATTTAGAATCTTCTGCATCTAGTGTACTATTGATTTTTTCTCAGTGTTATTTTTACCATGTTATAGCAATAAGATTGAGCTTCCTTGGTGGTAAGGAATCCACCTGCTAATGCAGGAGACGAAGGTTCGATCCCTGGGTCAGGAAGATTCCCTGGAGAAGGAAATGGCAACCCGCTCCAGTATTCTTACCTGGGAAATCAAGGACAGAGGAGCCTGGCAGGCTAGAGTCCAGGCTGGAGTCGCAAAGAATCAGACATGACTTAATGACTAAACAACAAAAGCAAAGTATTAATAATAAGACTGGCCTCATAAATACAATGTAAACTTGTCTGTCTTCTTCTACAGTCTTTAAATTACATCAGAATTGTTTGCCCTTTAAGCTTAACTGAACACTATTTAAGCTTAAAGGGCAAACAATTCTGATGTAATTTAAAGACTGTAGAAGAAGACAGACAAGTTTACGGAGAAGGCAATGGCACCCCACTCCAGTACTGTTGCCTGGAAAATCCCATGGACGGAGGAGCCTGGTAGGCTGCAGTCCATGGGGTCTCTAAGAGTTGGAGACCACTGAGCGACTTCACTTTGACTTTTCACTTTCATGCATTGGAGAAGGAAATGGCAACCTGCTCCAGTATTCTTGCCTGGAGAATCCCAGAGACAGGGAAGCCTGGTGGGCTGCTGTCTGTGGGGTCGCACAGAGTCAGGCACAACTGAAGCGACTTAGCAGCAGCAGCAGCAGCAGTGTTCAGTTATGTAATTCTCAAATTCTGTTAACTTCTTCAATAATACATTTTTAATCTCTTTTCTAATCTCTCCTATGGTTCTCAAGCTATTCAAAATGTCTACTTCTTCACTGAATTTTAACAATTTATATTTTCTTAGGAAATCAATGATGTCATCTAGAGTTCCAAATTACCTTACTGAGATTAAGATTTTCTGTGTGGTCAAAACCATGATCAACTATGTAAATGTTACACGGACACTAAAAGACTACATGTACTTTAGGATTCGATACATAAATAAATTTGTGTTTAATAAACAGACATTTATTGAATCCTCCTTGTTGTTTACAATAGCTATAGGCTTAGGAGAAATAGGCTAAATTTCTACGTCTCCCACTTTGCCCGTCTTCAAGCTTTTATAAAGGTGCTCACCACACGTGTCCCCAGCGGCTGGGTAACTTGTTTTTACAGTTAGGTCTCAGTTTTATCTCGTTTCCCCCAGGAAGTCCTTCTTCATCCCCTAGACTCGATTGTGAAACGTTGACAATACAAAGAACGTTTTCCTCTTGGAAGTTGTCTTATTTGTCATTACCTTGTATTTGTATACAAAATAAAGAAATATCCTACTATCTAGTAACCTCCATGAGGATGGGATAATGTTTGCTTTTTCTTATCCTCAAAATATAGCTGAACACAGTAGAGCGCCTGGCACACAGTGAGCGTGCAATTTATATTTCTTATATGACTGACGGACTGAATGGATGAATGGCCTGTTAACTAGAGGAGATACAAATCAGGAACCATCATTGGCAGTTTTCCACCCAATGGTTGGAAACCCAGGCTGCCACATCAATGAGCCTTGAAGCAGACATTCAAGAAAGAAGCAGAGTTGAGAGATGGATGAAAAGAAAACACCCTGGCTCACGAGAGCACATCAGTGAATCAGAGGCCCCACTGCATCCCAGTCCTTGGGGTCGTGAGACCTGCTGGAGCCTGCTAATTCCACTTTTTGCTGAAGCTAAAAACAAAAGCAGATTTCCTTAGCTTCTTCCTAACGTCCATCTTCTCTCCCAAGATGCCATCCAGGACGTAGGGTTATGTTTAGTTCTCATGCCCCTCAGACTTCCCCTGGCTGTTAGTGTTTCTCTTTGCTTGTTTTCAGTCCTCGTATTTTTTTTTTGGTAGTTTATTTTATTCCTTCTAATTTTATGTTTACTTTTTATTCACTTTGGTTTACTTTCTTGTCTCCTTTCTTTTGCTGTTTTTTTGGTGTGGGTGGTGCTGGGTTTCTTTTTTCACTGTCTTTTAAAATTTTGTTAGTGCTGTTGTTTTGTAACTTTCTATACCTTAAATGTTTGCATACCCTTTCTAGGACCTCATAACAAAACATATTTCTGTAATTCTTTTTTTTTTTTAATTCCTTTCCTTCACTCAGCTAGTCTAACTACTTAGGTCAGCCTTTTAGAATATTTTCACTGCTGTTCTTCTCAAATGTGCCCTCACCCAGACCAAAATAAAATATTTCACATACTTTGCTTCATAACTTTTCTCCCCATTCACCCCTAACTTCTAGATTTCTCTGAGACAGTTCAGTACTTTTCATCCTAGATTATTATTAGAATTACCCTTACATAGTTCCTTTCTATTTTAAGAATTCTTCCTTGGAGTAGCTAGCATACATTCCTGGTCTATTACTGTCCACTTAAATTTAACTGGATGTGCATCGGGGATTCCCAGGTGGCACAGCGATAAAAAAGAAACTGCCTGCCAGCGCAGGAGACGCAGGAGACACGGGAGAGGAGGGTTTGATCCTTGGGTTGGGAAGATCCCCTGGAGGAAGAAGTGGCAACAAACTCAGGTATTCTTGCCTGGAGAATTCCACGGACAGGGGACCTTGATGGGCTGCAGTCCCTGGGGTCGCAGAGTCAGACATGGCTTAGAGACTGGGCATGCACGAATGTTCCTTGCTGGGCACTCCCCTCTGTCTCTTCATGTTCTCCTCTCTCCCGTGGTGGCGCAGGTGGACGGGGGCGGAGCACTGGTCATGGTAGTTGTTTGGTTACATAGCCCTCCCGCTAGTAGTGGGAGGGATGATACGCATGAAAGATGTATTTTCTGGACAGTCGCACATCACGCACTCCTCTGTTCTGAAAGGGGAAAGACATCTTGAGTGGATACAGGAATCCAGGTCGCAGTCCTCTTCTCTCTGCTGCCATTCTGTCATCTTCCAGCTAAGGCGTTTCATACAAAACAATATGGCGGTCTGATTCCTTAAGTAGCTGGTTATCTCTGCCTACGGTTTCTCTTCATTCTTGGTAGCTGAAGAATTTTCCAGACAAGCTTGGAGGACTTTTTCTTTTTCTTGCCCCTTCTGCTTGGAACTTGGTGAGTAGTTTCAAGTTGCACCTGCAGGTCTTTCTTAATCTCAAGGACGTTTTCTTCTTTATTAATTAGTGCCTTTTCTTCATCTGTTCCTTTTCTACTCTCTGGATCTTCTTTTATTCACAGGTTAGTTCTTCCAAATACATCCTCTAATAGTCTTTCTTTTAACTCATGATTGTTTTCTCCTTATATTTTTTGCTCTATGTTTAAAAATATTACTTCCAGTTGAGTTTGTAGGCCACTAAGTCAAGTCCCAACACTGATTTCTACTCTCTTTCAATTTGTTCATTATATTTTTTGTTCATAAATCATGTAGAAAGTCTTTAAAAAATATGACTGACTACTCTTCCATGTTTCTATATTTTGGTTCAAGTTTTAATTCCTTCATGTCAGGGCTTGACATGAGCAGGCTCCTGACAAGCCTGCTCTTATTTTCCTCTCTCAGCTTTCTGGCCCCTCTCTGAACGCTAGAGCTTAGGATCAGCTGTTGGAGGTCTCCAAATGACACCAGGGAACAGTGGTTCTCAAAGGGTGGTCTGCCGAGTTCTAGAATCCCTGAGACTTTTTCAGGGGATCAACAAAATCAAAGCACTTTCATAATACCAATATGGTATGTGTCTTTTTCCCCTGTATTGACATTTGCTCTGACAAACACAAAGGCGATAGCAGGCAAAACGGCCGCTTCCTTAGCATGAATCAAAACAGTGTCACCAAAAATGTATCAGCTGTCATCGCCCGTTCACCACCACACACGAGAAAACTGAAGGATGGAAGGCCTTCCGTGGTTTGTAAAGGTCTCATTGCAATAAAAGGCAAAGCTGGGCTCATGTAAAAATCTCAAGCCCAGGGTCAGACACCTGGCTCTCCTGTGACTCCCCTCCCCTGAGTAAAGTGAAGTGAAAGTCACTCAGTTGTGTCTGACTCTTTGCAACCCCATGGATATACTGTCCATGGAATTCTCCAGGACAGAATACTGCAGTGGGTAGCCTTTCCCTTCTTCAGGGGATCTTCCCAACCCAGGAATCGAACCCAGGTCTCCCACATAGCAGGCGGATTCTTTACTAGCTGAGCCACAAGGGAAGCCCTGAGTAAACCAGTTCTAATTCCAGAGAGAAAAAGAGGATGAAAATAAACATAAACATAAAATATACCAGTACTTTTTACCAGAGTAGTGACTAAGCAGAAAACCAATCCGTTCTCCTCAGGCTTTCTTCCTCTTTAATGTCACTCCACACCTAATGTGCTGCTGTGGCAACCAGAAAAAAAAAGCACAGACTGCTTCCAAACCCAGGCTTGCCCTTCAGGTGCCTGAAGTTTCACCTAGTCCCTCTGACTCACTCTCACCCCAGTCCCAAGCTGACCAATCCCTCTGCTTTGGGCTGTATTTTTTTGTCAGGATGAACAGGAACCTGGGACTTTGGGTAGAAAACCTCACTTTCTTTGTTCTCCTATAATATCACCTCTTTCTTCTGGGAGCAGGGCTGCATGCTGGAAGGAGTCAGTACAAAATGACAATGAAATCCCCTTGTTTAAAAAGCAAGGAAATGTGCTCATATAAAGGTACTAAAACAAAAGGATTTTTTCTTTTAGAAATATTTTGTTACTTTCAGAAAAGTAATAGGGGTAACAGTGATACATGAGAAACAACTAAATCTTAGAAATTTTCAAAATAATGTTTTGGTGTCATAATATTATCTAATACATGATAATACTTTATAGTGTGATATTTTGATTGCAAGATTTCTTTTTTCTGGCTCACTTTTCTGTAAAATTTATTAGATCATCAAAATCTTTACTTTCAGCAATTTAATTTTTAGTAAATATACTTGAAAGCAATATTGCTTGCTCTTAAAAATACAAGATTGTAAATACTTTTTGACAGTTTTCGATTTTGAGGCCTTTCTGCCTTCCCCAGTAGCTCAGAGGTTAAAGCATCTGCCTGGAATGCAGGAGACCTGGGTTCGATCCCTGGGTCGGGAAGATCCCCTGGAGAAGGAAATGGCAACCCACCCTAGTACTCTTGCCTGGAGAATCCCATGGAGGGAGGAGCCTGGTAGTCCATGGGGTCGTAAAGAGTCGGACACAACTGAGCGACTTCACTCACTCTGCCTATGCAACTCTTACTAGAGCTATGAAGAGTAACTTTTAGGCTGTGACAACATTGTTGGGATTATTTGGGAGTATTACATTGGGATAAATTTCTGATGAATTTGTCAAAATGTCCAATTTATTACATCTAGAACTGATGATTGTTGAGGAATGATTTTTCTAGAAAATTTCACTCTGTACAAATGTGTTTCATATAAGTCTGAAGTTTACTTTAAATGTGGATTTATAGTGTGGTTCCAATATCTCCTCTAACATTTCCTCTGACTTGCAGCGTTGCCTGTGGCCACTTCTGCTGTTGTCTCTGTTAGTGCCACTAAGTGGCCCCTGTCCTGGCCTGGCCAGTCCCTCAGGATCCTGAACTGCCCGAGTCACCATGGGCGTCCTGAGCCAAACGTGAGCAGCCCGGACTGTTCACAGCACCCCAACCACTCACCTCTGCACTGCCACCTGACGCATCTCCATGGCCTATGTGGAGCACTGGCCCATCACCCTCCTCACAAAACACAAGTTCAAAGATAAAATTATATTAAGGATTTCAAGACAGTCACAGAAGAACATTAAACGAAGCTCTGGGCCCTTCTCAACACAGGCCCTGCCCGGGAATCCAGACACATAGCAATGGTGATTTCTGGTTTTCCACCCGCTGGTGGTTTGGATTGGAGTGTTTAATGCACTTTTTATTGCCAATCTAGTCAGTAATTTGTCTCATAAATCTGCCATTTACAGTCTGTCCTACTAGAGGCTTTCGGCAGCTCTCTAAGCCAGCAATCATCTCTCTTCTTGTAAATCAGTTGGCACCTCTTCTAGAAAACCAATGTGAACCCTAACTTTAAATAGTTGCTAATGACTTAAATTAGTGGCTGTCTCTTTCTGAGCCCCTCATTTTCCCTGAGACTAATTAGCTCAGGCCTAGGGAAGTTCTGGATTCTTCCAGCCATTTACTACATGATGGAAATAAATTCAGTCCCTACCATAATTCAGCGTGCAAGCTCTGGAATAATCCTGCCTGTTCAAATCCTCCACCTTCCTGCTGTGAGCCTTTGGCAGGTGATTAACCTCTGCAAGCCCCGGTTCTTTCATTTATAAAACAGGGATAACGGCTTACTTTTAAAGATAAAGCTTGACAAATGTTTATTATTACTATTCAATTCTAGATAAGCGGGGCTCAGTCTCTTAGCTTACAGCAGGGATGTTCCTAAGAGGACAAAAGGGCTAGCTTTGACTAACAGATTTTTGGTAAAATATAGAGGATGTTCACTACTGCTTTCTGAAAGAGTCCACAGGAGAGAAGAGACAGAATCTAGTTTAGGAAGGTCATTCAGAAAGTACAGCTGGGAGAAGCTACTGCAAAATCAGCTGAGGGTGTGGAGGGTGTGTGAGTGTGTGTGTGTGAGTGACCATGAGTTTGCATGTGATCAGCCCTGTGTTTACTTGAAAACAGGCTTTGAGTGTCCGTGTCGACAACCAAGAAACACACATGGCTTTTGTTTGATGTCTGCGATTGCTCCACTGGGTGATATGGCAGCTCAGCAGAGTTCCAAAGGGACAACACTCAAAAGTAATATACATAGAGACAAAGAACAGGCATTTTCTGAAGTTGGCTTTTTTTTTTTTTTTAACTGGGATGAGCCTTTTCAAACACCTAATGTTTGGTCACATATTCCAAGCATAAGCCAACAGCAGGATTTGGTAAAAAGGAATTCTGAATTTAAAAAGAAATTCACAATTAGGTGTTTTCAGCTTTACCACTATGTACGGAAAGGGTAACCACCATTAGAGGGTAATTGGTAATAAACAGGCCAATAGATGTTGCTGTTGTTTAGTCGCTTGGTCATGTCCGACTCTGTGACCCATAGACTGTAGCCTCCAGGCAAGAATGCTAGGGTGGGTTGCCATTTCCTTCTCCACGGGATCTTCCCCACCCAGGGATCAAACCAGCGTCGCTTGCATCTCCTGCATTGTCAGGCGGATTCTTTACCACTAGCACCGCCTGGGAAGCCCCTAAATATACAGCTTTAAAGAGCCATATTTTGTTTAAAGGCTACCGGAAAAAGTGATTAGATATCGCACTGTGCATCAATTACAGCAAGCCATTATCGAGCACAGTGGAAGCACAAGGCATTTCCAATACACGTAAACTGACTAAAGTAGAACATCCTGCTTAATAACTCTATTAACGGGTACATATTTAGTGTGTGCTAATTATTTGTTGAATGAACTTCATCAAAGGAAGATTAATGTTCAGTGTGATATTATTGTGAATTTTAATTTCATTTTAATTATTTTTAAATGGATAATCCATGATGATACATATAATGAATCTGTTAACTAGAAACAAACATCTTAATATGATCTTCTTTTAAATAACTGAGAAGTCATTTCAAGACTTTGTACAGCCCTGGGGTAATCACTATGAACACCAATTATCATTATAAATATTACTAAAAAGAAGTCTGATTGGCAAAACTCCAGGTAATAAGAGTTCAACTGAGCCTCGGTAACTGAAAAAAAAAAGTGAACTCTTTTCAAATAACCATCTATAATACATTTTTATCCCTTTTTATTAAGTATTTATTCATGTAAGAAATATTTCTCAAGCAACTAATATACATGCTAGGGAATAACAAGTCAACTAAGATGCAGTCCCTTCCTCAGAGCATTTTATAATCCAATGGAAACGATTAGACAGCCATGTGAGTCCTGGTAAGAGGCGGTAGGTGCTGATTCTAACGTTCAACAAGGTTGAGGGTGAACCCAGAGGACCCAAGAAGAGACACTTGACAGCAAATGTCAGCTGACTGGGGGAGTCATGACACACATTAGGAGTATTTGAAGAGAGAAGTGACCGAATCAAAATGATGTGCAGAATGGACACACGCCAGGAAGCCATTTAGGGATTACTGGAAAAATGTAAGTGAAAAGTTCAGAGAGGACAATGGCAGCAAGTATCCAAATGAAGGTGGATGCTAGAAATATCAGAATGAAAAAATCCATAGAATTTCATACCTGAATGTCTCCACCGACTGACTGGAGAAAAGGAAACAAAAGGGAGAGTTCATTGGAAGGAAAAGAAAATGAATAGAAGGCTACAGAGACATCCACTATGAATGCACAGAGAACACTCACTGTTTGCAAAGTCATTTTATTATGATCTTGACATTATGCAATGGTATTCAGAAATAAAACATTCACTTGTCATTCGCATTCCAAAATATTGTGGATAAAAATATAAGTTCATGGTAGCACGGTATTCTTAAAAACTTTTAAAGACATCAGTGCAAGTCATCGTTGTGTGTGTGCTCGCTCAGTCGTACCCAACTGTTTGTGACTCCAGGGGCTGCAGTGCATCAGGCTTCTCTGTCCGTGGGATTCTCCAAGCAAGAATACTGTAGTGAGTTGCCATTTCCTCCTCCAGGGAATCTTCCCAACCTGCATCTCCTGTTTGGAAGGCAGATTTTTTTACAACTGAGCCACCTGGACACCCACAAGTGATCTTTACACGCATCAAATATGCACAGTTTCCACTTAACTTTAACAAAATCACAAGGATGAATCAGGATGATGGATGTTGAAGAGAACCAGACCCAACTGTTCAAAAGTCCATCATATAAACAGCTATGATCCTTGGTGGACTTTGTAGATTTGTGCTTTACTGCCAGGACTGGAGAGATTGCTGAGATGTTCGGTTCCGTTCAGTCACTCAGTGGTGGCCAACTCTTGTGACCCATAGACCACAGCATGCCAGGCTTCCCTGTCCATCACCAACTCACAGAGCTTACTCAAACTCATGTCCATTGAGTCAGTGATGCCATCCAACCATCTTATCCTCTGTCCTCTCCTCCTGCCTTCAATCTTTCCCAGCGTCAGGGTCTTTTCAAATGAGTCAGCTCTTTGCATCAGGTGGCCAAAGGACTGGAGTTTCAGCTTCAGCATCAGTCCTTCCAATGAATATTCAGGACTGATTTCCTTTAGGATGGACCGGTTGGATCTCCATGCAGTCCAAGGGATTCTGAAGAGTCTTCTCCAACACCACAGTTCAAAAGCATCAGTTCTTCGGTGCTCAACTTTCTTTATGGTCCAACTCTCACATCCATACATGACTACTGGAAAAACCATAGCTTTGAGTAAATGGACCTTTATTGGCAAAGTACTGTCTTCTGCTTTTTAATATGCCGTCTAGGTTGGTCATAGCTTTTCTTCCAAGGAGCAAGCATCTTTTAATTTCATGGCTGCAGTTATCATCTGCCATGATTTTGAGCCCCCCAAAATAAGGTCTTACTCTTTCCATTGCTTCCCCCATGTATTTGCCATGAAGTGATGGGACCAGATGCCATGATCTTAGTTTTCTGAGTGCTGAGTTTTAAGCCAACTTTTCACTCTCCTCTTTCACTTTCATCAAGAGGCTCTTTAGTTCTTCCCTTTCTGCCATAGGGGTGGCGTCATCTGCATATCTGAGGTTACTGATATTTCTCCCAGCAATCTTGATTCCAGCTTGTGCTTCATCCAGCATGGCATTTTGTATGATGTACTCTGCAAAGAAGTTAAATAAGCAGGGTGACAATATACAGCCTTGACATACTCCTTTCCCAATTTGGAACTAGTCTGTTGTTCCATGTCCAGTTCTAACTGTTGCCTCTTGACCTGCATACAGATTTCTCAGGTCAGGTGGTCTGGTATTCCCAGCTCTTGAAGAATTTTTCACAATTTGTTGTGATCCACACAGTCAAAGTCTTTGGCGTAGTCAATGAAGCAGATGTCTTTCTGGAATTCTCTTGCTTTATCTGTGATGCAACGGATGTTGGCAATTTGATCTCTGGTTCCTCTGCCTTTTCTAAATCCAGCTTGAACATCCAGAAGTTCTCGGTTCATGGACTGTTGAAGTCTCACTTGGAGAATTTTGAGCATTACTTTGCTAGCATGTGAGATGAATACAATTGTGAGGTAGATTGACCATTCTTTGGCATTGCCTTTGAGACCTGGGTTTGATCCCTCGGTTGGAAAGACCCCCTGGAGAAGGGAATGGCAACCCACTCCAGTATTCTTGCCTGGAGAATTCCATGGACAGAGGAGCCTGGCGGGTTACAACTCATAGTGTTGCAGAGTTGGACATGACTGAGCAACTTTCACCTTTCACTTTCTTTGGGATTGGAATGAAAACTGACATTTTCCAGTCCTGGGGCCACTGCTGAGTTTTCCAAATTTGCTGGGATATTGAGTGTGGCACTTTCACAGCACCATCTTTTAGGATTTGAAATAGCTCAGCTGGAATTCCATCACCTCCACTAGCTTTGTTCACAGTGATGCTTCCTAAGGCCTACTTGACTTCACATTCCAGGATGTCTGGCTCTAGGTGAGTGATCATGCCATCGTGGTTATCTGGGTCATAAAGATCTTTTTTGCACAGTTCTTCTGTGTATTCTTGTTGCTGCTAAGTCGCTCAGTTGTGTCCGACTCTGTGCAACCCCATAGATGGCAGCCCACCAGGCTCCTCTGTCCCTGGGATTCTCCAGGCAAGAGTACTGGAGTGGGTTGCCATTGCCTTCTGCGATATTCTTGCTACCTCTTCTTAATACCTTCTGTTTCTGTTAGGTCCATACCGTTTCTGTCCTTAATTGTGCCCATCTTCCATGAATTGTGCCCATCTTTGCTGAGACGTTAGGGATTATATTTTGCAATTGCATTGGAGTTGGATTGACAACAGTCTCACAGTTTGCTTTATAAACTCTACAGCATTTCACTGACTCTTTCCTTTCTTTCTCTATCTCTTTAGTGATGATGGGCAAGTCATTGCTTCATCCTAACAACAGGTAAAAAGCTGAACAGACGGAAAAATCAGTAGTTGTTCTGGGATCCATAAGACAGGGTAGGACATAGGGCACATTGCTGCCTCCAACTGGAGAGATAAGACAGACAAACAAAGGACATCGGCTTCCCAGGTAGAGGCTCATTAAGGGAAACCAGCTCAGGAGTCAATGAAAGTGAGTGAAGTCGCTCAGTCATGTCCAACTCTTTGCAACCCCATGGACTGTAGCCCACCAGGCTCCTCCATCCATGGGATTTCCAGGCAAGAGTACTGGAGTGGGGAGTCAATACAGGGTAAGAAAACCTGAACTGTAATTCATGAATTGCCAGAGGTTCCGGGTGGACAACTCTGAGAGTCAAAAATTTGCCAGTGGTCCAGTAGTTAAGGCTCCGCGTTTCCACTGCAGGAGCACGGCTTCGATCCTCGGTCGGGACCATGCCACACAGTGCATCCAAAAGCCAACCAACCGAACAAAAAGCTTCAAGCAGACCCCGTCATGGGAGAAAGGAAACCATGTTGAAATACGCCAGAGCACACTGGCATATTAAATGTAAGACCAGATAACTATAAAACTTTTAGAGGAAAATATAGGCAGAACACTCCTTGACAGAAACAGAAAGAGTGGATCCACTTTCTATTTTGGATCCACCTCCTCCTAGAGTAATGAAAATAAAAACAAAAATAAACAAATGGCACCTAATTAAACTTAATTCCAAAAACACATACACCCCAGTGTTCACTGCATCATTATTTTCAATAGCCAAACATGGAAGCAACCTAAATGTCCATTAGCAGAAGAACAAATAGAGATGATCTGGCGAACATATACAATGAAATATTACTCGGGCATAAAAATGAATAAAATAATGCCTCTTGCGACAACATGGATGAACCTAGAGATTTTTGTACTAAGGAAAGTCAGACAGAGAAAGACAAATATCAGATTATATCACTTTTAGGTGGAATCTTAAAAAAAATGATACAAATGAACTTATTTATAAAACAGAAACAGACTCACAGATGTTAAACACAAACTTATGGTTACCAAAGGGGAAAGGTTGGTCAGGGGGATAGATTAGGAGTTTGGGATTCTATTACTCACTGGTTTAATAGATGTTGGAGGCGAGGTTCCTATATGGTTGTTTGAAGGATGGATATAGTTTGAGATTAACATATACACACTACTGTATATAAAATAGATAACCAATAAGGACCTACTGTATAGCACAAGGAACTCTAGTCAATACTCTGTAATAACTTACATGGGGAAAGGGTCTGGAAAAGAATGGACCTATGCTTCTGTATAACCGAATCACTTTGCTGTATACCTGAAAATAACACAACATTGTAAATCAACTATACCCTGATATAATAGAAACATTAAATTTAATAAAGACATAATTTGAAGAGCAAGCATCATTTGTATCATCATTTTAGATTCTTTCCTTAACTGTGTCCAGTCTACTTTACAGACGGGCTTAAAGCCCATCCGTTCTTCGTTCCTGATACAGTGTTTTTGATCTCTAGCACTTCTTGTAGGTTCCTTCTGAGACTCCCATCTCGCTCCTTACACTGCCCATTTGTCCTTATATGTTGTCTTCTCTATCCACCAGAGTCCTTAGAATACTGATCATAGCTGTTTTAAATTCCTGGTCTGATAACTCCATAATTCCTGACCCCCTTCCTTCTGCTTGATGACCGTGACACCCTGCCCTCTTCACCTATCTGGCGCTGAGCCCATTCTCAATCCTCTGTTGCAGTAATCATGATCCCTAGTCATTTGTCTTCAATAATAAAGTTGGCGTGGTACTGTTGTTGTTTTGTTCTGTTCCTGTTTGCTGGAGGTTTCTATTGAGATACTCTCAAGCTCAGAGATTCCTGGTTCACAGTTTTAACTTTCCACTTTAATCACCTGGGAGCTTTAAATAATACCACTGTCTAGATCCCACCCCAAGAGAATCAGATTTAATCAGTCTGGGGATGTTTAAAAGCTCCCACATGACTCTAATGTGTAACCAAGGTTGAAACCCACTGGTGTTGATAACTCCCTCTCTATACATACAAGAACAATAAGACTCCACGGACTTGGTGACTTGCTCCAGGTTATAAAGCAAATTGAAGAGCAGGACTAGAAACTGGAAAATCCCCATCTGGATAAGGGCTTTCCTTCCACACTGAGGCCTCTGTTCCCAGCTGAGGAGCTGGCTTGACCCTTGTTCCCCAGAGACATCTCCATTCACCTGCTCCTGTTTCTCATCTTAGGAATGTTCTGATTTTCTTGTTCTCGTTCAGTTGCTGTCATGTCCAACTTTTTGCGACCCCCATGCACTGCTGCACACCAGGCTTCCCTGTCTTTCACAAAGTTCCCAGAGTTAGCTCAAACTTATGCCGACAGTCTGTGAAGTCATCCAAACATGTCATCCTCTGTCGCCCTCTTCTTCTTTAGCCCTCAATCTTTCCCAGCATCAGGGTTTTTTTGTTTTTTGTTGTTGTTGTTTTTTTTTTTTCAGAGTTAGGTCTTTGCACCTGTGGCCAAAGTATTGGAGCTTCAGCTTCAGCCTCAGTCCTTTCAATGAATATTCAGGGTTGATTTCCTTTAGGATTGACTGGTTTGATCTCCTTGCAGCCCACAGGACTCTGAAGAATCTTCTCCTACACCACAGTTCAAAAGCATCAATTCTTTGGCACTCAGCTTTCTTTATGGTCCAACTCTCACATCTGTACATGACTACTGGAAAAACCATAGCTTTGACTAGACAGACCTTTGTTGGTCTGGCTTTCTGGACACACCCTAATGCCTCTCTCACCGTTTTGTTTGTTTGTTTGTTTGTTTTTAACTGAAGGATAATTGCTTTACAGTATTGTGTCGGTTTCTGCTGAACATTAACATGAATCAGCCATAGGTACACATGTGCTCCCTCCCTCTTGATCATCCCTCCCACCTCCTTCCCCATCTCACCGCTCTAGGTTGCTCAGTTCAGTTCAGTCGCTCAGTCGTGTCTGACTCTTTGCGACCCCATGAATCGCAGCACACCAGGCCTCCCTGTCCATCACCAACTCCCGGAGTTCACTCAGACTCACGTCCATCGAGTCGGTGATGCCATCCAGCCATCTCATCCTCTGTCGTCCCCTTCTCCTCCTGCCCCCAATCCCTCCCAGCATCAGAGTCTTTTCCAATGAGTCAACTCTTCATGTGAGGTGGCCAAAGTACTGGAGTTTCAGCTTTAGCATCTGTCCTTCCAAAGAACACTCAGGATTGATCTCCTTTATTTAGGATGGACTGGTTGGATCTCCTTGCAGTCCAAGGGACTCTCAAGGGTCTTCTCCAACACCACCGTTCAAAAGCATCAATTCTTCGGTGCTCAGCTTTCTTCACAGTCCAACTCTCACATCCATACATGACCACAGGAAAAACCATGGCCTTGACTAGATGGACCTTTGTTGGCAAAGTAATGTCTCTGCTTTTCAATATGGTCATAACTTTTCTTCCAAGGAGTGAGCATCTTTTAATTTCATGGCTACAGTCACCATCTGCAGTGATTTTGGAGCCCCAAAAAATAAAGTCTGACACTGTTTCCACTGTTTCCCCATCTATTTCCCATGAAGTGATGGGACCAGATGCCATGATCTTCGTTTTCTGAGTGTTGAGTTTTAGGCCAACTTTTTCACTCTCCTCTTTCACTTTTGTCAAGAGGTTCTTTAGTTCCTCTTCACTTTCTGCCATAAGGGCAGTGTCATCTGCATATCTGAGGGATTGATATTTCTCGCGACAATCTTGATTCTAGCTTGTGCTTCCTCCAGCCCAGCGTTTCTCATGATGTACTCTGCATAGAAGTTAAATAAGCAGGGTGACAATATACAGCCTTGACGTACTCCTTTTCCTATTTGGAACCAGTCTGTTGTTCCATGTCCAGTTCTAACTGTTGCTTCCTGACCTGCGTATAGGTTTCTCAAAAGGCAGGTGAGGTGGTCTGGTATTCCCATCTCTTTCAGAATTTTCCACAGTTTATTGTCATCCACATAGTCAAAGGCTTTGGCATAGTCAAGAGAACCCCATTTGAGCTTCCTGAGTCATACAGCAAATTCCCATAGACTATCTATTTTACAAATGGTAATGTATGTTTTCCCATGATACTCTCTCCATACACCCCACCATCTCCTCCCCTCACCCCACTCCATGCCCGTATGTCTGTTCTCTATGTCTGTGTCTCCAATGCTGCCCTGCAAAGAGTTTTATCAGTATCATCTTTCTAGATTCCATATATATCTCTTAGAGGGAAACACAGGCAGAACACTCTATCATATAAACCACAGCAAAATCCTTTATGGCCCACCTCTTAAAGTAATGGAAATAAAAACAAAATAAACAAGTGGGGTCTAATTAAACGTAAAAGCTTTTGCACAGCAAAAGAAACTATAAACAAGGTGAAAAGACAAGCCTCAGAATTAACTGACAAAGGATTCATTTCCAAAGTATGCAAGCAGCTCATATAAGTCAATATCAGAAAAACAAACTACCCAATCAAAAACTGGGAAACAGACCTAAACAGATATTTCTCCAAAGAAGACATACAGATGGCTAATAAACACATGAAAAGATGCTCAACATCACTCATTATTAGAGAAATGCAAATCAAAACCACGATGAGATATCACCTCTCTCACGGTTTTCATCTTTGTTTTGCATCCCTCCCCTCCTCCACTGGGCCCAGTCTCATAGCACTGAAATCATTCTCAGACTCTCCAGCCTCTTTGTAAATAAATGCCCTTCCCTGTACCCTGGACTAACATTCTCTGGGCAACATCACCTCCAACGACATTGGTTCTCCACATGACCCTCCTGATACAAACCCAAAACGCATCGTGAGTTCTGACATCCCAGCTACTGGTTCAGGCCCTTTCTCCTTCTGTCTCCCTCACCTTCTTGCACCCACTTCCCTTGGGGAGCCCCTTTGCCAAACCGCAGGTGCTGCAGCCATCTTCCCGAGGGCACTTCAGAGAGTGGGGACTGTGGTAAAAGTCATCGGCATTTTGCCATCACACCCCTCGATTCTGAGGCCCAGCTCCACCCACAGGCTCTCCCCGATCCTGCAAGCCTTCACGGGCTTCCTGGCTTCCCTCACCTCCGCCCTTCCTGTCCATGAACCACTGCTGCCCAGACCCCTGCACCGCAAGGAGCTTGCAGCTCTAATCTTGTCAGCCGAGGGGACGAGTAACCCCCACTGTGTTTGTTTTGTTAGTTCATTAAATCCAAGGCAGGCACAGATACAATAAGGACATTTTAGAATGGTGCCACTTTGGAATAAAATCTGGTCGTGTTGTCCTTTGCTAATGGAATATTTTCACCTGACTCGTCAATCTTCAGCTCTAATTATATCTCCATTTCACCACTCCGTGGCTTACCACTACTGCCCCTGTCAATTGAAATGTTTTATTCTGAAGTCTTTGGACTACCTGCCAGAGACTTATAATACCCATAAAATAAGAGGGGGAAAAAAAAACATATAAGCCCTCCATGTCTTCATGTCTTAAATGAAACAGCAACGGCCTTGAAACACTATAGAACTTTCAAATCTAACAACTTGAAACTGAATTAGCTAAAGCTTTGATTAACATACAGATGGAGATCAAAACAGGCTGAAATGCTTTAGGCAACATTTATGCTTACAGCCAAAATTAGACAACCGCTATAATATTGAAAGAAAAACAAATTTTACAAACTAATCAATTGAGCCTTTCAAAAGAAAAAAAAAAAGTCAGCTTATTCCAGCAATTAATTAAGGGGCAATGTTTCAATTGCAAATAATTTATATCAAATAAGTAAACTCATTTAAAATTAATTAGCATTACCATAAATAAACATACTGAAGGCTATACCAAATCTGAAACTCTACCAAACATTTTTGATCACATAAAAATTTAGCTAATGGGCCTCTAATTATTACTAACTAAATAACAAATAAACAAATTTCAGTGTTTTGCCTGTGTCATTAGATTATTTCAAAAGAGCAGATGGCACAACAAATCTGAGATAGAAGCATCTTCTGTCAAATCATCTTCAGGATTCTATCAATCCAACATTTGTAAAATTCAAATCCAAGAAAAAAATCTAGTATTATTAAGTAAATGTGGGGATTGATTTTTGTTTGTTTAGTTTTACCAAGGACATTCTATGAAGATGTATATTCAAAGCCTCAAATAAAATAACTCAAGGGCTTCTGGGTGTATCATTTGACTGTAACAGGCCCTGGTTTTATGTTACTGAGCTCTAAAAATCTGATTAACAAGAGGGAAACCACACACACATTAAGTGAAATTAGTCTAGGAAAAAGTACTTCTAGGGTAGGTGCTTTATTTACTGAATACCTTCTATGTTCACCACTGTGCTACAGCAGGTTATTCCCATTTTACAGATGAGGAAACTGAGGCTCAGCGAATTTTGAACATGGGTCTTGCTGACTCTTTCCCCTATACTTTTCTGACTCCATTAATACGTAGGTTGAAGTGTTTTTTCTTCTCTAACCTATTGGATCAAAAAAGGAGCTGAAATCAGTCATCATGTCACAGCCATGTCGTGAAACAGGATTTCATCATATTTTAGGTGTCTTGTCACAGTTGTTACTGGCATTTCCACTCTTTACTCAAGGTTCCTTGTGGTTTTTCTTGACTTCTTTCTATTTGATATCAAAGGGATATACCACAAATGTATGAAACAAAAATGGTTTAGGAAATGCACTATAACAAACAAAACTCCAACAATATTTGATGGTTATAAAAACTGATAAAGGTAATGGGTCTGAGCAAAAAGCTACATGTTCTAGGAGATTACAAGTATCCACAGATGACTAAAGAGATTCCTTCCAAATGAGCTCCCTATTTTTATTTACAGATAAAGAATTTAACCTGATAACAAGTCTTATAAACAAAAAAGGTTACTGACTAGTTAAGGAACAGTGTGAATGATGAAGAAAAGAGCTATAATCCTCTCATCTAGTTATTAGTCTAGAGGTGATGATAGGATAGCTATTTACTGCCTTGCCACCTAGAAAGACAGGTTATCAAAGGTTATTACAAGTAAGTCATCATTCGCTCCTCTGAATACAAAGAACCGAGCTGTGTTTCACCCAATACACAGCAGTTTCTCTTTCTTGACAGATGGTCCCTACTAAATCAGTCTCTGGACAAAGGTGGTATCAGCAAGCTGATTCTGTTCATTCATTAACTCCATCATTCCTTCCCACATCTTTTGAACTAATAGTGTCTTTTTATATTTTTAATGTGACTTCTAGAAAATTTAAAATATGTAGCTTGTATTATATCTCCGTTGGAGGGCTCTATAAAAAATGTTTAAAAAAAAAGAAATGCTTCTGAGGCATTAGTAGATTCTAATTACTATCTCTGGAAGTCAAAAAATAAAATGAAAAATGATCTTAAATGAATCTGAAAGTCTATCCTTCCAAACTAAAGCAAAATAAACGGGGCGTAAGTGCAGGGCCCCCCACCTCCATTTCCTCCCCACCCCACTGCCAGTTCAAAGGAAGGACCAGGGGCAATATGGGGGGAAAGTAAATACGACAGAAATTAGCCCAGAGACCTTGGGAGCCACAGCTTACCACTACTGGCCCTGCAGAGCTGACCCCTAGAAAGTATGAAGGGATGCAGGACTTCCAGGAGAATGGTCCCTCTTTCTGTCTGTCTCTCTGTCTCTTTCACTCTCTCTCTCTCTCTCTCTATGTGTGTGTGTGTGTGTGTGTGTGTGTGTTTTAAAACACATGTAAAGTGGTGAAAAACCCAGAATTTATCAACGTAACGCATTAATGAAAAATGTAAGGCCCAGAGAAGCCGGTTAAGAAATGAAGATTCTTCACCCCATTGGACTAGAAAAGCTTTCTAGCCCCTCTCACTGCCCCCCAGTTTCCAGCCTCATCTGGGAGGTGCCCTCTCTTCTTTGCTGCCCATGAGGAACCACCAATCTCCCACTGAGGATCAAAGGGTCTCAAAGCTAGCCTGATGTTCACCTGATAATTTTTTTGAGCGGTGCTGAGGTATCATTTCCCTTTAGTTCTTTGGCGTCTCATTCAGTGTCTGAAATTCCCTCTCAGATCAACCATAGGGACTAGCCTGGGGCATCCTCCCCACCCTTCCCTTATTCCAGTCTCGAAGTTCACTCCTCCTGTTTTCAGACCCCTTTCTTCACCACTCAGATCATATTCTATGTGTTTTAAGTAATTCAAAAGAAAAACACTAAAGAAATTTATTTAGTCATTTGATCATGTAAGAAGACAAAGTTGCAAGTAGATTTATTACAAGACTTTATCAAGGGACAAGATTACTTCTCTCTACATGGAAGGAAATTAAATATTGTAGCAGGAAAATTATTTTTAAACAACATCCATTATTTCACCATAATTAACAATAAGAAACTGGTCCAACAAATAGGAATGATTAAATAAATTGTGATAAATTCACATAGTGGAGTTACTCTACAACTATTAAAAATCATGCTTTTGAAGACTAATGACAAAGGAAATGCACACAATGAAAATTAATAAAGACATAACTATTTTCAATAAGATCTGACTATACAAAATATCATACATACACCATGTTAAAAGTGGCTACCTCAAGGTGGTGAAATTACAGGTAATATTTTTTCTGTACATATAGTTTCTGTGATTTTAAATTTTTTTACAATGAGCATATATTACTATTATAATCAGAAAAATATACACATAAAATAAACTATTATTCCCTACTTTGTGATTTTAATGGTAAGTCTGATTTTTAAGAGTACCACCAAAAAGCTTATCTTTCATGGAAAAAAAATCATACCACCTCTAAAGATGATATATAATACAGTACTGCTGCTGCTAAGTCGCTTCAGTCGTGTCCGACTCTGTGCGACCCCACAGACAGCAGCCCACCAGGCTCCCCCGTCCCTGGGATTCTCCAGGCAACAACACTGGAGTGGGTTGCCATTTCCTTCTCCAGCACAGTTTTTTTAAATTCACTAGAACCCTGTGTCAGCAAGATTAGTTGTACCAGATATGATATTGGTTTATCTTGCTTGATATCATTTTGGCTTATCTATAAAATCATCCTCAACTCCAGTGTAATAGACTTCCCTGTTTGAAAATCAGCAAGATTTATTTAAGGGGCATTAAAGTATAAGACCCAATTAGCCCTTTCTAAAAATCAGTAGCCAGTTGCAGTACAAAAGTTCAAAGCAAAACTCATGTAAAGCTAGCTCCACAGAAGTAGCAGCAAAAAATATAAAATGGACCTCAGCAATTATAAAAACAAACCTTCCAGTGTTATTAGACCAAATGCTTTTGAACCTATTAAGAATTTTCAAAACTCAATTCAAAGAAATTATGGCACATTCTAAAGAACAGAAAGTGGAGTCACTCCTCATAAAATGAGTTATTGTTTCATTCTTATTCTTTCAGAAAAGGTCACCTCATTCATTCCAAGGTCTGCTCTAAATAAAAGAGTTTATAATCAAATTAATCGCAATGTCAAGGACTTTTTCCTCCTTTCTGTCCCCTCCAGCCACTGCGCTATAATGCATTTCACAGTCGCTTTATGCTTTCTTAAGGGCCCAATATTGCATAATTCATGCTTATTTTTCTGCACACATTTAGTAAAAGTCCCCTATGTGCAGGCCCTCGATAGTGATACAGATTCCTCAAGAACTTGGGGCTTAGAGAGTGTCTCAAAATACAAAGAAATATATTTTATACTTATATAAGATACAGAATTCTGTAGTTTGCTCTGCTAAGCATATCATTAAAAAGATATATAAATTAATACTAACAGTATTTGATAGAAACCTTGCTTTTAAAAGGAACGTTCCAACCTAGGGCCTTTTGCCATCTGTTCTATATTCTGCCATCTTCTTTTTCAAGGGGAACTTGGTTCCACAGAGACCATTAGGCATATCATGGCAGTTCAGAATGGTTATTCAGGATTTAACATTTGATTGACTTAACATAATACTTGCAATTATAATTTAAAGGCAAACATTACACACAGGAATGGGCACAGATAAAAATATTCTTAATCTTAATTTATATAGAAGTGTTACCAGATGGTTTCCATTCTTCATGCTTTGTTATAGACTGTGTACAGAAACGATGGCCCTTATCAATCTTTTTTAACATACCTCCCCTGGAAATAGAACAAATTCAGGCACTATTCACATTATTCAATATTTTACAATCACGCTCATTTCAAAACCTATCATATGTTATGAAAAGGTTTTCTAGAAGTCAGAGATATAAAATCTAGTTCACAACACTGAGAAGTGCAAATGTTAACAGCTGATGTGTGTGTATAATTATTTCAAATAAGAAAAATATCAAGACTATTTGTAACCTCTTCTACCTTTCTTAGAGTAGTAAAAAATCAGAGAAAGAGAAATAACAAAGGCAAAAAGTAGAAAAGCTATGAAAGCCAGTAAAGACTTTCGGGCATGAAAAAAGCTGCACTCTGTACACAGGGTGAATTCTTCTGGACAAAATCTTCCCAGAGTTTCAGGACCTGGAAAGCCATTGTTGTCTATAATTTTCCTGTAATGTTTCATTGACGGTTTGGGCTCAAACTGATTTGCCGCATAACGATAGAGGCCAAACTTCGGAGCTGTGCGATCGTTAAATGAATAAGCAAAGTATCCACAAAGATTGATACCATCCAATATATAGGCTAGAAAAAAAAAAAAAAGGACAGGAGAAAAGTTATTAAAATATTTTGGCCACAACATTTTGCCTTTACCGAGCCCTGGTGCATCAGAGATATTGTCAATACCATTTCAAACTACTTTCGATTAAATTAGATTTCATCAGTAAAGCTCCTTTTATCCGAAGACAAAGTGGCAACCATCAAGACAAATACTTAGCTAAATTTAACATAGTAGGTTTTACATACTTTAAACCTACTTTGATGTACTTGGGTTCAATCTTTAAGTATGTGAAGTAGGCAAGACTGCTATGAAGCCATCTGATAAGGAAAGAGATGGTCGGGGCTCTTAGCAACCTAGAATAGTTTCGAGGAATCTTTTCATCTTCCACTTTTAGTCAAACTCCTCTTTCCTTGGGGAAACTAGCTAGCACTTGGACTTTTTCAGTGTTGTCAAGGAATGGATAGCATTTGCTCTGTGGGTGACAGTCTGTGTATCTGTTTGAGAGTTTCTATGTATGAGGTTCTCAGTTGGCATAACCCCCAAGAGACCTCTGTACTGAGTGCTCCTTACCTTTCAAAGCTTCATTCACATAATTCTGCATGTAATACACCCTCAGATTGTCCTGGGCTGCGTGCGGATCATCATCGATGCCGTTGGATATTATATACATGGGGAGGTCTCCGTACTTGGCCTTCAGCCAGTTCAGTACCTTGCGTAACCCCCAGGGCACCACGGCCACCTGACTCGGGGAGTTGAGCCAGGTGATGTCGGTCATTTCTTGCACGGCCAGGTAATCGTTGTATTTTATGGGATCTTCTTTCTCCCAGTCTACAAGGATGGTGGTGTAATGGCTCAATGCCAGAAAGTCAAAGGAACCCCGGATTAGCTTTTTTTCCTCGTCAGTGAAATAAGGGAGGAGGAAATTGTTTCTCTGGTTCAGCCAGTCTCTCATCACACGTGGATAATCGCCGGAGCCGAAAATGGGCTCGGCCAGCCAACCGATGTCAAATTCTAGAACTCGCTCGGCCACCTCGCGGTCCTCCGGGGAGAAAGGGCAGGCGGGTTCTATCCAGTCCGCCTGCAGGGCGATGGATATTTTTCCTTTCTGCGAGCGCCTGAACCTCTCGTCGTACGTGCGCCAAGCCAGCGCGTGCGCCTTCAGGAGGTTGTGCCCTGCGCTGTAGGTCATGTTCCGCGTGGACGGCTCGTGCATTGTGATCCAGAACTTGACGTGGCGGCCGAGGTCTTGAAAGCACAGGCTGGCGTACTCGGCAAAGGCCAGGGCGGTATGCGGGTTCTCCCAGGCGCCGTGCCGGGCCAGGGGGGCCGGCAGTCCCTGGTGCGGGGCGGCCGGGCGCCACAGCGCCACCACCGGGGTGATGTTGGCGCGCACCAGCTCGCTGGCCACGCAGCGGTAGAACCCCAGGACCGTTCGGTTGACCTGGGACCGGTTCCCCAGCGGCAGGATCAGTGCCCAGTCCAGCGAGAAGTGAAAATGCGTCACGTGCATTTCCTGGAGTAAGGCGATCTGGGGTCGGATGGCGGCGAAGTCCACGCAGTAGGATTTCCTCGTCTTGGTCAGAACCCCATCCACCTTGATGAGCCTCTTACTGCGGTGGACATCCCACAGGTAGACGTTGGGGTCGATGAACTGAGACAGGGTGGTGTCCACCTGGCGGGAGGAGAGGAACCGTTAGCTTCCCTTGGACAGCCCTGAAAAGTCGTTTGGTGCTGCTCTGGTTCTGTCAACAAACCAGCCAGGACGGTGGGCAAAAATACTGTAGAAACCTTCCTAGCTGAATGTTTGAACTGTTTTTCATAAATAGTTAAGTTCCTGGGGAATAAAATATTCCACTTCGTTCAGTGCACATTTGTTTCACCCACAGTTCTCTGTAAGTCTGGAACTGTTACTTTAAGAAATCTGAATTTTGGAGGTCACTTCAGATGACAAACATTAATAATCCTCACACATCTGTGGTCTGTGTTAAGCAAGCAGAGTATTTTGGACATTTTTCTTTTAGAATAAGAAATCGTCAATGATATGAGACTTTCAAATTAAACACACACACACACACACAAATGATAAAGCTTAAAACCTGACAGTCAGAAAATGAAATGATACTTAAAATTAAATTGTGTTTCTTAAAATCACATTCTAAATGGAGGTTTGCTAAAGGTCAAGGACATGGGAAGTATGCAAAACTACTGCCTTTTATTGGCATTAGTGCCCATAACAGAATTTAGCAAATTCACTCTGACTGATAGTAGAAAAAGACAGAGAATGTGGAAATGATACTGTCATCCACGTATAATGGGATATTTTAACATAGCTTTTAAAAATTTCTAAATTATTTTTCTGTGATGATCATGACAACAATGGTTCTCAGTCTCTGATCTGTAAGACTACAAAATGAAAATAAGTATTTAGGAAACCTGGACAAAATACAAAGTCAAAATCACAAAAATCCTCCCTCTACTTGCAAACAAACATTTGTTTATCCTAAGGTGTGTGTGTGTGTGTGTGTGAAAGTCACTCAGTCATGTCTGACTCTTTGCGACCCCATGAACTATACAGTCTATGGAATTCTCCAGGCCAGAATACTGGAATGGGTAGCCTTTCCCTTCTCCAGGGGATCTTCCCAACCAGGGATCGAACCCAGGTTGAACCCAGGTCGATTGCATTGGAGGTGGATTCTTTACCAGCTGAGCCACAAGGGAAGCCCAAGAATACTGGAGTGGGTAACCTACTCCTTCTCCAGGGGATCTTCCCAACCCAGGAATTGAACCAGGGTCTCGTGCATTGCAGGTGGACTCTACCAACTGAGCTATTAGGGAAGCTCTTATTCCCAAGGACCCACCACCTAAGCCAGTTTTCTTCTCAGAAATAAGCCTGTCAGAGTTGGTTCCTGAGTTTGACCCTCTATATAAAAGCAAAGGTCAAACTTTGGTTTTGAATCTCTAGCAGAGGTTTCCTTGCACTTTTTGGGCCTGTTGCAAATAAGCTTCTGTTTCTCTAGAGGGGTCAGTGCTCTGTTTATAAAGGAAAGTAATAAAATACAGCATGTCAGAGGGAAATTGCTTCTTCTGGAGAATTGTCCTGTGTAGATCACCCACGCATACATTTCCTCTAATTTGTGGGAATGCTGTCAGAAGTATTTTTCCAGTGTGATGCACCCACAAATCATGTATCCTCAACTTCGCAAGAAAAATATTTGCATGCTCTTTGGAAGTGAAACTGTTCATAGCTTGAAGGAATTCTTTGGATTATTTTTATAGAGCTCTGAGTTGACAAAATTCGTAACTTTTCTACCATAACTGTTCCAAAACAACAGCTCTTATTCAGTCCATCCGAAAACAAACATGAGATGCAAAGGTGTAATTTCTGAGCAAAAAGTCTATTTCTTAAAAATACAGGTCATTTATAAATGGGTGTTTAGGCAAAATTCTATAGAATCTCCATTAATTTGTTTGATTTATTTATTAATAAAAAATAATTAAGTTGAACCTTTCAGAAGGTTATGATGTTATATGTTTAGTATACTATGGAAGAAATGTCTCCCTAACAGTAGCCAATGTTAAAAAAAAAAGCTCTCCTTCCCCAGTACATAGCAGATTCTGTATTTACTATGAACATTAGTGGTTATGGAAAAACAAACCTCTCAGTTGGGAAATTAGGTCCAAGGACAATGACAATCTGTGTGAATAAGCCTAAGATCAGACTTCAGGCAGGTGTGTCATCTCAGACAGGTGAGATATAATTTAAAATTTTTTTCAGGTGAAATGCATGCCTCATTCATACTGGGTATTCTTGAAATATTAGCCAGAAGTGAAAAGATAAATTTCAGTGGTTTAAAATTCACTTTTCAGGACTCTAATATAATGCATTAAAAGTATAGAGATCTGCTTGTAAATTAAAACATACCCATATGCTTATCAGAACTTCCCTAACAAAAAACTCATTTTTGTTCTGTCAGTTAGGAAGTTAGCTTGGAAAGCACACTGCCAAAACAGTACAAAGATCAAGGTGAAAAGCAGAAAGAATAAAATAGCAACTGCAGCCTTTTTCCACTAGAGAGCTTCTGGAGGAGTTCACGGTCATGGTGGTTTGTGTCTGGCTGGCAGCAAAGGAGACGACTGCGCGGCTTTGCGAGGTGGAGGTAGCCCTGACCCTGAGCGGTGCAACCCAAGAGCAAAGCCCCAGGGCTGATGAGTGGCTGGCACTGGATCAAAGTCTAAACAACTGCTTCTAGGAAGCAGAAAAAGGAATTCTCTCCCCATCTCCCTTCCTCTTTGCTGCCATATTTGTTGCTTCTGATCAGTTTTCTTCTCTCTGGAGGAAACAGGATGTATTCTTAAAATGTTCTCACCACTGACCAGTTCCCAAGACAAACACAGTCCCTGGATGGGGAACAGAGCAGAAGTAAAAGACCTCCCACAACATCCCCACTGCTCCCTGAGTTCACACTGTCTGCACAGAAACACTGGCAGAGCCTTCTCCTCACAAAGGATGAAGCTGGGAATTACCAGCCTGGCTGGGCTGCTGTTGGAAATGGGACAGAGCACAGGCCCTCAGTGGCTCTGGTGGCCCAGGACCCAGCAGGAAGCAGGGCTCAGCAGAAGGTCCAGAGGCAGAACAGCGTTGAGGGACCAACCAGGATGGACTGGGATCGCCTGCCTCCTCTCTCCTCCATCACTAGCACCTCTTCTGTCCCTTCAGATCCTACTTGAACCCCACCATGGATCCCACTTGCAGGAGAGAAGTTAGAATGGGGAGTTTCTAAATAGCAGTGGGTTGAGGGAGACGGAGCAGACGGAGGAAAACCCCAAATGGAACCAGGTAGAGCTCAGAAGACAAGCTACTGGGCTCAGATATTCTTGAGAACATAGCGTTCTTGGTTGCTTTTGAAATGTAAGGAAGGGAGACTTCCCTGGCCGTCCAGTGGTTAAGATTTTTGCCTTCCAATGCGAGGGGTGAGGCTCGATATCTGGTCAGGGAGTTAAGATACCACATGTCTCATGGCCAAAAAAGCCAAAACATAAAACAGAAGCGATACTGTAACAAATTCAATGAAGACTTTTAAAATGCTTCATACTTTTTAAAATCTTTAAAAAAAAATCATAAGGAAGGGATTACTATGGTTGGATGGCATCATCAACTCGAAATGAGTTTGAGCAAACTCTGAGAGATAGTGAAGGACAGGGTAGCTTGGCATGCTGCAATCCATGGGGTCACAGAGTCAGACATGATTGAGCTACTGAACGACAACAACAAAGGAAGGGATTAAAGTCGAGACTGTCCTTAAAACTAACTGGAGGTCTGAATAAGATGTAAGCATAATATGACTCAGCGGAAAAAAAAAGTATTAAGGATCATGTTGCTTTATTTCCTAATGAATCAAAGATTTCAACTAGATATTTACCAGGAAACAGCAACTCGTTTCAGCTAGGAGGACTTTCCCCAGATCCAAGCACTCTCTTCAAATACCTCTTCTGAACCAAAAGGTAACAGAATATGATGCCCCAAAATACGACTGTAGAAGTCAAGGCAGGCCACCCCTAAAATGCCCCTTCAGTATATTATTTTGAGGTTCAGGCACTTGAAAAAATAGCAAATGCAAGGGAAGGGCTTTCTCTGAATTCCCCTTATCTGCCCAGAGATGAATCCTCCAAAAGAAACTCAAAAGGGTTGTCATAAATCCCCTTGTGGGAGTTTCACCAATGAGGGAAGCCTGACTGTTATCACAGAAGAGGGCATTCGAAGTCAACATCACATTCAGGCAAACTTCGCCACAAGCGATCAGAGCTCCCATTTCTTCTTTTAAGGGCCCATTCATCTTTCCTAAATATCACTTACTTTTCCCCTTTTCCTGTTAAGACGATATTTAAGCCTGAAATTTTAAGCCATCTTGGCGAGTTACTCATTCTTCTCAGGGTATCTCCCATATATACATGAGGTATACATACTAATAAACTTCTGTTTGTTTTTCTCATGTGAATCTCTTACTACAGGGGTCTCAGTTAAACACTCAGAAGGGTACAGGGGAAGTTATTTTTCCTCCCCTGCAGAACCAACAAATTGGCTAGAAGCACCCAATGTGCTAAAAACGCTCTGTTCGTCTGTGGACACCAAACTTCATTTCTATCTTGGTCTCTATTTTCACACACAGACTCTGTTCAGCAACACCTCCATCCCCTACACCCTCCTCACTTGCCACCATGCTCTGTTCACACTCTTATACTATTTGTGACCCATCATTTCCCCTCAATAGACTCCTCTGAAAGCAGGAATCATATCTTACTCATCTCACTGGGTACTCCCCTCAACTGAGCCCTCTTCCCTCCCACAGTTAACAATATACACACGAATCTTCCAATAAGTGCTCACTAAAGTATTTAATCAAACCCTAGAAAACAGATTCCTTTGAAGCTGAAAAAATTAAGAATGATATTGAGGGCTAACTGCATAGAGGATGCTCAATAAATATTTGGTTGACCATTTTGAAGAACTTCCTTACCATTTCAATTCGAAAACTTCTGTTAGACATGGCATTCTGATCAGTGCATCACTGAGAAAGGGCTCTCATTCCGGGGGTATTTCCACAATCTTGGGGGTTCCACAGTTATGCCTCAGGAGGGCTCTGCCTAACGTCCCTGCCTCCATCTCAGCAGCTCCAGTGAGATCTCAGATAGTGTGGAGTTCTGTATCACATCTTGTTTATGGAAGAACTCAACAACTACTTTAAAAGGGATTGAAAACGACAGTATTAAAGAGAGGAGTATTTTAATCTTTTACTATCTTATCAGATCTTAAAGATGGATATATTTTAAATCTGTCCCCTTTCGAAGCTGATTTAAAGTGCAGGATGAAGCCAGGAAGATTTTTGGAGAGACGTGTGCAGCATTCCAAATGATGCCTTTCGTGCACTCGCTAGGGAACCATGTTTGGCCTGAGGAATGGACCACGTGCCATGACAACCTAATAAGGAAGCACTACTTACTAGAGATAGGGCTTGGTGAGACTGCGGATTGGTTTTGTCAGCTGACTTACTTGAATGCAGTTGTCAACAACTCCCCAAGCAAAGTCACAGGGAAATGTCCCTTCTAGGGGTTGGTTTTCAGGTAAAGGAGGGAAGCCATTGTTCTCTATCAGCTTTTGGTAGAACAAGGCTGAAGACTTCGGCAACAGCTTCTTGTCCTGGCTTAGAAAGTCGACGTAGAAGAGTCCACGTCTGATGCTGTAGCCCCGGTGCCACTCGAAGCCATCCATGAGTGACCAGGCCGTGTACCCAATGACATCCACCCCGTCCAGCCTGATGGCTGCAAAGGAAAGAGGACAAGAGCATCGTGACCCTGTGATGGGCACTCGCCACATGACTCAAGAGCATTTGAGGATTTTACTACTTTGGGAAATAAGTATAATGTTTATTGTTTGGTAAACTGATGACCTTCCTCATTGATGAAAGGCTCTGATAGAACCTAGTGCATGCGTGCTCACTCATGTTCAACTCTTTGCAACCCGCATGGACTGTAGCCCGCCAGGCTCCTCTGTCCATGGGATTTCCCAGGCAAGAATACCAGCGTGGGTTGCTATTTCCTACTCCAGGGGATCTTCCCAACCCAGGGATCAAACACATGTCTCCTGCATTGGCAGACAGATTCTTTACCACTGTGCCACCTGGGAAGCCAGTAGAACCTAGAGAACTCTGCAAATAAATGTCCTCACAAATAGGGTTATCTCCAAAAATTTTTATTTGGATTTCCCTTGTTTCTAATGGGTGCTCTTTGGGCCAAGGTGTCTTGTTCTACTTTTCTGTCCTAAGTACCCATGTTTGTGCTTGATGCAGTAAATGAATTAAGTCTTTAAAGACATGGACTGCTTACTCTTTGCCAGAAAATATTGACATCCCTTTTTAAAAAATAAAAAAATACGAAGTGTTTTATTCAATACAAGCAATCTAAGCCGGAAAAATGTGTACAGGGATCTAAATATCTTGAGATTTACTTAATCTTTAATATAATGTAAAAATCTAGAGTAGTAACTCTGAAAGTCAAGCAATTTTAAGCATTATAACCTTTATAATTATATAAACATTAAAACATTTCTCATTTATGAAACGAACTTAAAAAATTAAGTTCTCAAGCCCCTAGATGAGAAAGGTGCTATATAAATGCATTCCTACTATTGCCAAAATGAATTTCTACATTCTGATTAAAAACTATAAATTCACACAGTTTGTTAAGATCATTTTAAGGATTGTTTTTCCAGTGGATTTTGACAGGAAATTAGGATTTTATCTTCAATCCTACCTTTTAAGGTTTCCATTATGAATTTTTTGAGGTAATACATATATTTGGCATCATCTCTCTTGGTGGTCCCTGAAACAAACCAGCCATTCTCCACAATAAATATTTGAGGGTGGTTATACTCCAGGTCAATCCAGGAAAGGAGTTGCCTCAGGCTGGGAGATTCCAGTTGGCGGAATTTCATCTGAGGGTCCAACAGTTGAAAACTCAAGGTTGGGCCAAAGGAAAGAGCAAAAAAGTCGGCTGTTCCCTTGATGAACTTTTTCTCAGATTCAGTAAAATCAGGCAGAAGAGATGAAAGGTTATTCTTCATGCTCTCAGGATAGTCTCCATCAATAAATATGGGTTTGGCAAACCAGCCCAGGACAAAGTCAAGAGATTTTTGACATTCTTTGATGCTGTGTTCAGTCATTCTTCGAGGACTGATCCAGTGGGAGCTTAGGGCAATGGACACCTGGCCTCCCTGAGTGGGGCGGAAAGAAGTATCGTAGAGATGCCAGATTTTGGCATGAGCCTATAAAGAGAAAAACCATGGTGAATTGATCTCTGATTGTGAGCAAAAAAACAACACATATTTGAAACGCCAGTTCTAGTTCTGTTTCTCATCAAGTCTAACTAGTGACTAATCCCTCAATGTAAAAGTCACCTGAAACCAATAAATGATTCCAGAGGTAAGTCAGGTCACAGTGAGCTGCTACCATACCTGGGATCATTGTCATTGTTTTCTAGCAGCCCATGGAAAAATATGAATTTCTAGTGTTGAATGTATTGTTATTATTCATACTTTGAAAAGTTAATGGAATAAGAACTTGTAATATCTTACTACTTAACTGACTTTGGATTATGTACTTTTTAATTAATAGGTTTCATGAAAAGAACCAATTCCATATCTGTGATTACACCAGGAATTTCTAAATAGGATTATATTTTCTTTTATCCTAAGAGACAGGGAGTTTTCAAGTTGACACAAGTTGTTGGAGTCAATTTAATATTTTGTATTCATCTCTCATAACAAAATTCTTACACGTGTTCTCACAATCTTTGTTCTTCTCTTTAAGAAGAATCAGTGCACTAAATTAAAGAACCGACTCCAATATCTAACCTTGGCCCACTCTCCAGAACTCTGGGACACTGCTGGCTTACTGCCAGCCCTCGCAGACTGCAAGACACAAGCCAAAAACAAAAAACACTAAAATGTAGCTTCAAGGAAATCAGATGTCCACAGTCAGCACTCAGCTGGGAGTTTCCTACAGCAATGAAATGGGCTTGGCTTCCATAAGATCAGCTGTAGACGCCCCATAAGATCTTGCTGACTTCTGCTATCTTATTTTCATTTGTTTCCTTTCTATTTACAAAGAAAAGTGTTTTTTTTTTCTTCCTTAAGTTTCTCTTACTTTTGAATTCCTGATTTACTCCCCCTGTTTGTATCTAAATACAAGAGCTATTTATCAGTCTTTTGCTCTCCTAACATACTCTCTTAGAAAACTCCATCCTAATTCTGTTTGATTCATATTCTCCCAATGATCTTGCCAATTTTCATTCCACTCCCTGGTCCTGAAGAAGCTCTTGCACTCATATGCCAAATATCCTCTTCCTTGCCCTTAATATTTTTCTCTTTGTTCATTTCAGTGCAAGTGTCCAAGAATGGCCTCATCCTCATTCTTATGGGTTCAGCCAAACATTTCAATGGAATAAAATAATGCATTCTTTCATTTTTATTTTCTTAGTAAATACCTGCTATTCTTCATTTCATGAAATATATTTTATTTATGACCTGAGGCAGCTATCTATATGCTAAGAAGAAAAAAGAGAATAAAATATTGATCAGAAGAATAATGGCCTTTGCCCATGTGATTTAAGAAACTAGGATTTGATTGTACTATGCTGCTGGATTTGTGAGGTACCCCACCCTTCTCTGTCTTCCTCACCTCTATCAACCTATCTTACCCTTCCCAGCTGATAAGAAATCTCATCAGTTAAGAGTTAAACAGAACAGAAAGGGAGAAATTCAGGCTACAGTAGGCAGAATGTTAGACAAGAGGACTTTCTTAATTTGGCTGGTTTGAAGCCTACAGAGAGTCATGACCTAAACCTAACAGACATACCTCCACAGAACAAAGGCTGTGATGGGGAAAGTCAGAAGGCCAGGGAGAAGTGTGAGTAGCCAAGAATTTCCCAATCTGGGTCCGTTTAGCAGGTAGCTTGTCAGAGCCCTACAGTAGAACGTCTACAATCACACAGCACTCTTCTAACCTTGAGTGCTTTGACATGGCTCGGAGGAGGTTCAGCAAGGGAACAAATGACCTTGGCTATAAGAAAGTGCATATGCGGTATTTGATGGCAGATAAAATTCCTGTGCCATCACTTTGTGTGTGCCTTTGACCATACACCTTAACTTGAGTAAGACTAACTTTCATGCGTCTCTCACAGGCTATGCATGCATGCTAAGTCACTTCAGTTGTGTCCAACTCTGTGCAACCCCATAGACGGCAGCCCACCAGGCTCCTCTGTCCCTGGGATTCTCCAGGCAAGAATACTGGAGTGGGTTGCCATTTCCTTCTCTAATGCATGCATGCGTGCGTGCCAAGTTGCTTCAGTCATGTCCGACTCTGTGCGACCCAGTGGACAGCAACCCACCAGGCTCCTCTGTTCACAGGATTCTCTAGGCAGGAATACTGGAGTGGGTTGCCATTTCCTTCTCCACTAATAGGCTCTAATGAGGATTAAATGAAATACTTTATGTAAAACACCTAACAGAGTTTCCATACGGTAGGGTCTCCATGAATGCTATTCCTTCTTTCCCTAAAGGATCAACAGAACAAAAAGGAAAACACAGCAGGCAAAGGAAATTCCACCTGCTAAGGAATTCGGCCCATAGCAGTGACGGGAGTCTGCATTAGAAGACTTAAGTTGGGCTCCCAAATCCTCTTCCCATTACCAGTGTGAGCCTCAGGTTTTTTTTTTTTTTAATTGGAGGCTAATTATTTTACAATATTGTAGTCGTTTTTGCTATACGTTGACATGAATCAGCCATGGGTGTACATGTGGCCCCATCCTGAACCCTCCTCCCACCTCCCTCCCCATCCCATCCCTCAGGGTCGTCCCAGCGCACCAGCCCTGAGCGCCCTGTCTCATGCTTCTTTGTACAGATGGGAATAGCATCTGTTCTCCTACAGGAACGTGGCAAGGATTAAATTACATGAAACAATTCAAAGCATTTTTCTAGTGGTCAATTATTTTAGAAAAATGTAGTATAAATTTTTAGCATTGGAAAGTGTGATATTAGTTTTATGTGTTGATTGACTGGGCTAAGGGACCCAATCAGATTGCTGGTAAAATATGTGCCAAGAGTTTAACTAAGCTGCTTCATGGTGCTCTGCCTTGGTATCCCTTTTGTTGAACCTTGTGTCCTTCAGGAACCTTGTGCCCACCAGCCCCATCAAGGTAGCATGTGCCCTGGATAACAGCCCACAGTCACAAATTACTATAAGTTCCCAATATGACTTCCCCACCAGCCCCTGTGATCAACAGTTCTCCCCTGCCTCCCACCATCTACATGCCGTATGCACCCCTTAGGTGAGACTCCCCGGCGCTCACCAAAAGCCCACTTTTGGTTTGAATTGACCCATCTGGCCCAGGAACCCCAAAGCACTCACACACGGACCCTCTTAAAGGCATGTGTCCTGGGTCCTGTTTCTCTCTCTCTCTGTGTCATCCTGTGTGGTCCCTCAAGGAGTCCACAAACTTCCTGCAGGACCTGTCAGTGACAGACTTCTCTATTTCAATTTCTCTTTTGATCTATTATTAAACCAAGGCTCAGCTTAGGCACCCTGTGTTCCACTTAACAAATGTTAAGTTCTGTTTAGGTCATGGGTTCATTTCGATGAAGATGCCTGGTTGGCAGCTGGGTAAATAAGTCTGAAGTTGGAGAAAACATGGATGGTATTAATCACTCAAATGTACCTCAGAGGTAATACTCAATGGGTCACTTTTTAAAATCATTCTTTAAATTTTTAAAAAATTGAAATGGAATAATTCTTAAAGGATTAATTTAATCCTACAAATAATCTTAATTAAATGGACTGAGACCAATGACGAAACAACTGAAATACAGGCCATAAAGAGAAGATCTTTCAGTTCAGTACAGTATAGTTGCTCAGTCATGTCTGACTCTGCGATCTCATGGACTGCAGCAGGCGAGGCCTCCCTGTCCATCACCAACTCCCAGAGTTTACTCAAACTCATGTCCATTGAGTCGGTGATGCCATCCAACCATCTCATTCTCTGTCCTCCCCTTCTCCTGGCTTCAATCTTTCCCAGCATCAGGGTCTTTTCAAATGAGTCAGTTCTTTGTATCAGGTGGCCAAAGTAAATCATTCTGATGGCTAATTTGTGTCCATTCCCTACCCAGATAGAGCCCTCAAGATGTTGTTTTGGTTCTAAAATAAAGGTGCACTCTTCTGAGAAAGGTCAAAGGAGCAGACATTTCAGAGAGCACTGGAGATTTCTTTCCCCCATTTGGCATCCTCTTACCACTAAGAACAGTATCACAATTACATATCAAAGGACTTTTTCTTAAAAGTCATAGCTACCCTACACTGTTACACAAGTACAACATCTAGCCTAATATTCATGATTGTAGACCAAATTATTACTCTTACTTCTATCAGCGCAGCCTCATGGATTGTAAACTGAAGTTCATTAAGATAGAATTTCAAGCAGCCTCCCCCCAAAATAACCATTTAATAGTGCATATAAATAATTTCCAAAAAAATAGCCATCTATAGCTTTTATCCCCCCAAATAACCAGTAGTTCTGTGTGCAGTTTGTCAAAAGTTTCCTGGAACCTGCTTCTATCACCCAGGCCCTAACCTGTGCCCAGCGCCTCAGGGTGTCACCCTCCCTGACACCTTGTCACACAAATCATGGATATAGGAAGCATCTGAGCTTGTTTGACTTCATTTTATACTTCTTAGGCCATTCCCTTCTCCCAGGGATCTCCCTGACCCAGGGATCAAACCTGGGTCTCCCACATTGCAGGCAGAGTCTTTACCATCTGAGCCACTTGAGAAGCCCTCTTAGGCAATTAAACAAGTAAAATTTCTAGCTCAATCACCAAACCATACAGCTTCCCACAAATTAACACTTTCCTATCAACAGGTACCTCATCACTCCCCAAGTCGGTTCTTTGGTTACAGTCAGGTCAATTTCTCATCACCCTTCATCCAGGCCTGTACCTAACTTGGATCACAATCTGTCAATCCTGAAACAACATTCTACTTTTTCCTCTATTATCTATATCCCTCTCTGCCTTCTGTTTAGACTTGCCTCTTCCAAGCCGCAGTCCCTCATTAAACCTGATCACTCTTACTGCTGGGCTTCCCTGGTAGCTCAGTGGTAATGCATCTGCCTGCCAATGCAGGAGACGTTGAGTTCAATCCCTGAGTCAGGAAGATTCCCCAGAGAAGGAAATGGTAACCCACTCCAGTATTCGTGCCTGGGAAATTCCACGGACAGAGGAGCCTGGCAGCTACAGTTCACAAGAAAACAAGAGCTGGATACAACTTAGCAACTAAACCACCATCACCACCACTGCTCTCACTGCTGTTTTCCCCAGTTATTACTTCTTTGATGGTAATGGTGCTCTGCAAGATCGATCTCCAGAGTCTTTGGAGCTCAGTTCGGTGACTCATCCCAGCATCTTTCTAATAAAGTTCCTTTGCCTCTTGAACATAGTTTTAGTTGGGCTTCAGTTCAGTCAGTACAGTTGCTCAGTCATGTCTGAGTCTTTGCGACCCCATGAATCGCAGCACACCAGTCCTCCCTGTCCATCACCAACTCCCAGATTTCACTCAGACTCACGTCCATCGAGTCAGTGATGCCATCCAGCCATCTCATCCTCTGTCGTCCCCTTCTCCCCCTGTCCCCAGTCCCTCCCAGCATCAGAGTCTTTTCCAATGAGTCAACTCTTCACGTGAGGCAGCCAAAGTACTGGAGCTTCAGCTTTAGCATCATTCCTTCCAAAGAAATCCCAGGGCTGATCTCCTTCAGAATGGACTGGTTGGATCTCCTTGTAGTCCAAGGGACTCGCAAGAGTCTTCTCCAACACCACAGTGCAAAAGCATCAATTCTTCAGCCCTCAGCCTTCTTCACAGTCCAACTCTCACATCCATACATGACCACAGGAAAAACCATAGCCTTGACTAGACGGACCTTAGTTAGCAAAGTAATGTCTCTGCTTTTCAATATGCTATCTAGGTTGGTCATAACTTTTCTTCCAAGGAGTAAGGGTTTTTTAATTTCATGGCTGCAATCACCATCTGCAGTGATTTTGGAGCCCCAAAAAATAAAGTCTGACACTGTTTCCACTGTTTCCCCATCTATTTTCCATGAAGTGATGAGACCAGATGCCATGATCTTCATTTTCTGAATGTTGAGCTTTAAGCCAACTTTTCCACTCTCCTCTTTCACTTTCATCACAAGGCTTTTTAGTTCCTCTTCACTTTCTGCCATAAGGGTGGTGTCATCTGCATATCTGAGGTGATTGATATTTCTCCCGGCAATCTTGATTCCAGCTTGTGTTTCTTCCAGTCCAGCATTTCTCATGATGTACTCTGCATATAAGTTAAATAAGCAGGGTGACAGTATACAGCCTTGACGTACTCCTTTTCCTATTTGGAACCAGTCTGTTGTTCCATTTCCAGTTCTAACTGTTGCTTCCTGACCTGCATACAGATTTCTCAAGAGGCAGGTCAAGTGGTCTGGTATGCCCATCTCTTTCAGAATTTTCCACAATTCATTGTGATCCACACAGTCAAAGGCTTTGGCATAGTCAATAAAGCAGAAGTAGATGTTTTTCTGGAACTCTCTTGCTTTTTCTATGATCCAGCGGATGTTGGCAATTTGCTCTCTGGTTCCTCCGCCTTTTCTAAAACCAGCTTGAACATCAGGAAGTTCACGGTTCATGTCTTGCTGAAGCCTGGCTTGGAGAATTTTGAGCATTACTTTACTAGCATGTGAGATGAGTGCAATTGTGCGGTAGTTTGAGCATTCTTTGGCATTGCCTTTCTTTGGGATTAGAATGAAAACTGACCTTTTCCAGTCCTGTGGCCACTGCTGAGTTTTCCAAATTTGCTGCCGTAATGAGTGCAGCACTTTCACAGCATCATCTTTCAGGATTTGAAATAGCTCCACTGGAATTCCATCACCTCCACTAGCTTTGTTCATAGTGATGCTTTCTAAGGCCCACTTGATTTCGTGTTCCAGGATGTCTGGCTCTAGCTGAGTGATCACACCATCATGATTATCTGGATGGTGAAGATCTTTTTTGTATAGTTCTTCTGTGTATTCTTGCCACCTCTTCTTAATGTTGGGCTTAGTCATTTGCAAATATAGAAGTCCTTAATATACATGTAACCAAACGAGATTCTACAAGAACTCACTCATAGGCATGCTTTTATATCTAGACAAGATAGAGATCAAGGTAGATTTTTTAAAACCATAATGTAGTTTTGGAGTTTTGTTACTTAACGATCATTTTGTCTGGATTTTTCCAAAGTAGGTTATAGAAAAGGCCTTATTCATTTGTTTTGCTTCAAATGAAGTTAAAAATTATTTCATAACTCACTCTGGGAAAATATGTCAATAAATCAGAGATTAGGTTTCTTGCCTCGTTAATTTATCTGTACAGCACCAGTCAACATCAGTTAAATCATTATATTTAATACTAAATCACGCTGCTACCAAAATCCTTCTAAATCACTGATGCTAGGTTGTTAACAAAATATCTGGCTTATGACCAGAATCTGTCTGGTCCATTAATCACAGCATTATCAGAGACACAGAGGAGTTCCAGTTCCTGGCGTTTGCATCTGTTTTTCTAACAGCAACAAACTGAGAGCTGAGAAAGGAACAGGTATGAGAGACATTAGGCTAGATGAGAAAAAGCGACAAGAAGATCAAGGACTCAGATAAAGGATATATTCACAAGATCAGCAAAAGCATCAGAAGTTCCATCAGTCAACCAGGCTCTTTTCAATAAACATCTATCACTATAATCACCGAAGTAATCCTATAATACCCTCATGAAACAGCTACTCTCTGATTTCAACAAAGTTGTGAAAAGTGGGGTTTTTTCCATAACAGTCACCTTTACTTTCTAAATGTTTACCTCTGTCTGCTCCTCTAATTCTCCTGCTTTGACTTATCAACAGCAGATGCCAACCAACTGACTCTCTCTGAGACTCTAAGATAATTTCTCAGCTCCCAGACTCATTTCTGGCTCTTTGCTTTAGAAATAACTCATTTTTATTGCAGGAGAGAACACTTCTCACCTAAAGAAAAAGTGACACATGGATGTGTCATGAGGGCTTCTATGCTGTGAGACAGGATAAGATCACAGAAATAGGAAATATTTAGCCAATAATGAAAGTAATCTGCCTGCCCCCTTTCCTCTCTTTTTCCCATCTGCCTTACATGGCAGCAGTTTCTACATGGTTTTAAGTCAAAGTTTTTCATACCACAGATTCCAGTTGTGAAATCAAGTTCTGTGTAGCCACAACAATTTTCAAAATGGAAATAAAATAGAACTGATTTGAAAACATGAGGGGACTTCCCTGGTGGTCCAGTGGCTAAGACTCTGCACTCCCCGTGCAGGGGACCTGGGTTTGATCCCCAGATCCCAAGTGCCACAACTAAGAGTTCGAATGCTGCTATTAAAGATCCTAGATGCTGCAATGGAAGATCCCACAGGCCTCAACAAAGATCGAAAATTCCACGTGCATCACAGCCAAAATAAACAAATATTTTTAAAAAAAAAGAAAAGGAAGCGCACCACATGTCATAAGGCTAAGTATTGCTTTGTGAAACTTCTCTGTTGTGTGTGTGTCAACATGTGAAATGCCTTTCTTACTGTTGGGGGTCAAGGTCAAAAGAGTTTGAAAGTCACTGATCTACATTAAGGAATATTTTCCTTCTACAAGTATTTATTAAGCATCACCTATTTGGCAACCCACTCCAGTATTCTTGCCTGGGAAATCCCAAGGACAGAGGAGCCTAGCAGGCTACAGTCCATGAGTTGGACACTGGGCAAAAGAGTCAGATACGACTTCGTGACTAAACAACAACTATAGGCTTGGCCCAGTTCTTAGGGATCCAACAGTGAACAAGTCAGAGAAAAACATCTGCCCTCATGGAGCCTCCATCTCAGGGGGAGGAAGGACAGCAAACAACAAACATAACAAACGTGAACTAAAAGGAATATTAAAGGGTGACAAGTGGGGAGTTCCCTGATGGTTCGGTGTTTGTGGGGTCCACCTGCCTATTAAGGGATGCGGGTTCGATCCCTGGCCCAGGAAGATCCCAGTGCCACAGAGCAGCTGGGCCTGTGCGCCACAACTACTGAGACCACGCTCTAGAGCCGGTGCCCACAACCAAAGAGGCCATCACAATGAGAGGCTAGTGTACCACAAGAGGATCACCTGCTTGCAGCAACTAGAGAAAGCCTGAGTGCAGCAATGAAGACCCAGCACAGCCAAAAACAAGTAAATAATTTTTTTTTAAATAGGTGATAAATGGTATGAAAACAAGGGAGGCCTGGTGCCAAGGAGAGGAGATGCAGTTGTTTTTGGTGACACAAGAGTCTTTCTTTTCCTTTCATTGACTATGCCGTCATTTTAATCTTTTCATTTTCCATCTCAATAAGACAAAATCTATATATGGATTGCCTGTTAGGCAAGAATGCTTTCCATAAACATCTACCCTTATAGAACTTAGAATACCCTGATGCACAGTAACCAGCAAACCTAACAAAGCTGCCCTCTCTTCTTTACCCGCAGAGAATCAGAGAACGGGGTTAACCTGGGCAGGGGCCCAGAAGGACACCAGTAATCCTTCTGCCCCATTTCCAAGTCTAGGAAAAATGTTCCTTACAGTTTTCCTTTGTGATCATAAATAATCCCCAAAGATTATTCTTTATCACACACAAAAAAAGCAGGTCCACTTGGGCTTTGGTCAGATTCATTTACCAGTGTTCATCAAGGGTGTTAATTAACACACATAAGCCTCTTGCCCCTGCAGTGTTGCTCAACTGCTAAATGCAAAGAATGAGCTTCTGTCTGGGGGCTGCATAAGGACTGCCTTTTAAATAGCCACTATGATGCCAGAGGTTGTGCGTTTGTTTTTGTTTTGTTTTTTAATTGCTCTTCTAGGGTCTTCTATTCTGAAGCTAAAAACCAAACCCGAGAAATTCGTATTCATGCATACGAAGTTGATGAACTCCTCTCTCCTCCAGGTTCCCAGGAAGTGCTTCTTGAGCCAGGAAGGGGTCCCGTTAAGTCTGGGGTGCCGGGAGAAGCATTTTAAATGGGGCGTTCAGGATGTGCCTCATTTGAAAAAGTGGCTTCTGAGCACAGGCTTACAGGAGGTGAGGGAGCTATGGATCTGGAGGTCGGGTGGGGAGGAAGAACATTCCAGGCAGAGAGAAAAACCAGATAAAAGGGCCCCGAGGCACAAGAGCAAGTCCTTCCTGCAGCTGGAAAGCAGTAGGTGAGGGGACAGGGGACTGAGTTGAGGCCAGATATGTTAAACAGCTGTGAAGTGAGGATGCTTTCAGCACAGGGAACTGGAATCCTAACTGCTTGATCTGTCTTCCTCTATGACGAAAGGGAAAATTCAAACCCACAGGGCTTAAACATGAAAGGAAAAGAAAAAAAAAAGAGAACCTTTTTAATCAAATTGTAAATGACATGGTTTTCATTCCCCCGTCTTCTTTATTTCTCACAGAGTAGCAATAAACACCAGGAAACAGCCACGTATGGTTCCTGCTGTAACTCCTCCTGAGAGACTGCTTGGTTTCTTCCCGTTTTCAGAAATGAGAATGGTGAAGAAAAAAAAAAAAAAAGAGCTCTGAATTGAAATGCACTTTTTCATGACTATTATTTGAATTATCATGGAATCATTATCTCACTAAGCAAATATTTACACAACAGGCAAGTTATTATGCAGGGAATATGCAGAGATCGCAGCACAGGTATACAACGTGATGATGATGACACCAGAAGGAAAGTGTCATAAGAAGGATTTTAAAAATATATATATTAGGGAAGGACTTCCCTGGTGGGTCAGTGCAGGAGGTGGGGGTTCAATTCCTGGTTAGGGAGCTAAGATTCCATGTGCCCCATGGCCAATAAAAACAAAACATAAAACAGAAACAATATTATAACAAATTCAATGGAGACTTTAGAAATGGTCTGCATCAAAAAAATTAAAAATACACCAGGGATTCAGAGAAAAGAAAAAGTGCTTCTTGTTGAGGGACATCATAGAAGTCTCCGTGGAGGACGAAGTTTCTAAACCATATATTGAAAGATGTGTAGGTCCTGGGGAGATGGAAAAAAGGCATTCCCAGCAGATCACAGTGAACTAGAAAGCCTGAGATGCTTCTCGAAAATGTTTTTTCTGAAGATAGCACATCCCCCAAGGCTCTCAACATTGTGACCTTGCCACTCCTCACGGGGGTGGGGGGTAGTACCGGGAGGGGGATGCTGTGACTTCTCTGCCAGAAGCTGACACTGCATGACATCAAGGCTAATCAAAAGTCAGCACCACATCCTCCTAGTCCTCTTGGGATGCTTGCTGGGGGAAGCCAGCTGCCGCACAGTAAGTCTAAACTAACCTGAGACCACCGTGTTGGTGAGGCTCTGCAACGTCTGGTCGTTTTGGACGCCCAGCCTGGTCAAACCCTAAATGACTTGCAGCCCACTGAAAAACTGCCCAGATGCGCCTTTCCTCAATTCTGACCTACAGAATTAAATGTTTTCTTAAAGCCAATAAGTTTGGGCATATTACACAGAACAGTAAGGAGAACAGTTGTCTGTGGGTTAGTAGTGTTGTTTTGCTTTGTTTTGTTTTAATTAGCAGTGATGAGTCTCCAGATGTTAATGAAGTTAAAGGCATTGATGACTCGGAACTTCCCTGGTGGTCCCATGGTTAAGACTTCACGTTTCCACTAAAGGGGGCACAGGTTCAATCCCTGGTCAGGGATTTAAGATCCCACATGATGCCTAGCAAGCCAAAAAATAAAACAAATAAATGAAGGCATTGGTGACTCCTCCATTTCTGAGTATTGAATGTGAGGACAAGGAGGGAACTCAGTCTTGGAGTAAGGCAGTGAGCGCTGGAAACAGGAGTTCAGAAAACCTGGGTTCTGATTCCAGTTCAATCCCTTGGTAGTTTAGATCCCTAAACTCTGAGCCTCTCAACTCATTTACCTACCTGCACCCCAAAATACACAAAAGCATTTCAGAAACTTCAAAGCATTATTCGGTGGTACAGGTTTTTTCAAAATTATTTTAATTAAAGAAATCCATTCATGTAGTTTAAAAATCAGAGGCTTATGAAAAACAGTAAACATCTTTCCTACCCCATCTCAAACTCCCACTTCTGCTCCCTGCAGACAACTACATTTAACTTTTTGCTATTTCTTTTAGTAATGACTACCATATCTCTAAACAATATGCTTCTTCCCAACATTTAATAATTCATCATAATAATGAAAAGCCAACTTTCACACCTCTCAATTTTCTTCCCTAATTCTCCCAAATGTTTGCTCTTATTCAAATCATTAATCAATAACCATACCCAGGATCTCATATAAATATTGTTCACTGCAGAGCCAAATAGGAGTCTATAGCATTTCCATTTCTCTTGTACAGCTTCTTGTTTTCCCTTGAATAAATAATCACCTCATTATTAAATTTGTGTAGTATTTCCTATGTGTTTTAATGTTTTTGTGATTCTCCATCATATTCACTACCATACCCTCTATTCTACTGATTCTGCTTTTTCACTTAGAGTTCTTCTTTCTCTTGTATCCTTTTGGTTCCACCTGGACTAGATGCTGTCTAGAACTGCTCTCATCCTAGGATTTTTCTTTATTTCTTACTGATGATAGTCATAGTTTTCTAGATCCTATTTCTCCCCATTTACTCTGTAATTTTGTTGACACATGCCTTAGCTTCTTGGGAAAGATTACACAGAAGTCAAGCTTTCTAAACCCCTATATAGAACAGTGCATCCATTGTGCTAGGAATTCAGAAGGATCTTTAAAGCTAAAGGCTTGTGTTCTTCCGTTCTGAAGGATTTTCTTATATTAGTTCTTAATTTCCTGCTCTCCATTGCCTTATTTTCTTCCTGGAACTCCTATTAGTTTGACGTTGGACTTGTGTGTTTCATATTTTAAATCTTTTCCCTTTTCTTTAATGTTTCCAGTTCTTGGTCATTTTGTACTACTTTGGAGGCATTTCTTTTCCTCTGTCTTTCAATCTTTTTACTAAGCATTTTATATCAACAATCACCTTGTTGATGTTCAAGAATGTTTTAATATTCTCTGATTCTTCCTTTTTCAGTTTGTGAGTATTCAATTTCCTGCATAATGTGTTTTTTCCTGGTTTGTTTTTCTGTATATTTATTTTATTCTCACTGTTTCATGTTGAGCACTTTCCTTAAATATCTTTTGATGATTTGCCATCCATTCATATTTAAGAGAAAAATGCTTAAAAACTGGTCAAAATTATAGGCATGGGAACACCTTATAGGGAACAAGCTATACCCTATGTTGATTTACCAGGAAGTCAGTCACTTCATTGGGGACTTTGTGTGTGCTCAGTTGCTCGACCCCATGGACTGTAGCACGCCAGGTTCCTCTGTCCACGGGATTTTCCGGGCAAGCATACTGGATTGGGTTGCCATTTCCTGCTCCAGAATATCTTCCTGACCCAGAGAGTGAACCCGAGTCACTTGCGTCTCCTGCATTGGCAGGCAGATTCTTTACCACTGTGTCACCTGGGAAACCCATGTCATGCTTACTTTTATTTTTTTGAGATGACTTTTAAAAATCAAGACATTTCACTCAAAATTCTAAGTTTCTAGCTTCTTTTACAATCAGAGAATCTGGAAGAGCCATCCCTTATCCCTCCTGACAGAAATTTATTTGGGGTACATGCCCCCAAGGGCCACAACTTCCCCCACATCAGCCCATTTCACTAGAGTGAAACAACCTCTTTGCCCTGTTAGGCATCACACTTCTCAGCAGGTCACCCAGCCAGGCATGAATTCATCAAGATATCAACCCCCATGTTACTCTGAGCTTGCTCAGCAGAACTGTATCTATGTGAAATAAAATCTAGGATTACAAACTGCGTATACAGTACATGACTTGTACAACAGGCACAAACACTCAATGATATTCGAGTGGTTGAGCTTATTTGTACAAAAGACATCTATTTCTAAAAATCAGTTTATTACCCTCAACATAATAAAGTTGATTTGAACGTCAGCACTGTGTTGGGAGGTTGACTGATCATTGCAATTATCTAACTTCCTTAATCCAATGCCTTTGTTGTGTCTCCTGAAGACCACCAGGCCTGCTCTAATCTTCCAGATCTTTCTTGGATTGTCTTTATCTATCCTGGAGAGTCCTTTTACCTAGTGTCTCCAGCATGTCTGACTCCGTTGCCTCTTGCCCTTCTATCCTATCTATCCTCAGACCACACTCTAGACTTGGATTCCTCAGCACGAGGAAAGCACTCCAGGAGACTAGATGCCGTTCCGAATTCATCATCTCCAAAAAGGACCTACCAAAAGGATTTACAGTTATAGCTACAAAATGATGAAACTTTGAGGGATCACCAAACATAAGGTGCCTGAAGATTGAAAATGTTCTTAATTGTTAACAGGGAATAAAATATGCATTTCAGAAACAACAGACCCATGAGCAAAATCACATAACAGCTTAATAAATGTACATCAGTATAGGAAGAGAGGAAAATGAGGAAGCAGCGTGGATTCATAAAATAAATGCCAAACCAGCACCCAATTAATTTTTTTTTACAGTTTTATAGCTTGTCTAAAAACGCAATAGACTCTCAATGTAACAGTTTTGACAACTGTCAGATCTTCTTGGGATATTCTTGGAGTCAAGAAGAAGAAAAGTCAGACATATACAAGGATACTACTGTAGATATATGACTAATGCTTGAAGGACCATATTTTAAGTGTTTATTGATTAAACAAAAATTTACTGATTTGTTGTTAGGTTTCAAACACTGATAGATGTTTGAAACATGATTAGTGGGAGATAGTCCACTTGGGAGAAGGTGACTAACAATACCCTATAGGGTTTACTCATGGCCCTGTTTCTTTTCAACATTTTTATTATTTTATTGAAAGGATGAAAACTCAGACAGCATTAATCTGAAAATTGGGAAATACCTCAAAGCTTGATTCAAAAATAATTCTCCAGGCTGAAATGCTGCAAATATGTGCTATAACAACAAAATTAAGTGATGGTAAAAATCATTTCTTTTTTAATTTTTAGGCAACTTAAAATAATAATCACAGTTTCCTGCCCTACTCCCCACCCCCACTGTCCCTAGTTACCTCCCCAGAGGTAGCCATCTATGACTTTTATGACATTTTCTTTTGATATCTGCACATTTCCAAGGGGCTTCCCAGGTGGCTCAGTGGTAAAGAACCCCCCTGCCAATGCAAGAGATGCAAGAGACATGGCTTCAATCCCTGAGTCAGGAAGATGCTCTGGAGGAGGGAATGGCAGCCCACTCCAGTGTTCTTGCCTGGAGAATTCCATGGACAGAGGAGCCTGGCGGGCTACGGTCCATGGGGTTGCAAAAAGTTGGACACAACCGAGCACACAGCACATTTCCACACTTCCCTACTTTAGACAGGATCCGTTGACTTCCTGATAGGGTAGATGAGGATTTAGCTCTCTCACACAGGCAGTTTCGTTATACAGCAGGATCTGGTTGAATAATATTCAGTACTGACATTACTCTGCCAACAGGACTATGACTCACAGCTGGGCATTCTAATGTGGTAATTAAGACAAAGTTTCCATTCTTATTTTTGTTTTCCTTGAGGTTAATCATTGCATTGCTTTTTCACTTCCTTGGTTTTCTTTGCACCTATGGCTAATTCTTCTCACACTTTAATAGCACAAACTTCTGCAAGGTCACATTGGCCTCCAGTATTTTTCTTGGAGACACACTTCTGGAATCTTCCCCTCTTCCAGACTAGTTGCTCTTAGGTCTGCTGCACAGCACATTTTCAATTCATCATCATGCTCCCGAGTTATATCTACTGTTCTGAACATTCTAGGTCTTCTTCCGTCTGATCTATATCATGCTACCTGGAGTTCTTCCTCCAATAACTTCTCTGTAAGGCGTTCGAGATGTATTTTCTGAGACTTTGGATGTCTTGAAATCTCATTATTCCATCCTCATGAATGACTGAGAGTAGAGGTAACTACATTCTGGTTGGAAATAATTTTCACTCCTTTCTTCTGAATGGCATAACTCGCTGGTTTGTTGGTAGCGGTGAAAATGCACCACTCAGTTCTGCGGTGAGAAGCATAATGGACGGATTGCACCGGTTGCTACCCCGTCACCCTCCACCGCACTGGCCCTGAGGCCATGCTTCTCAGTGGCTACTCCCTTATGACTGAAATAAGCCAGGGGTACTAAGCAGACCTGTTCCTGCAAGCCATGGACTCCTCCAACGGGAATGATGGCTCAGAACTCCTCATTGGCCTGGTTGGATCGTTCTTAGACCTATACTGCCATCTGAGACGCTTCTCATCGCACGCCCCCTCCTTCCCACGCTCATGCGTCAGACAGACATCATGTCCTAAAGGCTCATCTGCCTTCTCTGGCTCCTCCCCCTTTTCACTCTACTGTTGTTGCCCATCAATAAATGTCCTGCACATCTAATGCTGTCTTGATATCTGCTTCTCAGAAGACCAACTAAACCCAGCTGAGGCTTGATTTCCCAGAAGGCAAAGCGAATGCCATTCTGAGCGGTATTCAAGGGGGCAGATAGACCTCTGTCCCAAGATGGTGCCCTAATTGCTAAGTATTTCACCAGCGGTAACCTGGAGGAATGTCTTAGTTGGGAGGAATGCTGCTACAGATGCAATGGTTCAGGCATTCCAATCCCGATGAAAAGAGAAGAATGAACTGGTTCCTGCTATATTGTATTGGGTCCTTACAGAGAGATATGAGAGCCAGACGGTCTGATTGGTAGCCTACAGAAAGGCCCTTATCTCTGGCACTTTCAAGAGGGAGTGATCCAGAAAGAAAAGTTCCAATGTGAAAATAGTTATCAAGTTTTTGCTTGCATCACACTTGTTACTGTCCCATTGAACAAAACAAGTGACATGCTCTAGCCCATAGACTATGTGGGATGCAAGTATACAGACCTGAGAAGCATAGTTCAGTGTGGCCCCCAAACACAACACTATTGCACCCCTCTCTTTCCGGAACTCCTGTTATTTCAGTGATGGACCTCTGGATGGTTCACTAATTTTCTTACTTTTATTCTACACTTGTCCATCTATTTGCCTTCTTGCTCTATTCTTACAAAGATTTTATCACCTGTATTTTCCAATCTATTAAATTTTTCAGTTCTGCTATAACATTTAATTTCCATGTGTTCTTTTCCCCCACCTATTTTATTGTATTATCCTATTCCTATTTCCTAGATGCAACATATTCTCTTAACTCTTTAAGAGTTTACTGAGGTTTCTTAAAATTTATTTTTCTTTATTGAGATATAATTCATATATGTTATATTAGCTTCAGTTACACAACATAGATTGCCTATATTAGGAAATGACCATCACCATAAGTCTAGTCAACATTTGTCACCAAACACAGTTACAGTTTTTTTCTTACAAGAACTTTTAAAATCAACCTCCCTTCAGTTCAGTTCAGCTCAGTCACTCAGTCGTGTCTGACTCTTTGCGACTCCATGAATCGCAGCACGCCAGGCCTCCCTGTCCATCACCATCTCCCGGAGTTCACTCAGACTCACGTCCATCGAGTCAGTGATGCCATCCAGCCATCTCATCCTCTGTCGTCCCCTTCTCCTCCTGCCCCCAATCCCTCCCAGCATCAGAGTCTTTCCCAATGAGTCAACTCTTTGCATGAGGGGGCCAAAGTACTGGAGTTTCAGCTTTAGCATCAGTCCTTCCAAAGAAATCCCAGGGCTGATCTCCTTCAGAACGGACTGGTTGGATCTCCTTGCAGTCCAAGGGACTCTCAAGAGTCTTCTCCAACACCACAGTTCAAAAGCATCAATTCTTTGCCATTCAGCCTTCTTCACAGGCCAACTCTCACATCCATACATGACCACAGGAAAAACCATAGCCGTGACTAGACGGACCTTAGTCGGCAAAGTAATGTCTCTGCTTTTGAATATGCTATCTAGGTTGGTCATAATTAGCATTCTCAAATACACAACACAGTACTAACTATAATCACAAAGCTGTACATTACATCCTATGACTTCCTTATTTTTATAACTAGAATTTTTATCTTTTGACTTCTTTTTTTTTGCCTTTTAGCTTTTTTTCTCCCCATATATTCTCAGTTTCCTCCAAGTTTTCTCCCCTCAAAGTTGCTTTTTTCCTCTCTATTTAGGTAGGTCTCAGTCTTTCCCATTAGACACTTTCCTCAGATCCTGCTGGTTCCTAATCATCTACTCATGTTTAAGAATGAGAAACAAAAACCCTGGCTGGAAGATCTGAGCATGTGGGTGGGCTGTGTTGACTTCAAGCTTCACTGTGGAGTGATCTGTCTCTGCCATTTTGTTGTGGAACCTTTAGGACCAACGTCTTAGGTCTTTCCGCATGAGCTCATCAGATTCCCAGAAGATGCTTCCAGTCCCTACCTGGAGAGCAGAAGTCACATGGCCAACGTTCCAAGAGCCTGTTGAGCAAGAAGGGCTGGGGGTGGAATAAAAAGAGAGGCTGGGAAAGGGGTGCGGGTCTCCACTTCCAGGCTCATATGCTCACTTAGTCCCTCTTTTCAGCGTGGTGCTCATGCCCTCAAATATGCCTGAGGTCCCTCAGTCCAGATGCTTTCCATTTTATACACTCCAGAAAATTCACTGAGTTTTCTCCTTGAGTGGAGAAGTGACATAGGCCCAACAGTGGGTATGATGGGGAAGAGATCCGGAAATCGAGTTGTTTCTTACACAGCTTTCAACCAATTCTCATTTTAGCAGCCACGCCCTTCAGCACCCTTTCCAGAGCACCTGGTCTTGCTATTCTCTGAGATTCTGCAATCGTGGGATTGGTTCTTGGCTTCTCCCACAGCCGATCTAGTAGTCAGCTTGCTCGGATCCACTGAGTCAGGAATACTCCACCATCTGCTTCTGAGCTTTTAAAGTTTTGTTTCCACGGTTCTCTCCACTCTGTGTCTTCCTCCGTCTCCCTCCCCTCCTTCTCTCCTTCCCTCCTCTTGCCCATTCCCCTTTCTTTGTTTTAACTGTTTCTCTGCTAATGGTCACCTTATTAAAGGGAATCTGCCTACAAAGCAGGAGACCCAGGTTCTATCCTTGTGTCAGGAAGATCCCCTGCAGAAGGGAATGGCTACCCACTTCAGTATTCTTGCCTGGAGAATTCCATGGACAGAGGAGCCTGGCGGGCTATAGTCCATGGGGTCACAAAGAGTTGGACACAACTGAGCAACTGAGTTACTGAAGTTTAATGGGGTTTCAAGAGAGAAAAATTTGATGGGTAAATTCAATCTGCCATCTTTTCCCAGAAACACTACTTATGACTTCTCCACCACAAAAGTATCACATTTTGCTTATAGAACAATTAGAAAAAATCCAGACAATCAGAGGAAAAAAAAAAAATTACCTGTAACACTACTATCTAGAAACACCCACAAATGATAAACAATATAAACATGACTCCTGGCATCACAAAGCTGAGATCTTTGCAGGGGGAAGACCACGAAACAAATTATTTCAATAAAATGTGTGAAATATTATAAGATGGGCAGGACAGAATTTTATGGAGCAGAAAGCAGGAATAGCAAATCTAGGCTTGGCATGTCAGGAAAAAGCTGGGGGAAAGGGTGGCAACAAGAGAATGCTCTCTACTCATTCACACTCACTCACACAGCTAAGATATGTAAGAAGCATAATATAGCAAATGGCATTTTTCTCTTAATAACATACCATGTGCAACTTTAATCACCATACATTAACTTTTTAATGGCCAAACACTATTCCACTATACCTGCGCACTGCTACTCCTTTAACTGCTCACCCTAATATTATTTAGGTGATGTTCAAATTTTAAGAAGTATTCACCATTTGTCATAATCCTCCTCTCACCTTTACATATTCAGGATGAAATTTAGTAAGATTAAACGTTCAAAAATAAACAACAAAAGGAGGTGACAGGGAAAATCTGGTTTAAGAGCAATTCACACAGGGAAAAATTTTAAAGCCTGGGAGGTTTTAGCTGACCTCAAACCAATTTGAGTCCGCAGGAAGGTGACAGCCAAAGCCGTCAATGCAGTCTTGGACAGCAGGGGCAGGATCCAGTGTCCAGAACAAGAAATACGGGCTGAATCCTGGGGGCAGCTGAAACTTGGTTTGCACATCGAATCTTAAGAGAAGCCTCCACGTCCTTCTCTTTGCCCCTCCAGCCACTGATCCTGTGGCATGAACTGGGCATTGCTTCACCTGGTGTGGCTGCACAACTGGCCCCCAGGACACAGAACTCAGAATACCCTTCCAACTCCGGTGTCCTCAGTCATCGCCACCATCCGCAGCCCCTTGGTAAGGACGATGGCCATGGGCAGGTCCCACAGACAGCCAACTCTGTTCTGCACTGTTCCTCAAAGACACACACCCTGGGGCGATATTAATAGAAAGGTCAACTCTTCCTTCTCCCTCCCCACCTTCTCCTCAAGGGTCAGAAGATAAAGAGGCCTCTCAAAGGTCACATTTGCTTTCTCAGAATTCAACCACCTTCCTGTCTGCCCCACTGCATCTCCCCAAGAAGGAGTCCTGACTAAATGGCAGTTCCCTCTAATTCTTGGAGGCCTGACCCGGAACGTGAATAAAGGAGAAAATACTTAGGAAGAACATAGTGGCCTTTTCAGATATTTGAAAAGCTGTCTCCACAAAAAGCAATTTGTTTTATTTTTTGACACAAAGAAGGCAGAGACAACCAGGGGTGAGTCCTCTATAGAGGCAGGTTTCTAATCAATATGAAAGATAAAATCAAGTGGGCTACTTGAGAGAACCTGGGTTGCTTTTGCTAGAAATAGTTGAGCAGAAGCCAGAGGATCCCAGGACAACTGCAAGGAGTTGGTCCAGAGAAGAAATCTGACCTAAGATTCCTCTGTTGCCTTTTTATTCTAATTATCAAATAATAGTGCATTTACAGACATGGAAATACTATCTGTTCAACCATTATATTTAAAGCATTAGCCACTCAGTTGTGTCTGACTCTTTACGACCCCATGGACAGTAGCCCGCCAGGCTCCTCTGTGCATGGGATTCTCCAGGCAAGAATACTGAAGCACGTTGCCATTGCCTCCTCCAGGGGATCTTCCCAACCCAGGGATCGAACCCGGGTCTCTGCATTGCAGCCAGATTTTTTACCATCTGAGCCACCAGGGAAGGCTTAGTGTATAAAACTGGTTTCAGTTTATCTTGACTATTTTATCAAACTATAAATGATACTGGTTCATGGCTGATGTTCTGACATCCATACTGCAAACAATAATGTTATTAATAAAAAAAAATCTATTCAGACTGGGGCCATGCAAGTTGACTAAACATTTATCTTAAGTCAATATACCAAATTATATCAGTCATAAATTTTAGTAAATTTCCTTTAAACATCAAGAAAAGGTACTTGGTAATAGGTTTTATGTAAAATAGGTCATTTCAAAACTGATTTGAAAATTTAGTCAAATGCTGCTGAAATAACTGCAAAGACTGTCCCACTGAATGCTGAGGGTTACGAATGAAGTTAAGTGAGGCAACAATTTCTAACGCATTTGTCTAATTCCTTTCATCTAAACAGCTCAAGAGGATCACTTCTCAAGTTCTTTTGCTTTTATTGACTGCAAAGATTCATACCTCACCTTTGTAGAGCTCTTTACATTTTTCAGAACATGTTGACATACCTGATTTTAATTCTCACGATGTATCTGAGAGGTGGACAGTGTGGGGGAGATCACTGCTTGTCCTTAATGACCTGTTCCCAATTGATTTGCTGAGCACACAGCTCCGCAGCTGCAGTACACCTCCGCTCCCTGCACCACGTGACTGGATTCTGTCAATGGGAGGTGAGTGCAAGAGATGGTGTGGCCTTCAGGTGAAGCTCCCACAAGGTCACATACTCCTCCTTCCCTATCCCCCCATCCACTGGATGAAAATGGAGATATTATCTGCCTTGGAAATGCACAAAGGTCACATTCCTGTCTGGGTAGAAATTGTTTCCCTTGTTCTTCCTCGCTTTTTAAAACTCCTTCCCAGATACCGGGTGAGAAAGCAGATTGCAAATATTCAATTTACAAAAAAAAAAAAAAGGACATATTGAAATAAGTAAAGATTATTTTACATCTGTGTTAGAAGAGCTATAGTGATACTTTAAGCATATAAAAGGTAGATTAAGCTTGTCTATTTAAATATATTATGCTTATCTGTTTATATGCTTAAATTATTTTTAAGCACATAAATACATAATTATATAAATAAAGCATTATTATATGTTTAAATTATGCTTATCTGTTTAAATAGATCACTGACTTGATGGACATGAGTTTGAGCAAGCTCCAGGGGTTGGTGATGGACAGGGAAGCCTAGAGTACTGCAGTCCGTGGTGTCGCAAAGAGCTGGACACAACTGAGCAACTGAGATTACAAATATCACTTTGTAGTTTCCTGAGATGTGGATCTTGAAGGATTCAAAAACCATATGCATTTGTACTTACCCTCTCTTTATTTCTCGTCCTCCCAATTTTGTTTTTTATTCTCTTCCTAGACCTAAAATTTCCTTTATGCCTTAAAAAGATAACATTCCTTTTAAATATCCAGAAAAGGTATTGGGTAATATGCTTTATGGAAAGTAGGTGATTTCAAAACTGACTTGAAAATCTAGTCAAATGCTGCTGAAATAATTACAAAGAAACATATTTTTTTGTACAAATTAATTTTAAAATTCTGGCTTGGAACATCGTACTGTTTGAAAAAATAAGATAACTCAGAAGACTTCTGTGTGCAAACTTCATGACTAACTACTACGTTCAGGTAACACGGTGAGCATTCAGCCATTTTGCACTTGAGAAATGCACACTGGCATTATTTGAATGCTTAGTAGTCCCTCTTCAACTCAAAAGAATTGACATTGGTAAACACGACTTTGATTTTGAAATTATTTTATTAGTTTTTTTCCTATTCTTAAATTTTTTCTTGGACTTGACTGTGACCTTCAAAAAAACATTGTGTTCAATCAGATATTCAAGGAAGAGTGAGTCAAGCTCTTCAGGAGACATTTTAACTGTTTCTGATTAAATATACTATTGAATTCAGTAGTCTATAAAATACATTAACATTCAACTCAGTTGATTATTCCAGCAATGTACCAAAAAATTTTAATGAGAGGAAAATTAGTAAAGTGCTTCACAAAAGTACATAGCCTTATAATTCGAACATGTATCTAATAGATAAATTGCCTCCACTATTACTTGGGGAAGGACAGCTCAACCAGATAAGAAGGCCACTTCCAATACATGCTCCTAAAACCAGCCAGGAGAATTCCCCCATCCCCCATTCTGAAAACTTTGTCATAATGTTTCATAGTGATTATAAGCAGTTTTCAGTTGTTTGGGAACTTTTACAATGGAGTCATACATGTGATGATGAACTTTAAATTTTTACTGAAAATGTCAGATCCTGCACCATTATAGTTACTGATTCTTACTCTCTGGTTAGGATTTAATACTCCCTGTCCCATAAGAAAGTGGCTAGAAAATTGATGAAGAGAACAGATCTTAGGAACATGAGTTTATAAGGGCAAAGTCAGGCTGTTAAATAGCCAGAAGTCACTTACTTAGCACTTACCAAGGGCAAGATGGCATTTTAGGATAGATGAAGTGAACGCGTTTTCCTCACTTAAGGAATTACCCAGCTAGTGAAGCAAATGATTAAATGAAAGAAAAAGTGTGGTAGGGGGCATCAGAGTGAAGCACTGTGGGTTCCACAGAAGGAACAGATGGCATTTGAGTGTAGGGCCAAAGGGAGCATGTGAGCTAGTTCTTAAAGAAAAAATGTGATTTTAATAAACAGGGGACTTTATCCTGTTCACTCATAATGATATCCTTGGGAATATCCGCCATGGCAAACTGCAAGGAGCAAGGGCAGAGGCAAGGACATCAGTCATTAGGCTGTTCCAGTGATCCAGGCAGAATGTGATAGGGGCTTGGACCTGGAGTTTTAGATAAAGAGAGAAGTGGCTGGATTCTCTATACATTTTGAAGGTAAGTAGAGCTATAGGCAATGGCACCCCACTCCAGTACTCTTGCCTGGGAAATCCCATGGACAGAGGAGCCTGGTGGGCTGCAGTCCATGGGGTCGCTAAGAGTCAGACACGACTGAGTGACTTCACTTTCACTTTTCACTTTCATGCATTGGAGAAGGAAATGGCAACCCACTCCAGTGTTCTTGCCTGGAGAATCCCAGGGCCGGGGGAGCCTGGTGGGCTGCCATCTACGGGGTCGCACAGAGTCAGACACAACTGAAGCAACTTAGCAGCAGCAGCAGCAGCAGCAGCAGCAGCAGAGCTATAGGATTGGTTGATGGATTGAACATAACATTTAAGAGAAAGGAAGAAGTTAAGCTTTGGTGTCCAACCAACTGAAAGAGCAAAGCTACCATGAAGATGGGGAAGTGAAGAATTTGCTTTTGGATGTTAAATGTGACATGTCTATTTGACATCAAAGAGGATAAGCTCTACACTCTATTTGAGCGTAGAGCTCAGGGCAGAAGTTCTGGCTGGAGACTCAAAATTTGGAGTCATCAGGATATAGAGTCTTCAAAGAACTCATTTGTAGTGAATCTAGAGCATAGGCCCCAGGAGGGAGGCCCCAGCACTCCAACATTTAGAGACATGATAGGGAAGAATAAGCAAAGGGAACTGGGAAGAAGATGCCAGTGAGCTGAGAGGAGAAAGGAGAGACAGTGAGGTTCTGGAAGCCAAGCTAAGAAAGTGTGTTAAGAAAGAGGAGAGCGGCTGGACAGATGCTGTAGACAGATCAGCTGACAGGAGCACTGGTGCTCAGTACCATATGTACTATATGTAATGCGCAAAGTAATATCTCCCAGCCCCACCTCCTTAAGTGAAAGAAGTTGTCTTTTGGGACTTCCTTGTGGTCCAGAGGCTAAGACTACTCTGTGCTTCCAGTGCAGGGGGCCCGGGTTCAACCTCTGGTTGGGACCTAGATCCCACAAGCCACAGCTAAGAGTCCACGTGCCGCGACTAAGACCCAATGCAGTCAAATAAATAAATAAATATCCCCCCTGCCCCCCCCCCCAAAGCTGTCTTTTTGTCACAGGTTCCCTGAACAGACATTTGCAAGACTCCCTGGGAGTCCCATGTGTATCTCCAGCTTGGTCCTGGTCCTCCCCAGAATCCCATGGGCAGAACAAAAACTCCCAGGCACCATTGGAGCTGGATTCCAACCACCAGCCTTAACACTAGTTCTTCAGGGGCCATTAAGACCCATGTTTCTAGAGCTGCAAAGGCACAGCAGTCCCTCTTCAAGCTAGAGAGAAGAAGTTACATCTTCTTTCCAGGTTATATTTGGATGAGCAAAGCAGTCTGGAGTCCATGGGCTCTGCAGGGAAATCTTTCTGTCCGTTCTGGCTCTGTCAGGTTCTGTCTCTGTCTCTCATACATACACACACAGAGGCTATTTTTATCAAGGGGACCTCAGGACCAAAACCCCACAAAAAAACAGGAACACCTCCATTCTGAGCAAAGCTTCCCCATCTCCTTATTCATCCTGCAGTTTGTCTGGCCTGCCTCTGTCCTCCAGGCCATCAGACAATGATTCTTAAGTATCTGGTGCTGGGGGTGGGGGGGAACGGGGTGGGGGGGAATGTCAAATTTCCAGTCTCCCTAAGGCATCTCCTTAGTCTACTTGTAAATTAGTGGAAACACAGAATAGGGGAGGGGAGAGGTGCTGGCCAGATTGATCCTTCACCAGCATCAGATCCCCAAATGTAAATAAATGTGCTAAGGGCTCAGTAGCCCCTACCAGAAATACCTAAAACCTGGCTGAAAAGTTCTATTAATATCACCAAAATGTTCCATTACCAAAATCTGGGAATATGATTTATCTTTTCAAATAAGATCAAAACTTCCATACTCCCCTCCCTGTAACACAAACACCAAGAAAGAATATTAACATCAGAATGAAAATATCTCATAGGACACAATTAAAGATATCATATTTGATCATAACAACTTACTTCTTCATGAGATACAAGAATGACTACACTCCAAACCAAAGATATGTGAAAGCAAAATTAATTTTTTACAGCAACTGTAATTATGTTTGCAGCATCAGCAAAAGCAACTGTCTACTTGTAACTAATTTCTTATGAACACAAAGTCCACTGGGAAGGATGGTTAGTGTTTGGCAAGTTTTTGTGTAAGGAGACAGAAATATAACTGAGAAGTTAATCGAAAGGCAAAAAGTGGGCACAAGAGTCAAAAGCATGTTGACTATTTAATATACCAGAGTACCAGAAAGCTCCTGCAGTCCCAGTTTCTTATCTTATGTATGAAATGAATGGGTAAGTGGTTATAATAACAATTGATGAGTTTTATATTCATACAGAGTTTATTACATGCATTCTAAAAACAGAACTCATATGATTTAAATCTACAATAGTAATTTTGCAGGAATAGTTTATTTGGTCCTTTAGTTGGTCCACAAATCTCTTGTTTCTGGTATGAGCTGAAATTTGCTTATGTTTTCTTCAAAAGAGAGACCAGCTTTTTCCATAGTTTTCTATCACCAGTCATGAACAGGTGCTGTTTGGGTCTTCTGATTCCTTAAAAGAACTGACAGACTGAACAAATTTATTACCACTGCTCTAAAGTATCTTACTGAAATATATATATATATGTATATGTGTCAATATGGAATCACTAAAATCACAAGTTTTGGTCAAACAAACTCAACATTCTTTCATGACCTGTGGTAGCAAGCAGGTTTTTTTGGAGCTGACACACAATCTAATTAGCCCTTATTACAACACTATCAGCAGCTCTGAGTGGTAAGTCAACTCAGTGACCCAGGAACTGTTCTGCCTCAATTACCTGTGGCTTCGATTAAAAGTGTGTAGAAGCGAGTCCTCATCTTGATTTTGTTCAAAACATGTGGCTTAATTCTAAATTAAAAAATAGGTCTTCCAGTAGATGCATAAGTCACCAAAATACTGTGCCAAATGTTATACATTTAAACCCATTTATTAAAAGGTTTGCACATATACATATAAAATATTCTCTCATGATACAAAACTGTACAAAGTGTACAACTGACGTTATAAAGGAACCCTCAAATTGATGAACCTAATCTTGAACACTAAGTAAAGGAGAAAAGGGGGAAAGAATTCTTTGGGAGACAACTTCATCATGGCACATTAATTCCTCCTCTGTCAAAATGTATTAAGCCTTTTGTACAAGGGTGTTAAAATCAATTTTGTCAGGCTAATAATCTCATCCTTGGGGAATCCTTCCAATTGGAGACAGCATCGCTATCCCGCCCTTTAGTAGTTTCTGTATCTTAGGTAGCTTTATTTGAGACCGTACAAGGGGTCTTCACACTCCTGCTGATTAAGGTCCGCGGATGTAGTTCTCAATCCTGCCACTGAAAGAACTTCCAAAGACAGTTGAAACTCTGCTCTGCAGGAGATGGGATTTTAACATCTTCGAGTTTGCTGCCGTGTGAACTTGTGCCACAAGCAAGACAGATCTTATTGGATTAAAACTGAACTCGTGACATCTCCACAGACTCTAGCAGAGAGCAATGCTGTCTGTGTGGCTTCCGAGCAAACTTCTTTCCTCGTGCTCTGGCGGCTGCTCCTAGTCCTATTTCACCTCTAGGGATCCTCTACCCTCAAGAGAAAGGCGCTCCCATTTCTCATGGGAGAAACGAATCCCCATTTCTTTTTGACGATGGCCTCAAAAAAGGCAGTCCCCTGGCACGCCCACTGCGGGGTTTCCCTCCCATTCCCGACTCCACGATTTCCTGGGAAGCCCAAGAAGCTCAGCGCCCCCCACCCTCCCTGGGCGTGGACCCCAGGAAACTGCACAGGTGTGCTACATAGGAGCCTCCTCTGACTGGCATCCCCCAGTCAGACACCCCTCTTGCCCCGGGCGTCTCCAGGGGCCCTCTCCCCCGCGTGGCCCTCCGCCTGGCCCCCTCGCACTCACCAGGAGGAGGTTGTGCGCCACCAGGTAACCAAGTCGCGGGCTGCCCCGGACGCCGGGAGCCAGGCGCCCGGTGGCGTAGCCGTGCCAGGCCACCACGTAGGGGTTATCGATGGTGATCCAGTACTTGACCTGGCCGCCGAAGTGGCGGAAGCAGAGCTCGGCGTAATCCCTGAAGTGGTCGGCCAGGGCGCGGTTGGCCCAGCCGCCGTAGGCATCCTGCAGGAGCTGGGGCAGGTCCCAGTGGTACAAGGTGACCACGGGCTGCACGCCCAGCTCCCGCAGCCGCTCCAGCAGACGCCGGTAGTAGCGCAGCCCCTCCCGGTTGGGGGCGCTGGCGCTGCCATTGGGGAGCACCCGCGACCACGAGATGGAGAAGCGGTAATGGGTGACCCCGAGCTCGCGCAGCCCCTCCGTGTCTCGGAAGACATTGTTGTAGCCGTCGCTGGCCACGTCCCCGGTGGCGGGCGGGGGCGGCGACGGGGCGCCCGACGGCCAGCCGGCCGCCGAGGGGTCGCCTGGAGGCGCCGGGGGGCGGTGGGTGAACGTGTCCCAGATGGAGGCGCCCTTGCCGTGCTGCTGCCAGCCGCCCTCCGTCTGGTAGGCGGCGCTGCCCACGGCCCAGAGGAAGCCGTCGGGGAAGGTGTCGTGGAGTAGCCCCGCGGCCTCGGGGGTCGGAGGGCGCGCGAAGCGGGCCCAGGTCTGCGCGCCGTCGCCGGGCTCGGCGCGCAGGGGCCGGCCGCCCAGGGCCAGCAGCAGCAGCCACAGCGGCGGCGGCGGCGGCGGCAGCGCCCGCAGGCGGCGCGGCGGGGCGCGGGCGGGCATGCTGCCGGGAGCCGGGCGCACGGGCGCCGCGCCGCGCCCCTTTATGCCCGCGCCCCGCCGCGCCGCCCACCCCCGCTTCCCCCCGCGGGCCCCGCTGGCAATGATTACCTGTGGCCCCGCGCCTCCCCCCGCCTCCCTGGATGAGGGGGAGGGCGGGGGGGACTGGGGCGCAAAGGGCGAGCGGGAGCCCGCGCAGGGGGCGCGATCGTGGGCCCGGCGCAGCGGGCGCGGCTCTCCGACGTCGGAGAAAACGCACCTGTGCCTCTCTGCGCCCAGGGGCAGCCAGGGATGTTTCCTCCGCAGGACTTTTCCTGCGAGCTCGCTTTCTACACTCCATCCGCGCCCCTCCTGGAAGAAGCCGCCGAGCCCGGGAGGGGAGGCGGCCGCCCCAACTTTCCCGAGTTCGGCGCGGGATCTGCGGGAGCGGGGTGCGCCCACAGGAAAAGCGCCTGCTTTTCTCTTCTCTCCCTACTCGGAGGCTGAGAAGAGCGACTGAGGAGACTGGAGTCGATTAGGAACCGGCTGAAATTGTATTGGGAGGGCAGGGTGGGGAGAGCTAGGTTGGAACTTGAAATGTTGGGAGAGAAGGACCCGAGGTGGACTTTCTCTAAGGAAGATGCTCGCATGAAGAGCCGCCCCTCGGGCGCAGCCGGAGTGGCGCTTCCCGCAGGCCCGAGTCTAGGACGCCTTCGAGGAAGACAAGGGAGACGCATGGGCTCCCTTGAACTTTGCTTTCTTCACGGTTATCTTTTAACCATTCCAAACCAGTACTTGTTCTTTAATTGGATCGTGCAGAATGACTTGGTGAATGTCTAAAGACAGTTGGTGGTGGTTCTTCCAGAAGAAAGAGAAACGCCAAGGTTTGGACTTTGAGTAGTTCTCATTCACCTCTGTGTCCTTTTGCATCTGTTTTTTGAATAGTCACATGTTTTAGCTTTCAGCTCTGGCTTGGCAAGTAATTTATCTTGTATGAACAAACCGTGCACGCAGCTGCCGGTGGAGTGGGCGGACTCTGGATCCCTGATCAGTGAAGAGAAAAGGGAGGAGGGGTTTAGCCCAAGCACCTTCGAGGACAAAATAGAATCATGACGCCTTTCCGGTCACCAAAGAGCCCTTTTGACAAATTGTGGAGACACTGTGAGTGTGCGTAGACCTGATATGTGACTAACTGGGGACTGGACGCTCTGGGCTCCTCCTCCTTTGCGATCTTGGCCGGGACAGTCTCTCCAAGCCTTAGGATTCTTATTTATAAAATAGAGATGGTCATGTCTGCCCTGCCGCCTTAAGACACTTGTGACGCTCAAATGAAACAAATGTGCACACAGAGCAGGTGTGCCTCCATCATGGCACACCTTCTCCTATGATCAATGACTCAGATCTTAGAGGTACATCTGTTCTTACCTAGTTATCACCCCTGCACTGCTGTTTCATACAAACTTAAAATCAATGAAGTTTTAAATTTTGCAGATGAAGGTGCTTCTATTAATTTCCTTAAAATGTAAGCACAACAAATTTATTCCAGTGTTTTATTAAATATTCCCAACTCTAGCCAGCATATATTATCGTGGTTTAGTAAGATTAAGCCATTAGGTCGGAACAAGACATTACTATTCTGTTTCATGTGGCTTCTACATTTTTCAATAAATGTGAAATAATAAACAATGACACTCCAGCAATTAAAAAAAAATTATACCATGCAAGCATACAGTCACACTCTCTTCCAGATAAATTAAAAAGCTTCTATGTCCGCACTCAGGCTCACATTTCCCTTCTAAAACTGATGATTAGAGTGTCTGCTTCTTGTAGCTTGTTAAGTTTCAATTAGAAATGCTTCATGGGTCTCATGGAAAATAGCTTAGGCTAAGTGTTCACTTATTGATGTATGGTCTGTTTGCTCGGGGCAGATTGTATTTATTGCTACTTTCATTTAACCAACAGTGAGAGAAAGAGAGATTTAAAGAGATGGATTTTTAAAGCAGTGATTAAAAAATAGAACCAAGGTGACTAATAAATGCTTCACATTTGAAGTTCTCTCTCTGAGGGGTACATAAAGCCTATGTATATCCAGTTGAACATCATAGCTTTCAGTATTTCAAGGATGTTCCCAGGTGATAGTTAATTCAACCCAATGGTAAAGATCACATGATAATTAAACTTTATTTCCAGAACTTGCTGTTTACCAAGGTTCTTTTAATGGTTATTAAATTCTGGATTCCTGGAGTATAAATAATTGCTGCTGCTGCTTTGCATTTGTTCAGTTTTGATTCTTTCACATCTAAAATGTGGCTTTCATTCAGTGCTTTGTTCTCCCACAAACAAGAGATTAATTACTTGCTGTGCTTTGAATATGAAGGTAAAGTTATTGATGCATTGAAGGAAAGGTGGTTTTTTTTTTTTTTTTTTTGAGGTACAGAAGACAGATTGGAGATTTTTTAATTTACTTACTGGCTTTTGTCATGATGATGATTTTCAACAGCCTAAAGGGAGTCGTCAAGGTGACTAACATCCTTCATCCCATCCCTTCTCCTGGCTGCTCCTGGGACCAGCACAGCCCTTGTCTGCGAAGGGAGAAGAAAGGGGTTCACTGACTCACATGGGCCTAAACAAAACATCAACCCCAATGGGGGGCTCCTAGCTCACCAGTCACAGACACTAGCGTCTCTGAGGAGATACCGAGATCATCAGAACAATCCCTCTCAGCAACCACCATGGGCAAAGCAACCACAAGAAGTTCAAGCCTTCAAAACAGGTGACGACCCCCATCCGCAGAAACAGTAGTGATGGGGACTTCCCTAGCAGTCCGGTGGTTAAAACTTCACCTTCCAACACGAAGGATGCAGGTTCTGTCCCTGGTCAGGGAGCTAAGATCTCACATGCCTCGCAGCCGAAAACTCAAAATATAGAACAGAAGCAACATTGTGACAAATTCAATAGAAGCTTTATAAATGGTCCACATTTAAAAAAATCTTAAAAAGAACAATAGTGATTGGAAGAAACAGGACAAAGAAAGTTGGTAGTAATGTTGTTCAGTTTATTACACTGAGTGTTAACAAATGACACCTATGACAGGTATTTGAAGAATTCAGAAGGAGAAATTATTCTATTTTGAATTGGTTGGAAAAGTTTCACAGATAAGACATGGTACTATCTCAGATTACATAGTAAAACTTGCAAAAAGTCTGGGAGGTAAGAGTATGGGGAAGCAAAATATGAAAGGAAAAAAGTGTCCTCAGTGTATTCATGGTAAAAAAAAAAAAGTCTTATTTGTCAGTGGAAGGAAATAGTGGGCTGAAAATGTAGGTAGGGATAAAGAGTCTTTAATAGGTTTTATTATTATATCACATCAGAGCTTCTTTTACTCATTAAATAAATATTTGTTTTGTGCTGAGCACTATTCTAGGCACTGGGAATGCAACAGTTAACAGTTAACAAAATAGACCAACAATCCTTGCCTTTTTGTCATACCACTCTTTACTCTGTTCCAGCCAGATACACCTCCTGCTTGTCCTTGGAACTAGCCAAACTGGCTCCCAACCTCAAGGCAATTTCTCTCTGGAATGCTTTTCAGAACCACCTGCTTCTCCTCAGTCAGGTCTTAGAACAAGAGTCACATTCCGAGAGCAGCCTTCTTTAACTCTCTGTCCAGAGTAGTTACCCCTAGTCACTCTCAATTACATTGTCCTGTTTTATTTTTCTAATTGAGCTTAGGACTAACCCAGATTATCTTGTTTACATTTTTCCTTTATCTTCAATAGAATGTAAGCCCAATGAGAAAAGGCATGGGGCTTTTTCTTTGCAGTACCTGGAACACCTAGAATAATGTCTATCCATTATAGTTGCTGCACTCATATGTATGGAATGAATGAATGAAACCATTAGTAAGAGAGGTCTGAAGAACATGCTGAGAATTCTGGAGCCACATCCCGGCTTACAAAAGAGGTTTGATGAGTAATGTCTACTAATCAATCAAGAGATTGATTAGTAATATCTGTCTTAGCACAGGGAGGAGAATTGGTCACAGCAACGGCCATATTTGACATCCTGCATCTATGTGTATTTCAGAGGGCAATAGCCCAGGCCCACTCCTCTAAAACTGCAGATAAGTCTGATGCTACAACAGGAAAAAGAACACAAAACAATGTCACTGTGGAATAGTTTAACTGCCAACTACCCCACTTCCCCTGGCACACTTCTGACAAGCTCCAAAAGATTGAAAAGGCACTGGAACTAGGGCTCTGAGCTTCTCTGAGCTGGTAAGGTAAGTTCTTCATTTCACAGAGGTTTTCAGAGCCACCAAGTATCAGATGCACCTTCCTAAAGAACTAGGAATGCAATAAGACTCTGTTCCCACCTGCTTTATCCTTGTTCTGCTTATTTGTCATTGAAACAAAGCTAAAGTAGATTTACAATCCAGTAGCTTAACTTCAAATCTGTAAGGGCTTTTGTGGTCAGTCAACTCAGGAGCCACAGAAAGGTTTTGTAGTGGAGCTACAAGAGCAAACAGCAAGATGCCTCAATTTATTTTAAGAAAGGGGACAATATTAGTCAATTGATTTGTCAGTAAATTGAGGGGGAGATACTAGAACCTGAAAGATCACTTTAAAAGCAACTATAGTAAAGTACATAATGAGTTAAGGAAGGCTTCTGCCTAGCATGGTAAAAAAAAAAAAAAAGAGATAAGAGGCAATACAAAAAAAGAAAACTGATTGCATGTGACAGGTAGGTGAGAGGGGAAAGTAAATGATGATTTAAATGTTTTGAGATGAGCTGAAAATAAAAACGACACCACCAGTGATGTTCCTGAGTACATCAGGAGGTGTAATTAATTTCTGATGAAGGATGACTTCAGTGCTAAATATGTTAAATTTGAAGTGTCAGTCAAATTTGTAACCCAGATATTAAGCAAATAATTGGAGTTATCACTTTGAAGCTCAGAAGGCAGTTACAGATTAAGATCAGAAATTTTGATCCCAGGATAGTGGATGAGGACATTCAAAAATCAAAATTGTGATTTCCCTGATGGGAAGTGGTTAAGACTTCCCAATGCAGGGAGAGCTAAGATCCCACATGCCTCCTGGCCAAGAAAACCAAAACATAAAACAAAAGCAATATTATAACAGATTCAATAAAGACTTTAAAAAAATGGTCCACATCAAAAAATATATATATTGAAAAAAAATCCAAGGCCAACTAAAAGCCAAGGGCTTGCCTTATCTCCATTTGTAGGAAGTGGATAGGGTGGAATTAAAAAAAAAAAAAAAAAAAGAACACACAGGGTAGGCCAGAAGCCTAGGGTAATGTGTTTTTCAAGCTTAAGGAGGTAAGCATTTCGAAAAGGAAAGATGATCAAACTTGGTGAGAAAAGACATCTGACCTAGAAATTAGATCATTTGGAGATTTTGGAGACAGTTGTTTTAGATTGTAACAGGGCTTAAGCCAGATTACAGTGTAAGGCATTAAGTGAGAGTCTGTGTGAGATGAAAAAATAAAGGCCACAAGCACATAATCTTCTGACAAGCTGGCCAGGAGAGTGAATGAGAAACGATGATCACTTAAAGGGTTCTCAGAGTTCAGAGAAAATATTTTCAAAATGAGAAACCCTGCACACCTTTGTACACAGAAGAGGAAAGGTGAAGGAGAAGGAGAATTGGAAGTTTCAGGGAAAAGGTGAAGTAAGCATACAGTCACAGCTGTGATCTAAGACAGCTGATTGTGGGCTTTTAAGGTCCCAAAATATTAAACACGGAGACATTAAGAAAAGCAGAAAAACAAGATAGTGCAGCTAGAATGCTGGAATGGTGGGGAAGGAGCAAAAGACAAGGAGTGGTAGACAAAAAAAATCACTAAAAAGAAAGGCAGCAGAAAAGGAGCTCTGTGAAGTCTTTTTTTCCCCAACAAATATGCATATTTAAAAATGTTATTGAAGTATATTTGATTTGCAATGTTAATTTCTGTTGTACAGCACAGTGACTCAGTTATACATATATATACACTCTTCTTCGTAATTCTTTTTCATTATGGTTTATCACAGACTATTGAATATAGTTGCCTGTGCTCTACAGGAGGATCTTGTTGTCGTAAAGGCAAGACAACAGCAAACGTGTTCCCAAGAAGCTGCAGCTCTGCTGAGCTCTCTGCGACTCAACTAGACCTTGGAGACACTACTTTGGACTCTGCGTGCTTCTCACGTGTCTACGCTTTCAACTCTTCTGGGTAGAGCAGGGAGTCCAAAGGCTCAGATCCTCCCCTTATCCTCCTAAGTAACACCACTGCCTCTCTAGCCTGGAACTGTCTTGCTACACCAGCTAAACACGTGCTGACACCGGGTTCATGTCTAGCAGCAAAGAGCACGGCCATTAGGGACTTAGGGCATTGCACTGCTAGAGTGAAAATGTTTCTACATCCTTTTTTTCCTCAACTCCCCCCATCCCAATACAACACGGAGAGACATAGCCATCTCAGTAAAATTGAGAGAGGTTAGTGTACATGAAGGAAATGAAGATGAAGGGCTGATGAGTGAGTTAACTGAGGGAGAGGTGCATGAGAAGCAAGATGGTATACCTAACATCGCTCCAGAAAAGATCAAGAGTAGAGATACTGTGCGAGGAGAGGGGCAGCTGGCGGGCTGAAAATGGAGCCGTTAGATCCCAGCTTTCCATCCTAAGCACAGACTGGCTCTACTCATCTGCTAGCTCCACAGGAAACTGATTGTCTCTGGAGAAATGGATCCAAAGAGGCTACTGCCTTGGGAACAGCATGCATGGAGAAGAATGTGGGTGAAGCAGGGAACTAAAAATTAACTAAGTAAATCAAATTCTGCATAGCCAGCAGTGGGACCCCCAGTGCTCTCCCAGGCTAGCTCCAGAACTCCATCAGGGTACCTGGTAGTAACACTCCGTCTGTTACAAGCTCTGCCTATGCGCATAAAGATTCCAGACAGCTTCTTAGTGATTTATGCTTTTACATATATAATATATATTAAAATATATTTAATATAAATATATTTATATTGAAATATAATATATGCAAATATAAATGTTTATAAATATAAAAATCTTATTTTATATCAAATATCAATATATTTAATATATTGATATAAAAATATATATTTACTCTTCCTTTTTTATTGGAGGGTAATTGCTGTACAATGTTGTATTGGTTTCTGCCATGCATCAATGCAAATCAGCCATAATCATACGTATATCCCCTCCCTTTTGAGCCTCCCTCCCGGCCCCATTCCCATTCCACCCTTCTAGGTCATTACAGAGCTCCCGGCCGGGCTCCCCGTGTTATACAGCAGCTTCTCACTAGTTGTCTGTTTTATACATGATAGTGTATGTATGTCAATGCTACTTTCTTAATTTGTCCTACCCGCCCCTTCCCCTGCTGTGTCCACTAGTCCATTCTCTTGTCTGCATCTCCATCTCTTCTCTGTAAACAGGTTCATCATTATTTTTCTAGATTCCATATATATGCATTAATATACAATATTTGCTTTTCTTTTTCTGACTTACTTCACTCTGAATAACCGGCTCTAGGTTCATCCACCTCATTATAGCTAACTCAAATTCATTCCTTTCTATGGCTGAGTAATATTCCATAGTATATACATACCATGACTTCTTTATCCATTCATCTGTTGTTGGACATCTACGTTGCTTCCATGTCCTAGGTATAGTGATTCACTCTTAAATATAAAAAAACGCAGCCAGGAAGCACCAGCTAGGTGAAGGGGACCTCCTCATGGAAGAGTCCAAAAGCCATGATTAATAATTTCAATCAAGGGAAAACATTGCATCTATGATACAAGAAAAGGATAAGGATAAATACTGGAACAATTCATTTCGGTTCAGTCGCTCAGTCGTGTTTGACTCTTTGCGACCCCATAGACTGCAGCACACCAGGCTTCCCTGTCCATCACCAACTCCTGGAACAATGGAGAGCCAAAAAAGAATCCTTGAAAATTAAGAATATGATAACAAGTAAAAATAAAATTTTTAAATTGGCAAAAGTATTGGAAAATAAGAAAATCTCTCAGAAAACAATACAAAAAATAAATAAAGCATTGGAAAAGAGGAAAGAAAAAATAAGGAAAATTTAGGAAATCAAACATCGAACTTCTAGGTGTTCAAGTGAGAGAATGAAGAAAATGTAAAATGTCTTGGTGTTTAAGGACATGCATTTCTAGTTAAATAGGTCTGAGAAGCACAATAACGATTTTTTTTTTTAAGCCAAAGTAAGGCACACCATTGCAGAACTTCAGAATCCCAAAGATAAAGATAAGATTTTCTAGCTTCCAGAAGGCAGGGGAAAAAAAAACAAGAATCAAAGAAGCCTTGGACTTCTCAAAAGAAACACTGAAAATTAGGGAACAGTGGAGCCACACCTTCAATGTTCTGAAGGAAAATTATTTTCAACCTAGAATTCTGTACCCCACCAAACTAATAATCACAAGGGACAGCAGAATAGACATTTCAGACATTAAAGGTCTTTTTAAAAGTGCTTTCCAGGTACCTGAAGTTATAAAAATATGTTCCATGAAAACAAGGAAGTAAACCCCCAAAAGGAGAAAATGTAGATTGCATGAAACAGGACAGAAGGCAGGATAAATACAAACGGAATTTGTAGGATTATAGCAAAAGGAAATCTTAGGATGCAGCCAATTTAGGGCAGAGCATTCCAGACTGGGGCAGGGGTGGGGGACTTCCCTGGTGGTTCAGATGGTAAAGAATCTGCCTGCAATGCAGGAGACCTGGGTTCAATCCCTGGGTGTGGAAGATCCCTTGGAGAAGGATATGGCAATCCACTCCAGTACTCCTGCCTGGAAAATTCCATGGACAGAGGAGCCTGGTGGGCGACAGTCCATGGGGTAGCAAAGAATCAGACACAACTGAGCAACTAACACACACTCCCTCATTCCAGATGGGAGAATGAGGATAGACGGCTTCAGGAGAAATGTCTCCAGGAAACAAAACACAAAAGAAACAGGGGAATATCCAATATACTTTGCTGAGAGAGATTTTATAGGGTTTTAGGAGTCAATAAGAAAACTTATTGAAACCATAATCACAGAAAACTAGCCAGTCTGATCACATGGACCACAGCCTTGTCTAACTCAGTGAAACTCAGCCATGCCCTGTGGGGCCACTCAAGATGGACAGGTCATGATGGAGAGGTCTGACAGACTGTGGTCCACTGGAGAAGGGAATGGCAAACCACTTCAGTATTCTTGCCTTGAGAACCCCATGAACAGTATGAAAAGGCAAAATGATAGGATACTGAAAGAGGAACTCCACAGGTCAGTAGGTGCTCAATATGCTACTGGAGATCAGTGGAGAAATAACTCCAGAAAGAATGAAGGGATGGAGCCAAAGCAAAAACAATACCCAGTTGTGGATGGGACTGGTGATAGAAGCAAGGTCCAGTGCTGTAAAGAGCAATATTGCATAGGAACCTGGAATGTTAGGTCCATGAATCAAGGCAAATTGGAAGTGGTTGAACAGGAGATGGCAAGAGTGAACATTGACATTCTAGGAATCAGTGAACTAAAATGGACCAGAATGGGTGAATTTAACTCAGATGACCATTATATCTACTACTGTGGTGGGAATCCCTTAGAAGAAATGGAGTAGCCATCATGCTCAACAAAAGAGTCCAAAATGCAATCTCAAAAATGACAGAATGATCTCTGTTCATTTCCAAGGCAAACCATTCAATATCACGGTAATCCAAGCCTATGCCCCAACCAGTAATGCTGAAGAAGCTGAAGGAATGGTTCTATGAAGACCTACAACACCTTCTAGAACTAACACCCAAAAAAGATGTCCTTTTCATTATAGGGGACTGCAATGCAAAAGTAGGAAGTCAAGAAACACCTGGAGTAACAGGCAAATTTGGCCTTGGATAACAGAATGAAGCAGGACAAAGGCTAATAGAGTTTTGCCAAGAGAACACACTGGTCATAGCAAACACCCTCTTCCAACAACACAAGAGAAGACTCTACACATGGACATCAGCAGATGGTCGACACCGAAATCAGATTGATTATATTCTTTGCAGCCAACGATGGAGAAGCTCTATACAGTCAGCAAAAACAAGACCAGGAGCTGACTGTGGCTCAGATCATGAACGCCTTATTGCCAAATTCAGACTTAAATTGAAGAAAGTAGGGAAAACCACTAGACCATTCAGGTATGACCTAAATCAAATCCCTTATGATTATACAGTGGAAGTGAGAAAGAGATTTAAGGGACTAGATCTGATAGACAGAGTGCCTGATGAACTATGGGCGGAGGTTCGTGACATTGTACAGGAGACAAGGATCAAGGCCATCCCCATGGAAAAGAAATGCAAAAAGCCAAAATAGCTGTCTGAAGAGGCTTTTTACAAATAGCTGTGAAAAGAAGAGAAGTGAAACACAAAGGAGAAAAGGAAAGATATAAGCATCTGAATGCAGAGTTCCAAAGAATAGCAAGGAGAGATAAGAAAGCCTTCCTCAGAGATCAATGCAAAGAAATAGAGGAAAACAACAGAATCGGAAAGACTAGAGATCTCTTCAAGAAAATTAGAGATTCCAAGGGGACATTTCATGCAAAGATGGGCTCGATAAAGGACAGAAATGGTATGGACCTAACAGAAGCAGAAGATATTAAGAAGAGGTGGCAAGAATACACAGAAGAACAGTACAAAAAAAGATCTTCATGACCCAGATAATCACGATGGTGTGATCACTCACCTAGAGCCAGACATCCTGGAAAGTGAAGTCAAGTGGGCCTTAGAAAGCATCACTACGAACAAAGCTAGTGGAGGTGACGGAATTCCAGTTGAGCTATTTCAAATCCTGAAAGATGATGCTGTGAAAGTGCTGCACTCATGGCAGCAAATTTGGAAAACTCAGCAGTGGCCACAGGACTGGAAAAGTCAGTTTTCATTCCAATCCCAAAGAAAGGCAATGCAAAAGAATGCTCAAACTACTACACGATTGCACTCATCTCACACGCTAGTAAAGTCATGCTCAAAATTCTCCAGGCCAGGCCTCAGCAATATGTGAACCATGAACTTCCAGATGTTCAAGTTTAGAAAAGGCAGAGGAACCAGAGATCAAATTGCCAACATCTGCTAGATCATCGAAAAATCAAGAGGGTTTCGGGAAAACATCTATTTCTGCTTTATTGACTGTGCCAAAGCCTTTGACTGTGTGGATCACAATAAACTGTGGAAAATTCTGAAAGAGATGGGAATACCAGACCACCTAACCTCCCTCTTGAGAAATCTGTATGCAGGTCAGGAAGCAACAGTTAGAACTGGACATGGAACAACAGACTGGTTCCAAATAGGAAAAGGAGTATGTCAAGGCCGTATATTGTCACCCTGCTTATTTAACTTCTGTGCAGAGTACATCATGAGAAACGCTGGGCTGGAAGAAGCACAAGCTGGAATCAAGATTGCTGGGAGAAATATCAGTCACCTCAGATATGCAGATGACACCACCCTTATGGCAGAAAGTGAAGAGGAACTAAAGAGCCTCTTGAAAGTGAAAGAGGAGAGTGGAAAAGTTGGCTTAAAGCTCAACATTCAGAAAACAAAGATCATGGCATCTGGTCTCATCACTTCATGGGACATAGATGGGGAAACGGTGGAAACAGTGTCAGACTTTATTTTTTGGGGCTCCAAAGTCACTGCAGATGGTCACTGCAGCCATTAAATTAAAAGACGCTTATTCCTTGGAAGAAAAGTTATGACCAACCTAGATAGCATATTAAAAAGCAGAGACATTGCTTTGCCAACTAAGGTCCATCTAGTCAAGGCTATGGTTTTTCCTGTGATCATGTATGGATGTGAGAGTTGGACTGTGAAGAAGGCTGAGTGCCGAAGAATTGATGCTTTTGAACTGTGGTGTTGGAGAAGACTCTTGAGAGTCTCTTGGACTGCAAGATCCAACCAGTCCATCCTAAAGGAGATCAGTCCTGGGTGTTGATTGGAAGGACTGATGCTGAAGCTGAAACTCCCAATACTTTGGTCACCTCACGCGAAGAGTTGACTCATTGGAAAAGACCCTGATGCTGGGAGGGATTGGGGGCAGGAGGAGAAGGGGACGACAGAGGATGAGATGGCTGGATGGCATCACCGACTCGATGGACATGATTTTGGGTGAACTCTGGGAGCTGGTAATGGTCAGGGAGGCCTGGTGTGCTGCAATTCATGGTGTTGCAAAGAGTTGGACATGACTGAGCGACTGAGCTGAACTGAAGAAAACTTAAAGATTTGAGATAAAGGGTTTGAATTCTCCAGTTTACATGTAAAGAACTGGGAAGTCATCACTTCCATCCTCACAATAAGAAAAAAAGCTGAACAAACTGAAAATCCATGGCTCTTCTTAGGTGCATCAAAGAAGTGAGGTCATGGGGCAAACTGCTGCACTGAAAACTGGAAAGATAGGCGGGGAACTACACAGGAGCATAGCCTGCTAGGCGCAGAAGCCCACAGCTGGAGCCAACAGAGTAGGAAAACGTAACACTGTAATCGATAGATCTCTGGAGATTCAGTTGGGGCAAGCTTGAGAGTTAAAAGCTCTGAAAGTGAATTTGCTCAGTCATGTCTGACTCTTTGCAACCCCAGGAACTGTAGCACAACCAGGCTCCTCTGTCCATGGGAATTTTCCAAGCAAGAGTACTGGAGTGGGTTGCTATTTCCTTCTCCAAGGGATCTTCCCGACCCACGGATCGAACACAGGTCTCCCACACTGCAGGAGATGCTTTACCATTTGAGCCACCAGGGAAATTCCTGGGAAAAGGAAAAAGCTCTGAAGGGACCCGATTTTAAGCAACCCTCACACTTTTGCCAGTGTTATCTCCATGAGCCCTACCATATTCTTACCGTGAAATGAGAAAAATCCCCTCCTGCTCCTGGCAGGAGAAGGGGGAAAGTGACTATTCTAAAATGTACCCATACATAATATCAATAGTTTGTAGGTAAAAAATAGATAAGTAATGAGAACATAATCTATAGCACATGGAACTCTACTAAATGCACTGTGGTGACCTGAATGGGAAGGAAGTCGAAAGGGAGGGGATATATGTACATGTAGGGCTGATTCATTTTACTGTAAAGTAGAATCTAACACAACTTTGTAAAGCAACTCTATCCAATAAAACTTAATTAATAACTAAATAAAATGCACCCATCACTCTCTGTCCTCCTCAGCAAGACTTGCCCTCAAGGGAAACTGTTGTTCCAGAGCCTGGTCAACCTGTGTAAATCTTCCAACTTTAGAAAAGGGTAATTTATTATCATCTATAAAAAATACACATACCCAGGCCATCTGATCCAGAGATTCCACTTCATGGACTCTATCTTATAGCAATAGTAGCAACAAATACATAAAGATATACATGCACACACACCCATTGCAGTGATGTTTGTAAAAGCAGACAATAGGGAAATCCCCAACCGGAGAATGTTACATAAATTATGTATTACATATACATAAATATATTAAAATTTTAGATATTTTTTTAAAAACATCTCTTTTGGTTGAAAATACTTATCTTTTAGACATAGAATCAGAGGAAGGAATTTTTTTTCCTTTTGCCTTTACTCTATAAATACTAACTCTCCATCCCTTACCCCAGAAGAGAAAGAAAAAGGACAGGAAGAGAGAAAAAAGGAGACACGTCAGCTAAATAACTGCATTAGGATTAACTCAGTTTTGAAGTACCTGTGGGTGCAGTGATCAACAAGGATTGATACTATGTGAATGGAAATGATCTCTGATTTAAGTGTTTTCTTCTCCCTAATTCTTTTCTTTCTCAACTACACCTTCCTGTTGGAGGTGGCGGGCGGGGGGAAGCTGTGCTATAACATAAAAGGAAATTCCAAACAAGTAAGGACGGGAGAGCCTGGTGGGCTGCCATCTATGGGGTCACACAGAGTCGGACACGACTGAAGTGACTTAGCAGCAGCAACCCATGTTCTGATGAAGGCTGCATCAAAAATAGAAAGAGCTGCATCTTGAGGAGCAGATGGTAATGACAGAGAAAGGGCAGTGAAGGAAGGAAGGAAGGTCAGGGAAGCCAGGTCTCAGCAATCGTTTTTGTGGTCATCTACTGATGACCCCCTGGTGACACCGGCTCCCAGCGCTTGGCGGCAACAAGAGTGGGAGTGGTTTCCTGTTCCTGGAAGCACAGCCTCCACGTGTTTTGAAAAGCATCCCAACCATTGTGTGAGTGACTTAACATCCTTTCATAAACAAATCCTTTTTCTGCTTAAACCGGCCAGAGTGGGTTCTGACGTTTGATGCTGACCATGACCTATATACCTAATCTTATGGCTTTATCCACCCTGGGACTCCACCCGAATAAACAAAAATAAAAATTGAATCTTGGAAGGAAGCTTTGGAGTCATATGCTCTAAACTCCCACCGGTGGAGGAGTCTCCTCCAATCCTCTCAGTCTTCTGCCTAAACATTTCAGTGACTGTGACGGGGAGATGGCCAGCTGGTGAAGACACAGCAAATCAATATCACCCCTCCCACAGAGTCTGCCTTGCTGCACCTTCTACCAGAGAGTCTGAGCTCTGTCCCCAGGAGCCACACACCGCTGGTGCAGGGCATTAGCATCTTTGTGGTTTGGAGGAAGCACATTCTTTCTCTCTCTATCTCTCTCTCTACGTTCCTGCGGCATTTTCTCTAGTGGACTTTTCAAGGGCAGAGGCTGGTGCCCTCCTGCCTTGCAAAGTGCTCAGTAAACACTGGTGGAATGAATAAACAAATGAGCGGCAGTTTAATATCTCCCCTTAGGTGCTGTAGCAACTATAGTATAGTTGAGCTTGTGACCAATCATTCTTACAAAACTCCAACCTATGGTCACTGAAGTACTGGCCCCCCAGTCCTGCTCCCTATGGTGGGAGGAAGGGAGAGACCCCCAGCACCCTTGTAGGAAGTGTGACCTGGGAATGGTGTCAGAGCAGATGAACCATAAGTGCTGAGAGAGCAATACTGTGGCACGGGCTATAGCGCGTTCTGAGGCTTGAGAAACCTGGAAAGCAGAAACAGGAATGAAATGGGAGCTGTTACCAGTTTGCACTCTCCAACGAGCTGACTGAACCTCCGCGGGAGGAGAGCTGAAGCAAGAGTTCAGGGGAACTGACCTGGGGCTGTGTCATCAGAATGGGGGTGGTGAGCTTCCACCACCAAGATCCTCTGGGAACAACCACTAGAATGCCAGAGGCGAGGTCAGTCTGGCCTGATCTAAAAGTAAATGTACAGCAACCAGACCAAAACCTGAAACTTATTTAATATTCCAAGGAATTTATTCACTCATTCAACAAGAAGGAGGGTTCTCTCACCTGAACCCATCCCTGTGCAGTGCTGTGCTCAGTCAGGTCCAACTCTTGGCGACCCCATGGACTGGAGCCCACCAGGCTCCTCTGTCCATCGGATTTCCCAGACAAGAATACCGGGCTGGTTTGTCATTTCCTCTTCCAGCAGACCTTCCCCACCCAGGGGCTGAACCCACATCTCCTGCACTGGCAGGTGGATTCTTTACCACTGAGCCACCAGGGAAGCCCCCAAACTCAGCCCAGCTTGTACCCTAATCTCAGACTTCCAGCCTCCAGGCTTGTGAGAAAATTCATTTCTGTTGTTGAAGCCACCCAGTCTAGGTATTTGGTTACTAGGTAAGCCCAAACTAACATACCAGGTGGGCCCAGTGTAATCACGTGTCCTTATAAGGGAAATAGGGAGGAAAAGAATAGAAGATGTCCATTGCATCATCAGAGAAGATGTAACAATGGAAGCAGGGATTGTCATGAAGCATAGCCATGAGGCAAGGAATGTCAGCAGCCTTTCGAAGGACAAAAGCAAGGAAACATATTTTCCTGAAAACCTCCAGAGGGAGGAACATAACTCTGCCGACAAGTTAACATTAGAGCTGTAAGATAATTGATGTGTTGTTTTAAGCCACCAAATTTGGGGTGATTTGTTACAGCAATGATGGGAAACAAAAACACCTACTATGTGCCAGGTGTTGTCCTATGTATTTCACGTAGAGCAGCAATAAAGTCCTTATTCTCATGCCAAGTATATTCTAGTGAACGGAGACAGAAAATAACAAGCTTATTAAGTAATTTTTTTTTTAGTATTTAGTATATTCGGAGGAGATACATGCTATAGGGAAATAAACAGGAAAGAGAACAGGACTGCCAGGCTGACAAGACTGCTTGCAGTTTTAAACAGTGTGGTCAGGATGAGCTTCTTTGAGGAGGCAGCATTTCAGCACAGATCTGGAGGAGGTGAAAGTGAGCCATGAATATAGTGGGTCAAAGGATAAACGACAGAGGGAAGAGCCAGTGCAAAGGGCTTTGTTCAGGGTGTGCCTGACCCATTCAGATCAGCAAGGAGGCCGTTGAGGCTACAGCAGAGAATACTGGTTCTTGCTTTAGGTGTGACAGGAAGCACGAGGGTTTGAGCAGAGACATGACATGAATTCGTGTTGCTTCTAAAGGATCCCGCCTTGCCTGCTGTTTCGGGAAAAGATGGGAGAGGTAAGGGGGCTGGGAACAGGATGGCTGGTAGCCATGGAAGTAAGGAGTCAGATTTCTGGATCTATTTGGAAAGCAGAGACAAAACATTTTTTGACGGTCAGAAGTGACTTTGAGAAAGAGAAGTAAAGAGTGACTCCAGAGTTAAATTAAGTTGAAAAAGTGAAAATGTTATTCGCTCAGTCATGTCTGCCTCTTTGAGACCCCATGAACTGTGTAGCCTTCTAGGCTCCTCTGTCCATGGGATTTTCCAGGCAAGGATACTAGAGTGGGTTGCTATTTCATTCTCCAGGGTAAATTAGGTTAAACTGGGTTAAATTAGAACCAAAACGTGAAACAGCTCGTTAAAATTCCAATTAACAAGTCCAAAGTAATTCTGTTACCATTAAACATGTAAATAAAAGAAGATAGAATTTGGGCCCATTAAAGAAATAAAAATTAAGAGAGAAAAGAGTTTTGGTCTTAAGTTGCAAAGTGTTGGAGAGGATTTAGGGGGAGAGATTCTCTTAAATGCTGCTTATATGAACCGGGTGCAGGTTTAGCTACACTGTGTGCATTGTGCTTAGTCGCTCAGTCATGTCCGACTCTTTGAGACCCCATGGACTGTAGCCCACCAGGCTTCTCCGTCCATGGGGATTCTTCAGGCTAGAATACTGCAGTGGGTTGCCATGCCCTCCTCCAGGGGATCTTCCCAACCCAGGGATCAAACCCAGGTCTCCCGCATTGCAGGCAGATTCTTTACCATCTGAGCCACGAGGTAACAACAATGAAAACAGTGGGTTGGCCGAAAAGTTCGTTCAGATTTCTCCATAAGGTGTCATGCAAACCCAAGCAAACTTTTTGGCCGACCCAATACATGCGTTAAAAACAGTATGGAGGTTTATTTCTCACTCCCATGACAATCTAGGAGAAGACACTCTAGGGTCTGTCCTGGCTCTGCCATCTCCAGCACGTTTCCCAGGTTCTCCTGTTACCACCATTTCTCAGCCGTCAACAAGGGAATCAACAGGAGGATGTCCAGAGTACAGATCTATCAAGTAAGGACCCAGAGTTGCAAACATGTCCTTCCCTGCACATCCCACTTGCCAGAACAAATCTTATGGCCATACCTAGTCGCAAGGATGCTAGGAAATTAATCTGCAGCTGGAACACTAGGTGCCAGCTGCAACTTGGGCAGATCTATTGCCCTGAGACAGAGGGAAGCATGGACATCACAGGAGACTCGGCAACCTCGGCTGTACCATCACCAGGGGTAAAACTGATGCAGCGTTTCCCATGAGCAACTGGGTAAGACGGATTGGAAACTTTGAAATGTTGAATCACAACTTCACTTCTAAAAATTAACCTAAGGAAGTCATCATGATATTTTGCCCAGTGTTGAGGATATACATTTTAAATTAAATTCAAAACAATACAACATTCTAGGGAATCAGAGAATTAGAGTCTAACATTTGCCTCATAAGTTTAAGCCTATTCACTTGTCTGTTTCCCTGCCCTAAAATATGTGAATCTTGAGGACCTGGGGTGGTTTCATATTTATTTTTGATCCCATGGGGTTCAGCACTCAATATGTATTTGAAAAATAAATGAATAAAGAAAGAATCGTAAGAACCAATATTTAGCTACAAGAATAGCTATTGTAAAATAAGTGAATGTAGCCAAAAAACTGAAACGACTTTAATATTCAACAAGAGATGTTTGGTACCATAAATTATATGCAAGATGGACTTTAATGTGGTTATTCAAAATGTCACTGTAGTAGGCCATGCAATGACCTAGAAGGTTTATTACATATTGTTAAGTATTAAAAGAGCAGGTTATACAATTTTAGGTAAATCATTATATAATTTATACTTTAAAACACACATATTGATACTAGTCAGGAAAATGTATACCAAAAATTTACCTCTAATTATTTTTTCTTTTTATCTCCCAATATGTTATCATACAAGGACATGATGACTACATGTTGCTTTAAACTATATCTTTAAAAATGAGAAAATTATCCTGCTTTCAAATTGAACCCTCCTGCTCATTTCTCTTTCTGTCCGTGGTGATGATATTGGATACTCTCTCATCTCCAGGCTTAAGACCTTGGAGTCAGCTTTCATTTTTCTTTTCCCTTGCCTCTGATACGCAGTGATCAGATAGACTGGGTTGGTTTTTTCCTCAAAACAGTTCTTATTTTTGTTCCTTCTCCCTTTCCTTCCACAACTCTGCTCTGTTCAGGCATTTAGTCATTTCTCCAAAAAGCAGAAGTTGAGTTTCAAAGAATGAACATGTCTCAAATCATAATTGCAAAATGTGAAAGGAGACACTCCAGGAGAGAAATGGAAAGGAACACAGACAAGCATCATGACAGCAGAGGTCAGGCAGGAGCCTCCTTGACCCTCATCGCTTCCTCAGGACATTGGTTTCTGCATTTTCCCTCTAGACCCCAGGACTTTAAAAGGTGTTCCATCAGACTACAGACAGCCACTAGTTGTAAGATACCAGTTTTTAAGGTGATACATACAACATGAAGATAATGGTTACTGAGTGGTATGTGTGATTACATTAAAGAAAGTCCTATTGGGACTAAGTAGATAGCATGTTAATAAGCTAAAAATGCAGTGCTGTGAATGGTTGATAAAACTACACACCTGGCTTCATTCTGAACCTGGGTTTGTCTCTCTGGGACATGAGAGCCTTCTTGTGAGACGTGGGGGCAGTGATTGCAGAGAAATTTTAAGGCACCAAGGGGACCACTGAACATCAATCTAATTCAAGCCAGTGCTGTCAGCAGTGTTCGTGCTGGGGCAGGTGGGTGTGTGGGCTATTCGCCTGCTGGCTTTGAATAGCCCCACCCCCAGCTCTTTAAAGCAGCTTCAGGACCCACCATGTCTCCCTGAGGGCATCTACCCCAGGTTCAAGTCGGCCCTAAGGTCCAGGAGGATCAGGAGGGTAGGACATTCTAAGTTCTTTTTTGCTTGAAAGTTCTGCTCAAAGAGTATAAAATAGGGAGTGGGGGGGGGGGGGGTTCCTCCAATGGCTTCTTAAATTATTTTCCAGAACCTCCTAAAAATGAGAACTTTCTCAAGAAGCTTAATGGACTATTCCTCTTCTGAATGGACCACAGAGGAAAATTAAGCAAAGCATTGCATTGAACAGACCCTCCCTGCTCCTTTGGCTATAGCAGTTACTAGGTCACACCATTCTTGGTCACGTTGTCAGCTATAGCCCTTCCTTACATATTCCGACGTCAAGGAGTAGAACCTTCTCCGTCACCTAATCTCCCACTCCAGCTGCAAAACACCCGCTAGAAAGCTCAGCTGATGGACCTCAGTAGACTTCTCCTCCCTCTCCATCTACCAATGGGAGGGCCAGGCTAGGGGGTACCTTCCCATATTCATCCAGCAAAGGGCGTCCCTTACACTGCTCCATGTGTCCTCTGAGGACTGGAAAAGCAGTTCCTTGATCAGAAAAATAGGATCTCAGGTGCCACAGGGCATCTAAGCCTGTGTGCCACAACAAAAGATCCCATATGCTGCAACAAAGCACCCACATGCCACAACTGAGACTCGATGCAGACGAATCAATGAATTTTAAAAAAATCTTCAAGGTCTCAAAACATTGTTCTGATGATATAAATTGAATTGATAAACAATGAAATATGAAATAAATTAAAAGATAAAAGAAAGATAAGGTTTTTAAATGAATCTAGCAGTCTGACACAACTGAAGCAACTTAGCAGCAGCAGCAGCAGCAGCAGCAATGCAGGAGGTCTGGGTTCGAGCTTTGTGTCGGAAGATCCCCTGGAGGAGAATATGGCAACCCACTCCAGTATTCTTGCCTGGAGAATCCCATGGACAGGGGACCCTGGTGGGCTTCAGTCCACTGGGTCACAAAGAGTTGGACACGAATGAGCAACTAACACTACTACTAGGAATAAGGCTAGAAATATATACCAGCTAGATTTATACAGTGACTAGAAAGATCCACAAGAATTCACTAATTTCCCCAATAAAATGCAATTGACACATGATGGATGGTGTTTGGAACGTGACAGCTCATGCTCTTCCCTCTTTCCCAGAGCTCCTGTCTCCTTTGGCCCATCTTCATTCACTGATCACATATTATTGGAATGCACTGTGGCGTAAGAAGATGTACCTGACATACTCAATTTCATTTCATTACAACAAACTTTACTAAGTGCTCAAATGAATTTTTCCTCTTACAAAGAAGACTTAACCTGTGGCAATAGCCCAGGTGAAGCCCTCCCCAAGGGCCTGAGAGAGGATGGGTGAGTCATAGATAACAGGAGGCAGACAGACCAACAACTACCAAACATGTTGTGTGTACCAGCTTAGAGACACAAATGAGAGATTTGGGTGACATGATTCCAAACGTTCTTTCCAGTAATGATTATATTATGACTCACTATTATCTGCATCATGGATTAGCATGTGATCTCCTGTAAAATATTTCATGCTACTATTAAACTCCTATATCATTTAATTTTTCTTAAGTTTGAATGTTGTATACCAAACTAGACTTCAAGTTTTTTAAGACAGTCTGTTCTTACCTTTTTTCACTTCCTTTACACCAGTGCCTGTGGAGTGGGAACTCAGGGACTACATGTTTATTGAAATTGAATGTCAGTTACTTTCAAATAAACAAACATCCAAGCTCTGTCTGCTTCCTGGTTTACCTTCCTTATACACTAAGTATTGGTGGTACAGCATGTTCATGTCTAGAGAAGTTGCTGACCTGAGAGGAAACACAGCCCCACCATCAACAGAAAATTGGATTAAAGGTTTACTGAGCATGGCACTGTCCATCAGAACAAGACTCAGTTTCCCCCACAGTCATGTCTCCCATCAGGAAGCTTCCATAAGCCTTTTATCCTTATCCTTCGAAGGGCAGACAGAATGAAAACCACAATCACGGAAAACTAATCAAACTGATCCCATGGATCACAGCCTTGTCTAACTCAGTGAAACTATGAGCCATGCAGTGTAGGGCCACCCGAGATGGACAGCTCATGGTGGAGAGTTCTGACAAAATGCGGTCCACTGGAGAAGGGAATGGCAAACCACGTCAGTATTTTTGCCTTGAGAACCCATGAACAGTTTGAGGAGGCAAAAAGATATGACACTGAAAGATGTCACCCCAGGTCAGCAGGTGCCCAAATTGCTACCAGAGAAGAGTGGAGAAATAACTCCAGAAAGAAAGAAGAGGTGGAGCCATAGCAAAAACAATGCCCAGCTGTGGATGTGACTGGTGATGGAAGTGAAGTCCGATGCTGTAAAGAGCAATATTGCATAGGAACCTGAATGTTAGGGTCCATGAATCAAGGCAAATTGGAAGAGGTCAAACAGGAGATGGCAAGGGTGAACATCGACATTTTAGGAATCAGGGAACTAAAATGGACTGCAGTGGGTGAATTTAACTCAGATGACCATTATATCTTCTACTGTGGGCAAGAATCCCTTAGAAGAAATGGAGTAGCCATCATGCTCAACAAAAGAGTCCAAAATGCAGTACTTGGATGCAATCTCAAAAACGACAGAATGATCTCTGTTCATTTCCAAGGCAAACCATTCAATATCATGGTAATCCAAGCCTATGCCCCAACCAGTAATGCTGAAGAAGCTGAAGGAACGGTTCTATGAAGACCTACAAGACCTTCTAGAACTAACACCCAAAAAAGATGTCCTTTTCATTATAGGGGACTGGAATGCAAAAGTAGGAAGTCAAGAAACATCTGGAGCAACAGGCAAATTTGGCCTTGGAGTACAAAATGAAGCAGGGCAAAGGCTAGCAGAGTTTTGCCAAGAGAATGCACTGGTCATAACAAACACCCTCTTCCAAAAACACAAGAGAAGACTCCACACATGGACATCACTAGATGGTCAATACTGATATCAGATTGATTATATCCTTTGCAGCCAACGATGGAGAAGCTCTATACAGTCAGCAAAAACAAGACCGGGAGCTGACTGCAGCTCAGATCATGAACTCCTTATTGCCAAATTCAGACTTAAATTGAAGAAAGTAGGGAAAACCACTAGACCATTCAAGTATGACCTAAATCAAATCCCTTACGATAATACAATAGAAGTTACAAATAGATTCAAGGGACTAGATCTGATAGACAGAGTGCCTGAAAAACTATGGTCAGAGGTCCGTGACCTTGTTCGGGAGGTGGTGATCAAGACAATCCCCAAGAAAAAGAAATGCAAAAAGGCAAAATGACTGTCTGAGGTCTTACAAATAGCTGAGAAAAGAAGACAAGCTAAAGGCAAAAGAAAAGATATACCCATTTGAATGCAGAGTTCCAAAGAATAGCAAGGAGAGATAAGAAGGCCTTCCTCAGGGATCAATGCAAAGAAATAGAGGAAAACAACAGAATCAGAAAGACTAGAGATCACTTCAAGGAAATTAGAGATATGAAGGGAACATTTCCTGCAAATATGGGCACAATAAAGGACAGACCTAACAGAAGAATTAGATATTAAGATGAGTCAAGAATACACAGATCTATACAAAAGATCTTCATGACCCAGATAATCACGATGGTGTGATCATTCACCTAGAGCCAGACATTCTGGAATGCAGTCAGGTGGGCCTTAGGAAGCATTACTACGAACAAAGCTAATGGAGGAGATGGAATTCCAGTTGAGCTATTTCAAATCCTAAAAGATGATGCTGTGAAAGTGCTGAACTCAATATGCCAGCAAATTTGGAAAACTCAGCAGTGGCTACAGGACTGGAAAAGGTCAGTTTTCATTCCAATCCCAAAGAAAGGCAATGCAAAAGAATGCTCAAACTACTGCACGATTGCACTCATCTCACACGCTAGTACAGTAATGCTCAAAATTCTCCCAGCCAGGCTTCAACAGTATGTGAACCATGAACTTCCAGATGTTCAAGCTGGTTTCAGAAAAGGCAGAGGAACCAGGGGTCAAATTGCCAACATCTGCTGTGAAGTGAAGTGAAGTCACTCATTTGTGTCCGACTCTTTGCGACCCCATGGACTGTAGCCTACCAGGCTCCTCTATCCATGGGATTTTCCAGGCAATATTACTGGAGTGGATTGCCATTTCCTTCTCCAGGGGATCTTCCCCACCCAGGGAACGAACCTGGGTCTCCCGCACTGTAGACAGACACTTTACCGTCTGAGCCATCAGGGAAGTCTGGATCATGGAAAAAGCAAGAGAGTTCCAGAAAAGCATCTATTTTTGCTTTACTGACTATGCCAAAGCCTTTGACTGTGTGGATCACAACAAACTGCGGAAAATTCTGAAAGAGATGGGAATACCAAACCACCTGACCTGTCTCCTGAGAAACCTATATGCAGGTAAGGAAGCAACAGTTAGAAATGGATATGAACAACTGACTGGTTACAAATAGGAAAAGGAGTACATCAAGGCTGTATATTGTCATCCTGCTTATTTAACTTCTATGAGGAGTATATCATGGGAAATACTGGGCTGTATGAAACACAAGCTGGAATCAAGATTTCCAGGAGAAATATCAATGATCTCAGATATGCAGATGACACCACCCTTATGGCAGAAAGTGAAGAACTAAAGAGCCTCTTGATGAAAGTGAAAGAGGAGAGTGAAAAAGTTGGCTTAAAACTCAGCATTCAGAAAACTAAGATCATGGCATCTGGTCCCATCACTTCATGGCAAATAGATGGGGAAACAGTGGAAACAGTGACAGACTTTATTTCGGGGGGCCTCCAAAAATCACTGCAGATGGCCACCACAGCCATGAAACTAAAAGACACTTGCTCCTCAGAAGAAAAGTTAAGGGCCAACCTAGACAGCATATTAGAAAGCAGAGACATTACTTGTCCAACAAAGGTCCATCTAGTCAAAGCTATGGTTTTTCCAGTAGTCATGTATGGATGTGAGAGCTGGACCATAAAGAAATCTGAGCACTGAAGAACTGATGCTTTTGAACTGTGATGTTGGAGAAGACTCTTGAGAGCCCCTTGGACTGCAAGGAGATCCAACCGGTCCATCTTAAAGGAAATCGGTCCTGAATATTCATTGGAAGGACTAATGATGAAGCTGAAACTCCAATCCTCTGGCCACCTGATGCAAAGAACTGACTCACTGGAAAAGATCTCGATACTGGGAAAGATTGAAGTCAGGAGGGGAAGGGGACCACAGAGGATGAGATGGTTGGATAGCATCACTGACACGACGGACATGAGTTTGAGCAAGCTCCAGGAGTTGGTGAGGAACAGGGAAGCCTGGCGTACTGTAGTCCATGGGGTTGCAAAAAGTTGGATACGACTGAGCAATTGAACTGAACTGAGGTTGCTGACAGAGATTATTTCCCTGATGCTTTATAAGCACAAGCCTTTCTTTAAAAGGCATTTAAAGGCACATGAAATTATTATATTAAGCAAAAAGAATAGGATACACAGTAGTATGCATAGAATATATCCCAATTTTAATAGAGACAAATATGTCATTGGATGTTCCAGACGTCACTAGCCTACAAATGCAATGGCATCACACTAGTATTTAGATGCCAAAGTTTCTGTTCTCATTCCCTCCTGCAGAAACTGGGACTCCTCCTTAAAAGACTTTCCAAAAGGGACCCCCACATGATCATATCTGACACTGAGGTACAGGATGCTACCTGGCACCCAGCGTATTCCCCAGATGCTGTCCACTGCTGTGAAGCCACATGGAGGGCTAATAATGCCCAGCAGGAAATGCCAATGTCTGACCAAGCTGGGCTCTGTCCCTGGAGACATCACACTGCAGTGCCTGGAAACACAGCAGTGGCCTTCTCTCCGGCTCCAGCATGTTGTTGCCCATACCCCAAAGCTACATTCTTTGTGTCTCTCAATTCAAAGGTCCATAAAAGCAAGCCATCTTGTTGCTATTCCAACTCCTCTCTCCCTAAAAGCTGTGACTCTATCTGGAGGGCCTGGTGGGAAAGAGATACCACACTTTTCTCCCTGCTGCCTTGATCCTCATTTCTGTCTTCACTTGAGCCATCAGAAACACAACAAAATCCAGCACACCCCTCTCTAAACACACCCTCTGGAAAACTTTGCCCTCAAGCACATCGAACACACATTGATGCCTAGAGAGGTCAGCAGCCCAGCCAATTTCCAAAGTCTAACTCAGAAGGACACAGTATGGGTTCAACAGTGACACTCTGTGACATACAGCTTCCCAGGTGGCTCACTGAAAAAGAATCTGCCTGTCAATGCAGAAGACACAAGTTCGATCCCTGGGTTGGGAAAATCCTCTGGAGAAGGAAATGGCAACCGAACTCTAGTACTCTTACCTGGGAAATCCGATGGACAGGGGAGCCTGGTGGGTTACAGTCCATCAGGTTGCAAGAGTCTGGCATGACTAGCAACTAATATAAACAGCAACCATATACATATATATATACACACGTGTTTATGTGTGTGTGTGTGTGTGTGTGTGTATTTCAACAAAAAGACTAAAAGGAAATGTACCAGGATATTAATACTCATTCCCTCTGTGGAGTAAGATTCCAAGTAATTTTAATTCTTGGATGTTTTTATAATCTCCAGATTTTCTAGATTATTAGTTTATCATCAGAAAAAAAGTGTTGATTAAAAACATCTATATCAAGCCTGCAAGATAGCCAGACAGCTGCTCTTGTGAGTACCCCTGCAGAAGTCAGCGAGTTGAATGAGGAAACCATGAAGTGAACGCCAGATAGCTCATGTCCCAGGATTTGTCAGAATCTGCCGGGGTCCCTCCATTATCTTAGTTCATTAAGAGTAAAAAGCACACGACAAAACTGATTCCTGGCTGGCTTGTTGCCTGATGAGTCTCAAGATTCACAAAGTCAAGGAAGTTCATTGTAGGGGAAAAAATATGTAAGCCATTCATGTGTACCAATAGCTTTGGAATTAGCGGAAACCTCACAGGGAAAGCTATATGAGTTGTCAGAAGCAGCCTAATGAAGACATCTGCCAAATAGAGAAATTTGGCCAGAAACGTAACAAGACATTCAGACCATGTTACAAAGAGAATAGAGTATTACTATGAAAAACTCAAAAGTGCTGTGTGCAGTAATTAGCAGGAACTGACCGAAGCATCAGAGACAAAAGGAGGCAAGTTGGCTTGTAGAATAATAGTGTTCATGAAAAACATTGGCAAAACAAACTTTATAGTCTTTTAAGTTAAACATGATCCATATGTGTTCAAATAAGGAGAGTAAGGGTCATAGTTATTTTGTGTCCTTCTAGAAAATAAGCACTGAGAAATCAAGGTTGTGATGTATACATTAAACAATAATTCAGCAAGGATGTGATGAGTTTCCTTAAAAAGATATAGAATGACATTTTATAAAGATGCATGCACCTCACATTATATGCAATATAGAATTTTCCTCTGGTACGGGAAAGAACACAATAGTACCCAATGAGACAATAGGAATGTTTCTTTAAGTCTGGTAAGAAGTGAATTCCTTTTTACAGTCTACAATTTGTTAAATTCACTATTTGGGCTATTGTTATGGAAATGTAAGACACTTACAGAAATAAGAATATAAGGAAATTTAAAACTCATTATAGCAAGAGTAGAATTCTGCAAATACAGAAAGAAGAATAAAAATCATGACCACTATTATTCAGTTTGTACAAAATTTTCAGCAACTTACATTCCAAGTAAATTTCCTTAAATCATGTTACATTGCAAACCAAAAAGGGACTGAAGTTAGGTAGAACAGGTATTTCCGAAAGAGGGAATAACGTGGAGAAATTGGTATTGTGTATCGACCTGTGTTTTAAAGTAGCCATCTTAAAAAAAAAAAAAAACCATAATCTTATCCTTTAATTTTCTTTTCTGCTCATCAAACTCAAGATAAATATCATCTCAGTATACGGTAGTCTTCTGTCTGTAGAATATACCTCCAGCAATGTTGAGGGGAGTCAAGAAGTAAATGTGAGTGGGAATCTAGTTTGGAAGTTTCATTCTGTTCTCGAGTATCTAATGGCTGATAATGAAAACAGTATTTTCAGACACACTTAAAATCTAACCTGCTTTTCCAAGGCAGAAACACTTGAGTTAGTCACCTAATGAAAAGTGTGTTCCTTTCAGGGTCACCTTGCCCCAGCGGGAGAGGCCTGTAGCTGTCTTTGGTTGCCACCTCCAAACTCAGGCCTCCTGATGGCCTCTCCTGTATCCCTCTTCAGTTTTCACTAGAGGACTTAGAGCAATGGCTTTCAAACTTGATTTTAGCTGCAGAATCCCATCCCTTAAAAGGTGCCTTATAGAACTTCCCTGGTGGTCGAGTGGTTAAGAACCTGCCTGCCAATGCATAGGACACAGGTTTGATCCCTGCTTTGGGAAGATTCCACTTCATGGGAAATAGATGGGAAAACAGTGGAAACAGTGTCAGACTTTATTTGGGGGGGCTCCAAAATCACTGCAGAAGGTGACTGCAGCCATGAAATTAAAAGACACTTACTCCTTGGAAGGAAAGTTATGATCAACCTAGATAGCATATTGAAAAGCAGAGACGTTACTTTGCCAATACAGGTCCGTCTAGTCAAGGCTATGGTTTTTCCAGTGGTCATGTATGGATGTGAGAGTTGGACTGTGAAGAAAGCTGAGTGCTGAAGAATTGATGCGTTTGAACTGTGGTGTTGGAGAAGACTCTTGAGAGTCCCTTGGACTGCAAGGAGATCCAACAAGTCCATTCTAAAGGAGATCAGCCCTGGGTGTTCTTTGGAAGGAATTTTGCTAAAGCTGAAACTCCAGTACTTTGGCCACCTCATGCGAAGAGTTAACTCATTGGAAAAGACTCTGATGCTGGGAGGGGTTGGGAGCAGGAGGAAAAGGGGATGACAGAGGAAGAGATGGCTGGATGGCATCACTGACTTGATGGACGTGAGTTTGAGGGAACTCCAGGAGATGGTGATGGACAGGGAGGCCTGGCGTGCGATTCATGGGGTCGCAAAGAGTCGACATGACCGAGGGACTGAACTGAACTGAACTGGGAAGATTCCACATGCCGTACAGCAACTAAGCCCATGAGCTACAACTACTGAGCCCGTGTGCCCTTGAACCTGTGCTCCACAACAAGAGAGAAACCCTTGCTTGCTGCAACTAGAGAAAGCCTGCATGCAGCAATGAAGACTCAAGGTAGCCAGAGAATAAATAAATTCATTAAAAAACAAAAAAAAAATTGCTTTAAATAAAGAAATAAAAGGAGCCTTATATAGTAAACAATTCTCACTCAGAACACTCCTGAGAGGTGGGAGGGACACAGACCCGTCCCCACCTCCTTCTCACCCCTGAGGCACCTGGAGGATTTGGGAGCCAAACTGGAGGAGCTTGGCCCAGGGCGATGATCCAGACTCAGAGCTGGTTATTAATGGTTCCTGATGGACTTGAAGCTTCAAGGATAGTTTGTAGGATAAGAAAAATACTTTTCCTTTGACTTTATTCTATAACTCTTGTCAAGCTCGGTAAATTCGGCCAGAACTCTAAGCTTTCTGTTGACCTTGTTTGTAGCCTTTTGTGTGTATCTGGCTATTTGCAGACACTCGAGGGGCCTTAGAAAATTTCAAAGAAGGTGCTCAAGGCCCTTTTCTGATGCCCTATCTTAACAGATGATCTAGCCCAGTGAGTCGGATAGAAATGTAATGTGAGCTACTTGTATAACTTCAAGTTTCCTAGCAGCCAAATTAAAAAGTACAAGGAAACAGGTGAAACTAGTTTTAATGATGTTTTTTGTTTAGTCCAATATATCTAGTATAACTTGGACCCTTATTAGCCACTGATTCTGTTTTTCAAATGTTTTCTTTGAGGTACAATTAACATACAACATTATGTTAGTTTTAAGTATATAACAAAATGATTTGACATTTTTATATATTGCAAAATGTCTCTCACCACACTTACAGAATTCTTTTTTGTGATGAGAACTTTTAAGATTTACTTTTAGGATTTGCATATGTTTTCAAATATGCAATATGGTGTTATTAACAGTAGTCCCCATGCTATACATTACACCTCACAACTTATTTATTATATAACTAGAAGTTTGTATCTTTTTACTCCCTTTACCATTTCACCCAGCATCCAGTCCTGCCCTCTGGCAACTACCAAATTGTTCTCTGTATCTGTGAGCTTGGGTTTTGGGGAGATGTGTTTGTTTTTAGAGTTCAGATGTAAGTGGCATCACGTGGTATTTGTTGTCTTCTGTCTGACTTATTTCACTTAGTATAATGCCCTCAAGGTCCACCCAAGATGTTGTGAATGATTTTATTCATTTCTAAGACCAAATAATAGTCCCTATATATGTATATTTAAATTCAGGCTTAAATTGAAGAAAGTAGGGAAAACCACTAGACCATTCAGGTATGAGTGAAGTCGCTCAGTCATGTCAGACTCTTTGCGATCCCATAGACTGTAGCCTGCCAGGCTCCTCCATCCATGGGATTTTCCAGGCAAGAGTACTGGAGTGGGTTGCCATTTCCTTCTCCAGAGATTCAGGTATGACCTCAATCAAATCCCTTACAATTATACAATGGAAGTTACAGATAAATTCAAGGTATTAGATCTGGTATACAGAGTGCCTGAAAAACTATGGGCAGAGGTTCATGACATTTTACAAGAGGCAGTGATCAAGATAATCCCCAAGAAAAATAAATGCAAAAAGGCAAAATGGCTGTCTGAGGAGGTCTTACAAATAGCTGAGAAAAGAAGACAAGCTAAAGGCAAAGGAGAAGAGGAAAGATATACCCATTTGAATGCAGAGTTCCAAAGAATAGCAAGGAGAGATAAGAAAGCCTTCTTCAGTGATCATTGCAAAGAAATAGAGGAAAACAACAGAATGGGGAAAACTAGAGATCTCTTTAAGAAAATTAGAGATACGAAGGGAACATTTCATGCAAAGATGGGCTCAATAAAAGACAGAAATGGTATGGACCTAACAGAAGCAAAAGATATTAAGACAAGGTGTCAAGAATACACAGAAGAACTATATTAAAAAGATCTTCATGACCCAGATAACCATGATGGAGTGATCACTCACCTAGAGCCAGACATCCTGGAAAGTGAAGTCAAGTGGGCCTTAGAAAGCATCACTACGAACAAAGCTAGTGGAGGTGACAGAATTCCAGTTGAGCTATTTCAAATCCTGGAAGATGATGCTGTGAAAGTGCTGAACTCAATATGCCAGCAAATTTGGAAAACTCAGCAGTGGCCACACGACTGGCAAAGATCAGTTTTCGTTCCAATGACAAAGAAAGGCAATGCCAAAGAATGCTCAAACTACTGCACAAATGCACTCATCTCATGCTCTAGCAAAGTATTGCTGAAAATTCCCTAAGCCAGGCTTCAACAGTATGTGAACTGAGAAGTTCCAGGTGTTCAAGCTGGATTTAGAAAAGGCAGAGGAACCAGAGATCAAATTGCCAACATCCGTTGAGTCATCAAAAAATCAAGAGAGTTCCAGAAAATCGTCTATTTCTGCTTTATTGACTACACCAAAGCCTTTGACTATGTGGATCACAACAAACTGAAAATTTCTTAAAGAGATGGGAATACCAGACCACCTGACCTGCCTCCTGAGAAATCTGTGTGCAAGTCAAGAAGCAACAGTGAGAACCAGACATGGACAACGGACTGGTTCCAGATTGGGAAAGGAGTACATCAAGGCTGTATATTGTCATCCTGCTTATTTAATTTCTGTGCAGAGTACATCATGCAAAATGCCAGGGTGGATGAAGCAAAGGCTGGAATCAAGATTTCCGGGAGAAATATCAATAACCTCGGATATGCAGATGACACCACCCTTATGGCAGAAAGTGAAGAACTAAAGAGCCTCTTGATGAAAGTGAAAGAGGAGAGTGAAAAAGTTGGCTTAAAACTCAGCATTCAGAAAACTAAGATCATGGCATCTGGTCCCATCACTTCATGGCAAATAGATGGGGAAACAATGGAAACAGTGACAGACTTTATTTTCCTTGGCTCCAAAATCACTGCAGATGGTCACTGCAGCCATGAAATTAAAACATGCTTGTTCCTTGGAAGACAAGCTAAGGACCAACCTAGACAGTATATTAAAAAGCAGAGACATTACTTTGCTGACAAAGGTCTATCTAGTTAAAACTATTGTTTTTCCAGTATTCATGTATGGATGTGAGAACTGGACTATAAACGAAGTTGAGTGTCGAACAATTGATGCTTTTGAACTGTGGTGTTGGGGAAGACTCTTGAGAGTCCCTTGGACTGCAAGGAGATCCAACCAGTCCATCCTAAAGGCAATCAGTCGTGAATATTCATTGGAAGGACTGATGCTGAAGCTAAAAAGCCAATCCTTTGGCCACCTGATGCGAAGAACTGACTCATTGGAAAAGACCCTGATGCTGGGAAAGATTGAAGCCAGGAGAAGAAGGGAACAATAGAGGAAGAGATGGTTGGATGGCATCACCGACTCAATGGACATGAGTTTGAGCAATCTCCGGGAGTTGGTGATGAACAGGGAAGCCTGGTGTGCTGCAGTCCATGGCGTTGCAAAGAGTTGGATACCACTAAAAGACTGAACTGAACTTAACTGATATGTATATTTATCACATTTTCCTTGTCCACTCATTGGTCGACACAGGTTCTTTTCAAAAGCTTTTTTAGTTTGAGGTGGTCTCACTTGTTTATTTTTGCTTTTTTTACTTTGTTTTTGCTTTGAAATCCAAAAAAATAATTGTCAAGACTGATGTCAAGGAGTTTTTGTTTTTGTTTTGTTCTAGATCTTTTAAAGGTTTCAGGTCTAACTTTCAAGTCTTTAATGCATTTTTAGTTGACTTTTGTCTATGGTGTTACATAGTGGTCCAGTTTCATTCTTTTGCAAAGAGCTGTTCAGTTTTCTCAACACAATTTGTTGGAGACTGCTCTTTCCCCACTATATATTCTTGGTTCTTTTGTTATAAATTAAATGACTACATATGTGTTGGTTTATTTCTGAGCTCTCTATTCTGTTCCATTGATCTATGTGTCTGTTTTTATGCCAATATCATACTATTTTGATTACGATAGTTTTGTAATATCACTTGAAGTTAGGGTGTATGATGCCTCCAGCTTTATTCTTCTTTCTCAAAATTGCTTTGGTTATTTGGGGGTTTTATGGTTTTCTATGAATTTTAGGACTGTTTGTTCTTGTTGTTCAGTTGCTAAGTCATGTCTGACTCTTTGTGATCCCATGGACTGCAGCACACCAGGCTTCCCTGTCCTTCACTGTCTCCCAGAGTTTGCTCAAACTCATGTCCATTGAGTCAGTGATGCCATCCAACCACCTCATCCTCTGTCGCCCCCTTCTCCTTCTGGCTTCAATCTTTCCCAGCATCAGGGTCTTTTCCAATGAGTCAGCTCTTCACATCTTCAGCTTTAGCATCAGTCCTTCCAATGAATATTCAGAGTTGATTTCCTTTAGGATTGACTGGTTTGATCTTGCTGTCCAAGGGACTCTCAAGAACCTTCTCCAGCACCCCAGTTTGAAAGCATCAATTTTACTTCTGTGAAAAATGCCATTGGAATTTTGGCAGAGATTGTACTGAACCTATAGATTGCTTTGGTAGCATGAATAATTAACAATATTAATTCTTCCAAACCATAAGCATGAAGTATCTTTCCATTTATTTGTATCTTCTTCAATTTTTTCATCAGTGTTTTATAGTTTTTAGTGTAGGGGGTCTTTCAACTCCTTGATTACACTTATTTCTAGGTATTTTATTCTTCTGATACAATTATAAATGGATAGTTGTTCAATTGCTGTCATGCCCAACTCTAGTTTTCTTAATTTATCTTTCTAATAGTTTGTTATTAGTGTATAGAAATGTAACAAATTTCTATATATTGATTTTGTATCCTGTCACTTTAGTGAATCATTTATTAATTTGAACAAGTTTTTGGTGGATCACTGATTCTGTTTTTGTAAATTTGCCTACTCATTAAAATTTGTTTTAACCTCAATTTGTGTGCATGTAAAGAGTGGTAAAAAATTTGAATCACCTGACTCACATGCCAGCTGAGGTCAAACAAGGCAATGCTCTGCCTTCTGTTTCAGCTCTCATCCCATATAAACAGTGTCTTTTTTGCGGTCTACGTGATGCCGCATTTTATATATTTGTGGGGTTTTTTGTTGGTGAGTCTCTTGTCTAAACCGACTCCTAAGCGAGGCCTGGCATGCTGCAATTCATGGGGTCGCAAAGAGTCAGACACGACTGAGCAACTGAACTGAACTGAAGCATAATTTGAAGTGCTGTCTACTGTTCCTGAACACGAGAAGACTGTGATATGCTTATGGAAAAAATATGTGTGTTAGATAAGCTTCATTCGTCATGAGTTACAGTGCTGTTGGCAATGAGTTTAATGTTAATGAGATAAGAGATATTAAATAAGGTGTCTTTACATAGGAACACACATAAATCAAGATTATGTATTGACCAATTGGTGGAAATGTCATAACCAGAGATTCTCAGGAACCCAACACTATATTTCCCCTAGAAGCAATGGTTCAGTATTCACTGATGCTTACAGCAATTTTATAAAATGAGATATATAACATTACTTTGTGTAATTAAAAATCTTCATGTTGATGTATCGCAAAGCCAAAACAATACTGTAAAGTAATTAGCCTCCAATTAAAATAAATAAATTTATATTTTTAAAAAATCTTCAAAATCTGATGTGTGTTTTGCACTTATAACCCATCTCTTCAGACTGGCCCCATTCAAAGGGCACAGTGGTCCATGTGGTGAGCAGCTATGTCCTAGACAGAGCAGGTCTAGATCATGACTCACAGAGAAACTGAGACCATTAGGGAGATCTCCCCAGGCATGACCACCACACACATCTGCCTCTCCATGGAGCTCTGGGCCCCATAACTCTCCAGGGAAGTTACCCTTCCGTCTGTGCCTAAGTACTAGCAAGGAGTACATGGGGTTTTGAGAACTTGTAACAAAGAGTCCTGATCTCTTAGATATTAACTCCTTTTATCAAATACATGATTTGCAAGTATTTTACCCCATTCAGTATGTTGCTTTTTTATTTGGTTGACAGTTTCCTTGACTAAACAAAAGTTTTTTTAGTTTGAGGTGGTCCCGCTTGTTTATTTTTACTTTTTTGCCTTTGCTTTTGCTTTGAACTCTAAAAAATAATTGCCAAAACTGATGTCAAGGAGCCTATGTCTTGTTCTAGAACTTTTACTGGATTCAGGTCTTACTTTTAAGTCTTTAATGCACTTTGAGTTGACTTAGTACTAGCAAGGAGTACATGGGGTTTTGAGAACTTGTAACAAAGAGACCTGATCTCTTTGTTCAGACTTTGATTAGACTTCTCTGAAGAAGGAACGTTGAGCTCAGTCAGAGTTAATACACCAGAGTCTTAAATTCAACTCACTAAAATGAGACCTTTTAGTGAGTGAGTGGGGAGTTTATTTTATCACTGAGCCAGGGCACCTGAATTAGTGCCTGCAAGCAGTAGGTTTTCAATAAGCATTTGTGAGTGAGTGGATGAGATATACAAGAAAAAGGAAAAGGGGAGAAAGAAGAAGTGGAAGAATATTCCAATCTATGAATCATGTCCAAAGACCCTATGGAAGGAAGCAGCATGGTGCATGTGAGGACTGAACTTGAAGGCCACTGTGGCAGGGCCAAGAGAATGAAGGAGAGAGCAGGATGAGAGGACAAAGAGAAGGTAGGAGCATGCTCTGACTGCGTCGCTGGCCACCTTAAACACTGCTTTCTCCAACTTAAGAGACATTGATTTTTAGGAGGGGAGGAGGGATAGGAAATGATGTGACTAGATTTGGTTTCAGTGTAGAGAATGATTTGGAAGGCTGGGTATATTTTTGGCATCGAGCCCCATCAAGAAATCAGAAATAATAATGTAGCTTGGACTGTGATGGCAACTGAAGGTGGAGGAAAGTGAATGCATTGGGGAAATACTTATGTGGTAATTGACTGAATAAGACAAATGACATAGAGCGTGATCAGAATAATCACTTATCATGATTCCAGAATCACCAAGATTCTGGCTTGTGCCAATGAGATGGATTGTGGAACTATTCTTCTAGAGAAAAATAACTGAAAGAACATTTCTTGGGGCTGAATAACAAGGGATTTTTTGCGGCGGGGGGGACATGTTGGGTTTACAGTTCTTTTGATAGAGTCAAGTCATATAAAGAAGGTTATGTTATGGGTTTGGAATTCAGAGAAACCTGGAGTAGAGATATAAATTTGAAAGTTATAGTGTAGAATGAGCCCCAGTGTCTGGCACATGGTAGGAATTTAATAAATATTTTCTGACTTAATGAGTGGTTGAGAATTATTAAGGATGAATTTTATTAGGGCATGTTGAATTTTTAGTAATTGGGCTTAGAAATAGATAAATGTACTTCTAAGGCTTTATTTTTATAAAAGACTGATACACAAATAATCCAAATAACATTTTATCTTCCCCAAATCTATCATATTTTTTATGTTATGGCTTGTTTTTAATTATATTTCTTAGCTTTTAATGGTTTAATATCATTGCTTGAGATAAAAGCTACATTGAAGATAGAATCTCATTTATTATATGTCAGTTTATCTTTCCATATAAAAAAGATAAGAGATCTCAGAAGGAACTTTCCTGCAGTAATAAATTTTTATTTTTATCTCTATTCTTGTGGCACATGAAATTCTCTGACTAAAATTAATAAACAGTCTCATTACCCCATGTTCATAAATCATATTTAGGCTTGGATACCATCAGAAAGAACAAATAAAGTCTCTGGAAAAAGTAGAGCCTTAATAAGTATTTATTAAACTGAATTGAGAGATTACAAGTATGTTTCCAGTCTCCTTTTCTGTTCATTTGTTTATTCCCTTTTATCCTTGTAACCAACGCATTTCCCCTCCCCACATCAAACATCCTAGTGTGTTTTACAAATACCTTGAAAGGGGTATTTGCTCTTTTGTGTGAATATATATTTTCTCTTAAAAATTATTCTTGAACTAATTAACTCATTAATTTTAAAATCTGTGTGACATCAACCACTGAATTATTACATGTTTTGACTGCTTCACATCAGTAAGACATAAACTCCCATCTTCTCCCACCTTCTTAAAAGAAAATTGCTGCACTCTTCTCTGAAACTTCTCTGAAGCACTTCCCTGAAACTCTTCTCTGAAACTATCAAAACTACATATTTTTTTGTCTTTTTTTTTACTTTTTGGCCACACCGCATGTCATGTGGGATATTCCCTGACCAGGGATTCAACCTGTGTCCCCTGAACTGGAAGTGCAGAATCTTTCTGTCTTTTTAAATTTATTTTTCACTTTTCAAATTGTGATAAAATACACATAACATAAAATTTACCATTTTAACCACTTTAAGTGTATAGTTCAGTTGCAGCAAATGCATTTGGAATATAATGTAGAGTATATGTGATGCATATACTTGTGATGTATATCACAGCTATCCATCTCCATAATTTTTCCATCAAACCAAACTGAAACTCTGAAATTCGTTAAATAATAACTCCCCATTTCCCCTCCCTCCACACCCTGACAACCATCATACTGCTTTCTCTCTTTATGAATTTGACTACTCCAGGTCCCTCATATAGGTGAGGTGGTATCAGACAACATTTGCTCTTTTGTGACTAACATTTCACTTAATGTAACATCTTTGAGGTGCATCCACACTGTAGCATGAGTCAGAGTTTCCTTCCTTTTTAAGGCCGAATAATATTTTGTTGTATGTCTGTACCACACCCTGTTCATTCATTCATCTGTTGATGGACACTTGGATTGTTTCCACTGATTGGCTATTGTGAATAACGCTGCTATGAATATAGGTATACAAATATCTGATCAGGTTCCTGCTTTCACTTCTTCGTGGTATATACCCAGAAGGGTAATTGCTGGATCGAATGGCAATCCTACGTTTAATTTTCTGAAGAACCACCATACTCTTTCTTCACAATGGATCTACCACTTTACATCCCCACCAGTGATACATAGGTTTCCAGTTTCTCCACATCTTCCCCACTACTTGCTATTTTCTGGCTTGTTTTTCTTTTAATAATAGCCCTCCTAATAGGTGTGAAGTGATTTATTACCATGGTTTGAACATGCACTTCCCTAATGACTAGTGGTGTGGAGGATTTTTAAATATGATTATTGGCTATTTGCATATTTTCTTTGGCATTGTGTCTATTCAATTTCTTTGCCCGTTTTTAAATTAGGTTGTTTGTTTTTTGGTTGTTGAGTTGTAGGAGTATTTTCATATCCCGGGTATTAATGCCTTATCAGATATATATGATTTGCAAATATTTTCTCCCATTCTATGGGTTGCCTTTTTACTCTCTTGATAGTGTCCTTTGGTATACAAAAGTTTATAACTTTATGAAGTCCAAGTTGTCAACTTTTTGCTTTAATGGCCTGTGCTTTTGATGTCATAGCCAAACAATTATTGCCAAATGTAATATCAGGAAGATTTTTCAGTATGTTTTTCCTAAGTGTTAAATAGTTTAGGATGTATCTTTTATTTATAGAAATATAATTATGTTATATATCTCATCTGTTTGTTACTTTGTTCGCTCAGCGCTATAACTTTAAGATCTACCCATGCTCCTATATGAAAATTGAATCCATTGCTTCTAGCTGCAGTATGGTCCTCCAGAGGGGTTCACCCTCACATTTTATCCATCTGCTTCTGATGAAGGACATCAGATTGTCTCCTGCCTCAGCAGGCTTAGACATACACTCAGCTGGGCTGAGTGGTGTCACTGCCTCACAGATGGCTGCCCAGCCTACTCTTTCACCAGAAGGCCAGGACACTCCTAATCTCACAATCCTCACAACAGTAGGCAACATCCATCTCTCTGATTATTGCCTAGTTAATGGGCACAATGTGATATCTCATTATTTTACTTTAATTTCCTTTATTAATAATGTTAGAGCATCTGTACATCTGTTTTTTACCTCGAAGAGTTTCCTCTTCTATAAACATCCTCTTCCACATTTTGCCCATTTTTCTATTGGATTATTTTGTTGTTGTAGATATGCAGAAGTTTCTCTGTATATTCCAGATGTTAATCCCTGTCCAAGGTAGACATTATAAATATCATACCTCTTTGTGTCACCAGTGATCCATGGGACCACAGTGTTTTATTTTCACCTTATTTTATTTAGCAGATACATTTTTTAAGTGAATTACTTTGTCAACAATAAAATTAATATTTTTGTGATGCTTGTTCTCTCTCCTTGATGAAATTAGTTGCTAGAAGTAAAGCAGTTAGAAAAGTCTGGCATATGTTAAGCATTCAATGCATATCATTGTTATCATCACTGTATTTAATTCAAATGTGTGTTTCTCATATGAAATCATCTCTTATGATCTAACTAGCATAATTGCCTTAGGATACATTCAAATGACTGAAAACTGGATTCCCTGCATGGCAGACAGATTCTTTTCCACTGAATACCTGGGAAGCCCTCTTAGGGATTATCAGGAGGGTTATATATGCCACAGAAATTGTAGCATCTTTGAACTTTTAAGAAAGAATATACACCCTGTGGCATGATGTCAGTCTGTCTGTTTCATTGTTTCAGTCTTCCTGATTCTCCATTCTTGTGTTACCTCATGGTAACCTCTTATTGCCTTATTCTAGGTACTAAGAGTCATTACCATGTTAAAAAAATTCACCGGCAATGTGATCCATTCTTCCCTTTAAATTCCCCAAGTAGAGGTTTCAATTCAATTTCTGGAAACACAGTCTTCCATCAAGGACTAAAGTGTCTACCAGAAAGGTTGCTTGTTTCATCTCTTTCACATGGACCCTCAGGCCCTGCTGTAGAGCCACTCCTTTGCCTCTGAACCATGACTCCAAACTTCACTTGGTGCCCTTGTTCTTCATCATGATGAAAACACCTGAAGTCGTGGCAGTGGGTCAGATGGTGTACAAAGGGAATCACAGACATACTTGTGTTCTCTGCCTAGAGCTTCTGATCACCCTATTGCAGACACAGAGAATAACAGTTTTAATCTCTCAAAAATTTACTTTGATCAATGACATGTAAATAAACAAACAAATTGATTGTGATGTCAGGAAGGTATTTTCTTCCTAGATTTCTTTTCTTTTTTTAAAAGTTTTTGTCCACACCACATGGCATGTGGTCTCTGAGTTCCCCAACCAGGGATCAAACCGGTCCGCCATGCATTGGAAGAGGGACCAGTCTTAACCACTAGACTGCCAGGGAAGTCCCTCTCCCTAGATTTCTTACTTCTACAAATCCTGAGACATTCTGATTAACTGTGAGAACATCTATAAGGGAGAGATGTAGATATAAGGATAGAGTTATAGACCGACAAGAGACATTCAAGTGTACATTTTCACTTTGGAGAATGACATCATAGTGAAGTTGAGAGGTTTTCTTGCATAAATAATTGAATAGCTTTCATGTAAACAGTAATTATTTCCTAATTCTTTTCCAGATTTTTCATTACTGTCATGTTGCCTAGTAAATTTTTATTCACAAAGTATTATAAGGAAGATAATTCAATTTGTATCACATTGAATACAGTGGAATACCATTCATGTCAGCAATTTTCTCTTCAAGGTTGCCTCATGTAACTATTCCATTAGAAGTATTTTACTTAGCGCCTTTTAATCCAAAAACAGAAACTGCTCTGAACAGCTAAAGAGGGTGTTGGTTCTTTTTAAACGATGTTCAGTGTTTTCTTTTTTCCAGATTAGAGAGCTCTTACCTTATGGATCAAAATGTAAAAGAAACAGTTCAGTGTTTGCCGTGAACTTTGTTTTAATGCATTGAGTATGTTTTCCTAGTAGTTTTGTAAACTTTGGCCATCTGTCACTGAGCTGGAGGACCACATACTTCCTTTGCCAGTGAAGTGAGATGCAATACATTTAATCTCTGTATGTGTAAAACCAATGATTTAAAACATTAGAATAATGGATCAAAGTCAAGCTGAAGGAAAAAGGCTAACATTTTAGCAATACTCCTAGCAGCAATTTTGCAAGCATCTTCACAGTGTGTGACTTGTACCATCTCATCAAGGACCAAATGTTTGTGTCCCCCCAAAATTTGTGTTGAAGTCTTAACTCCCAACATGATGGTGTTTGCAGAGTGAGCCTTTGGGAGGTAATTAGGGCAAGATGATGTCATGAGGCTGTGGCTTTCATGATGGGATTAGTGTCATTGTAAGAAGAGAAAGAAACATCAGACCTCCTACCATATGAGGACACGGTGAGAAGGCAGCCAGCTGCAAACCAGGAAGTGGGTCCTCACCAGGAACTAAATTGACTGGCACCTGGATTTTGGACTTTCTGGCCTCCAGAACCCTGAGAAACCAATGTCTGTTGTCTAAGCCACCTGATCTATTTGCTGTTCACTGTTCAGTAGTTAGTGGTGTCTGACTCTCTGTGACACCATGGACTGAAGCACGCCAGACTTCCCTGTCCTTCACTGTCTCCTGGAGTTTGCTCAGACTCAGGTCTGTTGAGTCGGTGACGGAATAGCTGTGGGTGATAAGATTGGATGGAATCAGCAGTCTTACCTCAACTTCGCTAGCTAAACTCAGTTTTGCTATCTAATCATCTCATCACCTGATCTATAGTATTTTGTTACAACAGCCTGAGCATTCTAAGACATGTGATTGGTGATAACCATAGGGACTGAACAGATACATTCAGCAATTATTTCTTCAGCTACTTTCTCTCTGCTTTATATATGAAGTCCCACACTGAGAAGCAAACATGGCCAAAAGAGTCTCACCAGCTGATTAGAGCCTTTGTAATCTCATGCTGACCGTGGGAGAATATTCTGTGAAGAACACAAAATGTACCTTCATCAATTTCGACCTCCTTTTTTATGGCAAATAATCTCAAAAGTTAATTCCTAAGACAGAGTTGGCCACACAACTGTACCACCCACCCTCCTGCAACTTACACAAAGTGTCTGCTTTTTAAAATAAGATGCTTTTACCCAAAGGAATGGATGAACATTGGGATTTAGGACATCAAGGCATCTTTGTAAATAATCAGAATTTCTTTCCTTCACACTCATTTGTGTTCACTGCCTGCCTGCTCTGTTTTCAATTAAATACTTGAAGCCTCAGAATCAGGCTCAACTTCTGAGCTCCTCAGGCTCCTCTCCCATGCTCTGCAAATAGGCCTCTTGCTGATTCCATCCAGTCTTATCACTCACAGCTGTTCTGGAAAATTCTTTCCATGGTTTATAAATTTTCCTGTTACATCCAGTGAGTAGAATCATACTGATCCCTCTAGAAAACAGTAAGTTTCCAGAAAGAAAAAGCTCCTGCATAGAGTTAGGAGAGGCTTTCTTCAGTCATCAAAGCTGGGAGCTCAACTGGAGGTGAAGGGTGATTATTCTTCAGTCCTTAGCAAGATCTTTTGGGCTATTTTGAAGATCTGCAAGCTATCCCATTTGTCTCCCCAGATCTATCCCTTCTATACTGTCATGTGCCCCAGGAGGCTGGGCTCTCTAGACTGCATCTCCCAGTTCCTGGCCATTGACATCTGGTTGGGTTCAGACAACAGGAGGCAGTGGCAGGAGATCAGAGAAAGGATGGGAGAAAGATCAGGGTATTTCTTCCTCTGCTCCTTGCTTCAATCATAGTCTGACTGCAGCCACCTCCTCGTCATATAGCAGCCGCTGCCAGGCAGCCCCTCCAAGACTCATGGGCTTTGGAAACATGGCCTTTGTCCCTTCAGGCTGTTGGGTGGTAACCTTCCTGCTAATGTTGGTTCCCTGAGGGTTTCACTATTCCTAGTTATAGTTCCCTTAACTGTGTCTATACTTCTGTAAATAATCATTTTTTGGTTAAATTCTTTGGGGTAAAATTCTATTTCTTGCTAGAACCCTGCCTGATACATTCTCATCTACTTATCCCTATATATTCTTATATCTATTTTTTTATTATATAGAACAAGTCATCCTAGTTTACCACTAAAAGAAGAAAAAGCATAAAATATTGATCTGAGTTCACTTTACAAAATGTAGAAATTCAGGGACAGAAGGGAAATGTAAATATAGGAAAGGAAGCATATTAGTCAGGGCTGTCTGTAGAAACAGAACCAGTAGGAGAGGGAGAGAGAAAGAGTGAGAGAGGTTTATGTGTTACCAAAAAAAAAAAAAAAAATGGTTCCACGATTACAGAGGCTGGCAAGCCCAAACTCTGCAGCATAGGCTGGCAGACTGCATTCCCAAGATGGTGCTGATGAAGCCCAAAGGCAGTCTTCCAGAGAATTCCCCCTTGCCCAGCAACATCAATCTTTTCATTCCACTCAGGCCTTCAACTGCGTGAGTGAGGCCCACCCATAACATGAAGCACAACCTGCTCCATGCAAAGTTCACCGATTTAGATGTTAAACTCACCCCAAAACACCTCCAAGTAGACACATAATATTAACCATTACAAGGACCTAGATAATTAAAAAACAATATAGGAGATCTCAATGATCAGGAAGTAACTGGGCCAATTAAAAAGTATTGTTAGTGTTATTACAGTGAATAGCATCCTAAATACAGCCATTTCCTTGGCTTTTGAACACATGTGGGGCACATTCTTGCTTGATCATTTCATTTACTCAGATGTGGAAGAGAAGTCTTTTATTCATCTGAGTAGAATGAAACACAAACATAAACACTCACAAAAAGACACACATTATGTTTCTTATTTGTGCCACTTGAATAGCTCAAGTCTAGTGCCTCTTGACACCGACAAAGCCCTCATCCTGGAGTTGTGTCACTGTCCTTCCACACAAACCAGACAGCACAGAGGTGCAGCGGGGGCATCAGGACCCAGCATGTGGAAGGGTCCGTGCGCATGGCTTTAAAACAAATGAAACTGCTCTCTCGAGCTTGGTAAACATCTGGACAAATAAATATTTATCCTCTAAGTTCACTGTTTAGATGAGGCCCGATGCTTTTAATCTTTATAATTAGAGCAGGCAAGAATGTGTTTTTAATCTTCTGAATCAAATTTTCTTTTGTTTCATAGGCACAAAATGACAATTCCCCCACAATCTGTATAGAGAAGGAAACTAATCACTCATGTAGGAAAAACTATTTTATGAGACTCTGGTGTGTGGGGAGGGTAGAGGGCACATTTAAAAGAGATAAAATGGCTTAATTTTAAAAGAAGGACCTAAAAGTGAATCAAAATCTCCTTCCTAATCTCTTTTCTACCATGTTAGGTTCCATTCAGACAAATGAAATGGTGGCATCGTTGTTTCAAATAGGACTCAGAATGCAACACTATTCCTCATGTCATTTTTTATACCCAAAGCCCTGTTCCAATGAGTGCCAAAGTATTTCTTCCATTAATATGGAACTTAATGTTGTCACACTATTTTTTTTTAATCAAGAAAAGATGTTAATTTTGTGCCCTGCCAACTTTTTTATACCAGAGCCCATAGGATGGTAGGAAATTTTAACAGTTTCTCTCTGGGGTTCTACAGCCGTAGAGTTTAATGGAGCAGCATGGGACATGTTGAGGTGTTCCTCTTTCTGTCCAGTGCAGAAAACACTAGTGGATAAAACACAGATGATAAAGGGACTAAGATATAGACCTTTTTGCATCAGTAAGGCCCTATTAATCCACCTCTTTTACCCCTGCTCTGAACACTAAAGGAAGAGAGACTTCCAACATTTTCTTCCAGGACAGAGGAACTGCTTGCCTTACATTTTCATGTCAAAAAGAGGTTGCATCAAAAAAGATACACTCCAGGACTTCCCTGGTGGTATAGTGGATAGGAGTCTGCCTGCCAATGCAGGGGTCATGGGATCGATCCCTGGTCTGGAAAGATTCCACATGGCATGGGGCAGCTAAAGCCTGTGCCCCACAGCTGTTGAGCCCTTTCTTTAGAGCCTGCGAGCCACAACCAATGAGCCTGTATGCAGCAACTACTGAAGCCTGAGCACCTAGAGCCCATGCCGCTCACAAGAGAAGCCACCACAATGAGAAGCCTGTGCACCACAACCAAGAGTAGCCCCCACTCTCTGCAACTAGAGAAAGCCCTCACACAGCCACAAAAGCATAGCGCAACCAAAGACCAATAAATGAATTATATATAAAAAAGATACACCTACTCCAAATATAAAATAGTACAGTCACTATGGAAAACAGTTTGGAGGCTCCTCAAAAACTTAAAAACAGAATTACCATATGATCCAGTAATTTCTGTGTATCAGTTCAGTTCAGTTCAGTCACTCAGTCGTGTCCAACTCTTTGCGACCCCATGAATTGCAGCATGCTGGGCCTCCCTGTCCATCACCAACTCCCGGAGTTCACTCAGACTCCCCAAATTGAAAGCAATGTCCTGGAGAGATAATTGTACACACGTGTTAATAGCAGTACTATTCACAACAGACAAAATATATAAATGAGTCAAGTGTCTACTGATAGATGAACTAAGTGTAGTTAAGACATGCAGTGGAATATTATTCAGCTTTAAAGAGGAAGGAAACTGATACATATAATAACATGGATGAAAACCGAAAACATTATGCTAAATGAAATAAGCCAGACAAAAGGACAAATACCATATGATTTCATTTACATGAGATACCAAGAATATGCAAAATCATAAAGACAGAAAGTGGAATGATGGTTGTCAGGATTTGAAAGACAGGGTGAGAGGTTATTGCTTAAAGGGTACAGAGTTTCACTTTGAGATGATTAAAAAGTTCTGGAAATTGATAATGGTGATGGTGGTATGATATTGTGATGGTACCTTGTGTCAATAACTATACACATAATAATTAAAATGGTAAATTTTATGTTATATATATTTACCACAATTACATATATGCATAATATATACACATTATATACATATATATATATATAGGAGTGGGCTCCCCTGGTGGCTCAGGTGGTAAAGAATCTGCCTGCACATGGAAGCAACCTAAATGTCCATCGGCAGACAAATGGATAAGGAAGTTGTGGTACATATACACAATAGAATATTACTCAGCTATAAAAGGAACACATTTGAGTCAGTTCTAATGAGGTGGATGAAACTGGTGCCTATTATACAGAGTGAAGTCAGAAAGGAAAACACCAATACCGTATATTAACACATATATAGGGAATTTAGAAAGTTGGTAACGGCAATCCTATATGCAGGGCAGTAAAAGAGACACAGATGTAAAGGACAGACTTTTGGACTCTGTGGGAGAAAGCGAGGATGGGATGATTTGAGAGAACAGCGTTGAAACATGTATATTACCATATGTGAACTAGAAGACCAGTACAAGTTGGATGCATGAAGCAGGGCACTCAATGCCGGGGCTCTGGGACAACATAGAGGGATAGGGTGGGAGGGGAGTTCAGGATGGGGGACACACGTGTACCTGTGGCTGATTTATGTCGATGTATGGCAAAAAACCATCACAGTGTTGTAAAGTAATTATCCTCCAATTAAAATACATTAATTAAAAAAATTAATAAAAGAATCTGCCTGCAATGCAAAAGACCTGGATTCAATCCTTGCATTAGGAAGATCCTCTGGAGGAGGGCATGGCAACCCGCTCCGGTATTCTTGCATGGTGAATTCCCATGGACAGAGGTGCCTGACGGATTACAGTCCATGGGGTCACAGAGTTGAACACAACTTAGTGACTAAGCACAGCACAGCACATATATAGGAGTCGAAAATGGCACCCCACTCCAGTATTCTTGCCTGGAAAACTCCATGGACAGAGAAGCCTGGCGGGCTGCAGTCCAGGGGTCGCAAAGAATCATGTGCAACTGAGCACACACACATGTATTTACACTCCTAGGTCTCATTCCTGCTTATGTAGAAAAACTGCTGGCAGATTTACCTAATTTTTTAAAAATTATAAATTGGGCTCTGGATGGCCCCCCCATTGAGGGATTCCATTATATATAATAATTCTTGAGTTACTAATAAACTGTGTATAGTTTTCATTCTAATCTACAGTATGATTTTAGTCTTCCTCAGCTATTTCTATTGTCCTCATAAAATTGCAAGTGAAGACCCTCCCAGTTTGGGTCTTCACAATTGGGAGACCAGTTTTGAATAAGCAGAGGAGACTAGGACCAGGTCAGCACGCGTGACTGTTTCAGTCGAGATTCTGGACCCAGGTTTGACAGTTCTGAGTTGCACTTCTGTGAGTACTATGCATTTCAGCAGTAGTTAGCAATAAAGGAAACTACTAGAGATTGACACTAAACAAAAAAAGAGTTCAAACAACATAATATCAAAATTACCTCATATAACGTCATTTTATAAGTAGTTCCATTAAGGATATTGGCAACATTTAGAAATAATATTCTTGTGTTTGGGTTCACTGGCACCAAAGATAATAATCATATGCATACACGCATGGTTAAATGGATTCGAGGAAAAGATATGGTCATTCCATTCCTCTGTGGCCTGTTTAAACAACTATGCAAGCACCAGGATCCAAGAAATAATTGTCCCTCTGCTCCAAATACTATCCTAATGAGCCATAGCAAATTTGAAAGCCAGATCTTTCAGTTGTGTCCAATTCAGCTGCCTGTTTGCAGACATACTCTGCCAGTTTGCTAAAACAAACTTTCCTGCTATATGAAGTCATTATCTTTAACACAGGAAGCAGCTAATGGTTGGTGAAGGTTTGGAATCCTGTATTAATAACATATCATGAAAAATGCTGTAGTGGGTAAGGAAGAAAATACATCAAATAGATCAGAATGTTTGTCAGCTCTTATCAAAAGTATATCAATGTAATCCAATAATTCATTAATGTACTATACTGAGATTTTATTTTCCATTGTACCCTGATTTTTTTGTGTGCCTAACTACATATATTTTCATCCCTAGAAAGTGACCATTTTTAGGTAAGCCACTGAGTCAACTTCTTTGCCCCTCATGCATATTTTGATCTGATTTAAAACTGATTGCCACCAATTGTGCAGACTGGATAGTGATTCTAGTCAATAAACCAGTCCTGCTGAGTTCACCTGTTTGGGTTCCATTTAACCAGGAATTACTCAAATGGCTTGGGTCTGGTCATTTTTGTGGATGCTAAACTATACATTTATTCTTTGGAAGGTGAAGTCAGGATTTGTTTCATTCTTCTCACATCTTTCCTACACATGATTCCTCCCCTAGTCAGAAGACTGAACCCACTTACACAGTGAGTGTTTAGATCATCACAGTAACAGCCAGCCTTCAGCCCCACCATGAATTTCGCTGCAGAAGTGTGGGTGTCATCCTGTAGATTCTCAGTTCCTCAAACAATGACTACCTGAAAGCAGGATATGTTATTGAAATCCACATCAAGGGTTTAAAATCCCACTAGTAGAACTATTCCTTAACAGCATGTTTGTTTGCTATGTAAGTTCTCCAAGTCCTCCTAGCGTTTCTAGTTTGTCACTTGGCCAAGAATCTCGCTCAGTGTATTCCCCGCACCCCACTCACTCTACCACCACCAAAAATCAATAACTCTTCATTTATTTTATTTCAAACATCCCAGGCACTCATCCTAGTCTCAGTGCTTCTCATCAGAGGAACCATCATTTTTCATTTAGAGTATCTGAGCTATGAAATGCAGCATTTCAAAATGACTTCACACACCTGACAATTTTACATGGATAGATGTGGACTAAGCACTTTTGGGCACCAGGCAGCGTACCAGGCTCTGGGGACTTATGGTGACCAAAAGTAAGCTTACTGACCTGTAGGAGAGGCACTGCCCTCATGGAAGGCAGAGAGTATGTTTAGGGACTGACCCTTTGGGAAGCAATAAACAAGGTTTCATTTATAAGGTCTGTGTAAAAAATTCTCTGTTTGCATACTTGAAATACCTAAATGAGCACTGAGGAAATGACAGCTGAACTCTTCAAGTGGTATTCCCCACACGCCCCCCACCACCACTATTAAGAATCAGTAACTCCTCGTTCATTTTATTTCAAATAACCCAGGCACTCATCCAAGTCTCAGTGTTTCTCAACAGAGGAATCATCTACTTTTGCTCCACAATTCAGAATATCAAAACTCCCCTGAAAAAGATTTTACATGTGTGCAGGGCTTCTCAGGTCATGCTAATGGTAAAGAACTCACCTGCCAGATTTATATGTAGGTGTATATATTAATAGTAACAGCTATGTATGTACAATTGACCCTTGAACAGTGGTGGGGTTAATCTGAGTATAGTTTATAGTTGGCCCTCCATATACATAGTTCCTCTGCATTTACAAAGGGTGTTCAGTTCAGTTCAGTTCAGTCGCTCAGTTGTGTCTGACTCTTTGCAACCCCATGAACTGCAGCACACCAGGCCTCCCTGTCCATCACCAACTCCCAGAGTTCACTCAAACTCATGTCCATTGAGTCGGTGATGCCATCCAGCCATCTCTTCCTCTGTCATCCCCTTTTCCTCTTGCCCCCAATCCCTCCCCGCATCAGGGTCTTTTCCAATGAATCAACTCTTTGCATGAGGTGGCCAAAGTATTGGAGTTTCATCTTTAGCAACAGTCCTTCCAATGAACACCCAGGACTGATCTCCTTTAGAATGGACTGGTTGGATCTCCTTGCAGTCCTAGAGACTCTCAAGAGTCTTCTCCAACACCACAGTGCAAAAGCATCAATTCTTCAGCGCTCAGCTTTCTTCACAGTCCAACTCTCACATCCATACGTGACCACAGGAAAAACCATAGCCTTGACTAGACGGACCTTTGTTGGCAAAGTAATGTCTCTGCTTTTGAATATGCTATCTAGGTTGGTCATAACTTTCCTTCCAAGGAGTAAGTGTCTTTTAATTTCATGGCTGAAGTCACCAGCTGCAGTGATTTTGGAGCCCAAAAGAACAAAGTCTGACACTGTTTCCACTGTTTCCCCATCTATTTCCCATGAAGTGATGGGACCGGATGCCATGATCTTCGTTTTCTGAATGTTGAGCTTTAAGCCAACTTTTTCACTCTCCTCTTTCACTTTCATCAAGAGGCTTTTTAGCTCCTCTTCACTTTCTGCCATAAGGGTGGTGTCATCTGCATATCTGAAGTGACTGATATTTCTCCCAGCAGTCTTGATTCCAGCTTGTGCTTCTTCCAGCCCAGCGTTTCACATGATGTACCCTGCATATAAGTTAAATAAGCAGGGTGACAATATACAGCCTTGACATACTCCTTTTCCTATTTGGAATCAGTCTGTTGTTCCATGTCCAGTTCTAACTGTTGCTTCCTGACCTGCGTACAGGTTTCTCAAGAGGCAGGTCAGGTGGTCTGGTATTCCCATCTCTTTCAGAATTTTCCACAGTTTATTGTGATCCACTCAGTCAAAGGCTTTGGTGTAGTCAATAAAGCAGAAGTAGATGTTTTTCTGGAACTCTCTTGCTTTTTCCATGATCCAGTGGATGCTGGCAATTTGATCTCTGGTTCCTCTGCCTTTTCTAAAACCAGCTTCAACATCTGGAAGTTCATGGTTCACGTATTGCTGAAGCTTGGCTTGGAGAATTTTGAGCATTACTTTCCTAGCATGTGAGATGAGTGCAATTGTGTGGTAGTTTGAGCATTCTTTGGCATTGCCTTTCTTTGGGATTGGAATGAAAACTGACCTTTTCCAGTCCTGTGGCCACTGCTGAGTTTTCCAAATTTGCTGGCATATTGAATGCAGCACTTTCACAGCATCATCTTTTAGATTTTAAATAGCTCAATTGGAATTCCATCACCTCCACTTGCTTTGTTCGTAGTGATGCTTTCTAAGGCCCACTTGACTTAGCACTGTAGTATTTACTATTGAAATAAGTGGAGCCACACAGTTCAAATCCGGGTTGTTCAAGGGTCAACTGTATTTAGGTACTTAAAACTATAGTAGGGACTCCATTCTCAGGTCAGCCCAGCTGTAGAGGCTGAGCCTGGCCCCCTGCCCCAGCTCCCACAGATCAATGACTCAGTGTTCCTGCGGATCCTCCTGGGTAGCCTGTCCCACAGTGGCTGCTCTTAAATTACCCTGAGTAACTTGTATGGAGTAATGTTGGTGGGGTTTTATGACAGCAGTATGAATAGAATGAATATGAGGAAGCCTGGAGAGAAGGAGGGAGGGGTGGAAGGAAAGATGATAGGATGGAAGCAGGAGAGGGAGGGAGGGAGGAAAGAAGTCACAAAGCAGCTGAAACCAAAGAAAGAAACCTAAGCAAAAGTAGGTAGACCAGAAGGCCAAAAAGCATGACTGCCAGAGACATGCAGAATTATTGCTGCCTTAAGATAGTAAACTCCTTTCTCCATCATCTCATCCTACTAAAGTCTACACCACAGGATCACTATCAGTCTTTTCCCAGCAACAGTTTCCCACTGGGCATTAAGTTGACTGACTCAGTTCCTCAGATATCTATTAAAAACCTCCTAGGCTCCAGGTGCTAAACATTAGCTGCATTAACCCACTTAATCCCCACAAGAGCCCCATGGGGTAGGCAGGAACCCTATAGCTCCTCACTCAACACAAAGGAAATATTCAACAGGTATTTGCTGAATCAGTGGTTTCAATAAAATTTCCAACACGCTGTGATGGAGCACACATAGAACTCCATGGAAGCTGATTCAAGGGAGATCAAGAGAGTTCCTGAAGGGCACAACTATCTCCCCTCCTTCCTTCCACTGTCCAGCACACAGAGGGCAACAGCCAGTGTTTGTTGAATGAATGAACAAATGTAAGAATAAATTTAAAAAATTTTTACAAACCCTCCCCATAGACAAATCAGATTCTGTTTCAAAGCTTTATTTAGTAGTTTAAAATTTTAAAAATTCTTTCCATAAGACAGGCTTCAATTCTGACAATGTTGCCATTGCTGAACCTGAATAAAACATTACAGGCTCTTTCTTTTTAAAAACAAATTTGAATTTAAGCTGTTAAACAGAGCCAGCTTTCAGTAGATTTTTCTCATCTCTTCCCCTGCTGCTATATATCCTATGTCCACAAACAATGGATGAAAAAGGGGAAATCTTTTCAGTTTTAAGTATACTCTTTGCATGAAAGAAAAAAAAAAAGGAATAAAGAAATCTTAATGGTTTTTGCCCAGCTTATTTTGGGGAGAGTTGATGGAATTTTTTTTTATGCTCTTAAATAAACACAGCCTTATGGTTCTCTATAGTTTTTAATCCCCCTCCAACCAGAAGTATCGCAAAGTTCTTAACCAATTATATAGCAAAGAAATTATAGAATTATATAATGCCACAGATTGTGACAATTCAAAGTTAAATAGCAGCTTAACATACTTAAAAGTATAACAGGAAGGAAAAAGCATTAACAAGTGAGCTCATCTAGCTTATTATAGACATCAGTGCTTCAAAGTTCCACTCTATAGCAACAGCAGGAGCAGTCACCAGCTAAGACGATGGAATGTACACATTGCAAGCAAGAACCTTGAAATCTCCTGTGCTCATAGGCAAACCGGTTTCACTTTCTTGGTAGCTGACTCGGTTCAGCGTGGACTTGGCCTTCTCCCCAAATGTCCTCTGAGGTCAATATCCCCTGTTAATTTTCTTCTAATATTACATTAATGAATCAGAGGCTGGCAAGTAGTCAAATTTCCAAAACTCATTATAAAACTGCTTGCTGCCAGTGGTAATGGTACAGCCCTGCTTGCTGCTCCATGGTTTCTGGCATTTGAGAAGAGGAAAGTGCACTCATCGGAGTGGAATTTTTGATTTCCATACATGGCTGACTTGTGGGGAGGGAGTGGGAATCCATTCTGTTAGCAGCCTATGTTCTTCAAAACACATCTATTGTGTTTCACAGACTCTTATTACCCTTTGCCGTTCGATGCTCCTTAATTTGCTAGCTGACTTCTGTCAACTTCCAGCACATTCTAGGGATTTTGGTCTCTTCTCTGACACTGGATGCACATGGTTGAATGAAATCAATGATATCTAGAGGGAAAGGAGCCAATGTTTCTGAGCATCCTCAACAGACCAGATTCACAGCCACATGCTTTCCACACACAAACCATGGAGCAGGTGTCACTGCCTCATTGTATGGAGGAAAGGCCTGAGACTTCACCAGATTGAGTCAACCTTCCCCAAACTATGGTTCACAGGGTTCATGGATCAAAATCACTTGAAAACTTATAAAATGCAGTTCCCTGGGCCCCACTGTAAAACTACTTAATCAGAATATTTGGGGAGATTCCTTAGAGATGCCTTCTTTCACCCAATATATCATGTCCAACTTTCAATAAAAATTACAAGGTATCCTAAAAATGCAGCTTGAAGAGATAGGGCAAGCATCAGAGATGGACTTTGATTATGGCAGAAATGTTGAAATTACCATTCCGGGAATTTAAACCAACTGACTTATATACTAAGCACTCTATTGGAAAAGATATGAGTCCTTAAAATGTGTGTGTGTGCCTAACAACAGAGTGTCAAACTACATGAGGCAAAACTTATGGAACTCAAGGAAAAATAGGTAAATTTACTATTACATTTGGAGACTTCAATACCCCTCTCCCAGAAAGGCACAGATCCAGCAGACAGAACATCAGTAAGGACATAGTTGAACTCAACAGCACCATCCATCAACTGGACATAATTGACATCTATAGACTACTTCATCCAACAACAACAGAACACAATTCTTCCCAAGCTCACATGGAACTTTCACCAAGCCGACCACGTTCTGGGCCATAAAACACAACAAATTTAAAAGAATAGAAATCATATGATATCTGCTCTCAGACCACAGTGGAATTAAACTAAAAATCAAAAGCAGAAAGATAGCTGGAAAAATCCCAAAATATTTGAAAAAAACAAGGTATAGAGTGAGAGAAAATCTTTGTAAAAGAAATTATTTTTGTAAATGACATATCTGGACTTTTAAATAAAAGATATATAAGGACTGCTATACAAAATGTTAAAAAAAAAAAACCCTTTAAAAATTAAACAGTAAGAAAATAAACAACCTGATTTAAGTGGAAAAAAGATCTGAATAGACAGTTCACCAAAGAAGATGTAAGAATGGCAAATAAGCATATTAAAGGATGCTCAATATCATATGCCATTTAGATAACTATAAATTAAAACAACAATGGAGATATCACTACACTCATTGAATGGCAAAAACCCAAGATACCGACAACACCAAATGCAGGCAAGGCTGTGAAGCAACAGGAACTTTCATTCATTGCTGGTGGGAATGCAGGACGATTCTTTCCATAGGGATGCAAGATGCGTGTAAGAATGCAAAACTTTGGAAGACAGTTTGGCAGTTTCTTACAAAACTAAACCATATTCTTCCCATATGGTGGAACCATTGTGCTCTTTGATATATACCCAAATGAATTGAGAACATGTCCAAACAACAACAACAAAAAACTGCATATGGAATCACCATATGATCCAGCAATACCTAAATTCCTATATTTTAGGTATATATCCCAAAATATTAAAAAAAAAACTTGGAAGCAACTAAGATGTCCTCCAGTAGGTAAATGAATAAATAAATTGTAGTACAGCAAACAAAGAAATGTTTTTAGTGCTAAAAAGAAATGAAGCATCAAGCCATGAGAAGACATAGAGGAACATTAAATGCACATTACTAAATGGAAAAGCCCAACTTGAAAAGGTCACATACTCTGTGATTCCAACTATATGACATTCTGGAAAAGGTAAAATTCTGGAGACAATAGGTTGCTAAGGGTAAGGGGAGAAGGAGGGATGAAAAGATGGAATACAGTGGATTTGGGGGCAATATAACTATTCTATGTATTATAATAACGGATGCATGTCATTACACATTTGTGAAAACCCACACAACATACAACACCAAGAGTGAGCCATAATTAAACTTTGGACATTGGGTGACAATGACGCTTCAATGTAGCTTCCTTTAATGTGACAAGTATGCCACTCTGGTGGGGATGTTAATAGTGGGCAAGGCTGTGTACCTGTTGGGACAGGCAGGTTACAGGAACTCTATATTTGGGCTTCCTTTGTGGCTCAGCTGGTAAAGAATCCAGGTGCAATGCGGGAGACCTGGGTTTGATCCCTGGTTTGGGATGATCCCCTGGAGAAGGGAAAGGCTCCCCACTCCAGTATTCTGGCCTGGAGAATTCCATGAACCATGGGGTCACAAAGAGTCGGACACGACTGAGCAATTTCAACTTTATTACTTGCTTTGACCCCAAAACTGCTCTAAAAGTAAGAACTTACATTTTCAAAACAGTAACAAACAGGGCCAAAGCTCAATTTGTAAGCAGGAAGTTATAAGATATTTTGTCCAGATCGTCTCTGAGGTCTTCATAATAGTTCATGTCTCCCACCCATCCCTCCCTGAAACTCTTGGCTCTCTGAGCCACGCCATCCTGAGTCTGCCTCACTCTCTAACGGCATGTTCTTTGTCCATATCCACCACCTCCCCTGCTTCCTTTCACAGACCTGCTGTACACACACCTCTCTGGTATTCTCTTCAGTCACCTTTCTCTCCAAACCCACTCTCAGTTTTCAGTTACAAAGACTTAAATGCACACAGCCCCGACATCACCATTCAGTTCCAAACTATCACCAGAATCCACCACCAAATGCCTACCAAACACCTCTCCTGGGACGCCTCCTGGCACCTGGAACTTGCCACATCTCAAGCTCATTACCTGGTTTTTAAATCTAGCATCTATTCTGCCAGGATGAGCATGGTTCTCTCCACCTCCCAGGTTTGAAGCCACCTTTGATTACACCTTCTCTCTGGATCCCAGCATCCAGAAAGCTGGTTCTGTGGATGCTTCCACTTGTTTCTTTCTTTCTAACCCTCCAATCACCACCTCTGTGCCTTCCGTTTGGCACATTCCCATCTCTTGACTCATGTCTCTGCCTCAAAGCCTTTCCTCTAATCTGCTCTAGTCTATGTATTATAATAATGGATGCATGCTCTAATCTGCAACCAAATCTGTCTTCTTCAAAATGTCTTTCTATACTGGATAGCACAGGGAACTCTACTCAGTAGTCTGTAATGATCTATTTGAGACCAGAATCTAAAAAAGAGCGAATATACGAATATGCATAACTGATTCACTTTGCTGTACAGCAGAAACTAACACAACGTTGTAAATCAACTAGACTCCATTAAAAATTAATTTGTAAAATTGTCTTTCTGTACAGGCTCCCTCTGTCTCTGGGAGCCTAAGCATTTGGGTCCCTGCCTTGAGCTGCATTGCCCATAAGGTCTTTTCCCATCATGAACTTCTTCACAACCATCCACTGGACCTTTCGCTTGGTATCTACCGCATGCTTCCTGAAGTTTTAGTTATCCTATTACCTGTGTCTGCACTCCCTTAACTAGACTTTAATAGCAGTACGAGTGCTCGTGGGTCACCAGAAAATGCTCACAAATACAGTAGGATACCAACCCGTAGCCTCTCCTGGAGCTGACAGTGTTCTCTTTCTTCCTGGTGGGATCATTATTAATGATATTGCCATTATTTATGATAACAAGCATTAATGAGGATGGACCACATGTAAAATCACAGGGCAGAGGAGGCCACTGACCATTGATTATTATCTCTGTTGTCCGTTCCTGCTTCATTCATTTCTTCATTTCCAACAATGGCCCTATTTAAGGAGGGGGTGGGAGGTGGGTATAAATTGAGAGTTTAACATATACACACTCCTACATACAAAACAGATAACCAAAAAGGACCTACTGTATAGCACAGGGGACTACACTCAATATTTTGGAATAACCTATAGGAGGAAAGAATATGAAAAGGAATAAATAGATAGATACATAGATACAAATATATGTTTGAATCACTGTGCTGTACACCTTAAAGTAACACAACATTGTAAATCAACTCTGTGTGTGTGTGTATGTGTGTGTGTGTGTGTGTGTGTGTGTGTGTGGTGTGTGTGTGTGTGAACGTCTCTCAGTCTTGTTCAACTCTTTGCAACCCCATGGACTGTAGCCCGCCAGGCTTCTCTGTCCATGGAATTCTCCAGGCAAGGATACTGGAGTGGGTTGTCATTTCCTCTTCCAGGGCATCTTCCCAATCCAGGGATCCAACCTGAGTTTCCTACATTATAGACAGATTCTTTACCATCTGAGGCACCGGAGAAATCAACTATACTTCAATTTAAAAAAACAATGGCCCTGTTTAGGTTTCTTAACCCATTCTTCTCTTCACACACCGGTTATTTAATCCTAGCATTTCTAACAAGTGCTTGCCTTCAAGCGCCCACCTTACGGTCTCTGTCCCTGTCCCCTATGTCAAGGCGCCAGCACTCACTGCCACCAGCCTATTTCATCCAATTCTTTTCTGTTGGCTTCAACCTTCTCAACTCTGAACATGAGAGATAATACATCCCTGCTCTTAACTGTGAACTTTATTGCCTTTAAAAATATACATTATGTGCACATACAGAAAGTTGTCCACCCACCATTCTAAAGAAAGAGCCTTTTGTTGGGGGGTGGGGGTTGGTTTTTTTGACAGATAACTTGAGGATCTAGGACACTTCTACACTGAAAATCTAAGTTCAAAGACCTTGTCCTCCAAGCAGTTATCCTTGGAATGAGCTACTGATCTCTCAGCTATCACTTTATGAATGTGTGCATTTGTATGTACTTCCTCATCATCTTTCTGTTAGTTTGCTGCTTATTTAAAATACAATTATTATTTTATTTTATATATATATATAAATGCACACCAAAAAAGGCATGCACACTAAAATGGTATTAGTAACTATCTATGACTTGTTTATTCTTTTTACTTTAAACTTATCCTATTCAGGTAAGTGTGGCTCATCAGATCCAAAGAAAATTATAAAAATCCAAGACATGGCATTGGAAGACATTAAGTTTCTACAGGCTGCCACGTACAGACTCAGTTTTAATGATACCTCTTAGGTTCTGACATAGGATAATTCTTAAACGCGTGTTCCTTGAGGACAGATCAAGGAAAAAGAAATCTCTTTATCTCACTGCACATCCTGGCTATCAAGCTCCAGCGCCCCCCAGGTCGTCAGGCCACACGGGATATAGACACCATGCTCTGTCAGCGAGAACCCCCTATTCCCAGTCCTCTTGGGTTCACCTGTCATGCGAGCCATCCCTACAGTAAAAACAAGTCACTCATCTCTACTGGGTGATGAAGTCCCCACTAGAATTTCAGAACACTTTGCCAGGCTTCAGTAAATCTGTTGGCAATTCCCAATTTCACACATTTCAATTTTAGACATTTGGAAGCTAGCAAGTCATTGGCCCTTCTCTCTAAGAAAGAGAAATCCATAGGCAGGTGGTGCTGACTTGCTCAGAGTTCCAGCAGCAGCACCAATGAGGCATGAAGCGCAGGGCATGGAGCCTAGACGTGATCTGTGCTCTAAACGAGGCTGGCATGATGCTCTGATTGATTTCAGCACCTCCCAGCCCTGGGCAACCCCAGTGCAATTATCTGTTAAAAGTATTTCTGTCACGTTCCCCTCATTGCTCTTTTAGTTCTACCCAGTCCTGTGAGGCTCTATGAGTCATTCTCTTTTCCAGGTTCCTGTGAGAACATTCCTAAATGTGTGTCTTATATTTGGGTACATGGAACAGTGTCCCCAGTCAATCCAAAATAGCAGTTGCTTCAAAATGTATGCCTGCAGCTCACTGTCCTGTGGAATGGACATGTCATCTGTAAGTATCATATTCAACCCTCTCTGTTACCTATGAACACCAGCATCAAGGTGCCCAAGTTCCTCCCACCGGCATTTCAGCTTTCTGATTGATCCACCTGGGCCTTGACAGGGAAGGGAAGGAGGCAAGCAGTGGGCAGGCTGCCGCCGCCTCACCTTTCCATCCATTCCAGATTCCCAGTTACCCGGTCTGACCTGAGTGCCCCATGGCTGTGGCAGCTTGAGATTTGCCACCTTCAGGTCATGCTCACCATCCTGCTCCTGCTTATGTAACATACACACACACATTCACACACACATGCACAAATGCAGACTTCAGAACGTTATTTCACAGGAGGTGTATAAACCCATGGGGTTAGAAAGACCTCAAGAGGTTATCTAGACTATTCTCCAGCCTTTGTTCACTCACTCATTCACTCATTCATTTACTCATCCACTCTTCATTCATTCAGTCATACAATCACTGAACAAAATTGTTCTACATGGTACCAGGTCCTGAGGGATCAGAAGCACTGAAACCAAGATCCTTAATACAGTAGATTATCTGATTTCTCAGTCTGTTTGGTTTGGAGCACAGTATGCACTCTCCCTTTTGTGGAAAGGAGCTCCTAGGTTATTTTTGGTTGGGGGGGGGGGTGAGGAACCACTTGTCCCCCATTCACAGCTTACAGAGTTTTGAGGAGGCTGACAATGGACTGGAAAATGTCAGTTTTCATTCCAATCCCAAAGAAAGGCAATGCCAAAGAATGTTGAAACTACCACACAATTGCACTCATTTCACATGCTAGCAAAGCAATGCTCAAAATTCTCTAAGCCAGGCTTCAACCATATGTGAACCGTGAACTCCCAGATGTTCAAGATGGATTTAGAAAAGGCAGAGGAACCAGAGGTCAAATTGCCAACATCCATTGGATCACAGAAAAAGCAAGAGAATTCCAGAAAAACATCTACTTCTCCTTTACTGACTATGCCAAAGCCTTTGACTGTGTCAATCACCACAAACTGTGGAAAATTCTGAGAGAGATGGGAATACCAGACCACCTGACCTGCCTCCTGAGAAATCTGTATTCAGGTCAAGCAACCATTAGAAGTGGACATGAAACAACAGACTGGTTTCAAATTGGGAAAGGAGTACTTCCAGGCTGTATATTGTCACCCTGCTTATTTAACTTATATGCAGAGTACATCATATGAAATGCTGGGCTGGATGAAGCACAAGCTGGAATCAAGATTGCTGGGAGAAATATCAGTAACCTCAGATAAGCAAATGACACCATCCTTATGGCAGAAATCAAAGAACTAAAGAGCCTCTTGATGAAAGTGAAAGAGGAGAGTGAAAAAGTTGGCTTAACACTCAACATTCAGAAAACTAAGATCATGGCATCCAGTCCCATCACTTCATGGCAAATAGATGGGGAAACAATGGAAACAGCAAAAGACTTTATTTTCTTTGGCTCCAAAATCACTTCAGATGGTGACTGCAGCCATGAAATTAAAAGATGCTTGCTCCTTGGAAGGAAAGCTATGATTAACCTAGACAGTATATTAAAAAGCAGAGACATTATTTTGCCAACAAAGGTCCATTTAGTCAAAGCTATGGTTTTTCCAGTAGTCATGTATGGATGTGAGAGCTGAACTATAAAGAAAGTTAAGCACTGAAGAATTGATGCTTTTGAACTGTGGTGTTGGAGAAGCCTCTTGAGAGTTCCTTGGACAGCAAGGAGATCCAACCAGTCCATCCTAAAGAAGATCAGTCCTGGGTGTTCATTGGAAGGACTGATGCTGAAGCTGAAACTCCAGTCCTTTGGCCACTTCATGTGAAGAGCTGACTCATTTGAAAAGACCCTGATGCTGGGAAAGATTGAGGGCAGGAGGAGAAGGGGATGACAGAGGATGGGATGGTTGGATGGCATCACCAACTCAAAGGACATGCGTTTGGGTAGACTCTGGGAGTTGGTGATGGACAGGGAGATCTAGCGTGCTGTGGTTCATGGGGCTGCAAAGAATTGGACACGACTAAGCAACTGAACTGAACTGAACTGATACATATATCCCCTCCCTCTTGAGCTCCCTCCTACTTCCCCCCCTCCCACCCCTTTAGGTCATCGCAGAGCACTGAGCTGAGCTCCCTGTGCTTTACAGCAGCTTCCCGCTAGCTATCTATGTTACTCATGGTAGAGTAGAACTGACATATTCCTAATATGAATTTATCTTCTTTGTTCCCAGGACCCCAGCCAGCACCACTATCTAAAGGCTCCAGAGTGCCTGATTCACATTCTCACAGTCCTCTAACACTACTACCTGCAAAAAAAAACATCAGCAGCCACACTTTACAGCTAGGAGATGTGATGGAGAACACCCAACCAGGGAACCCTGTGGTCTCTCACATATCACATCACCCAGAAGCTGCTGACCTAACAGGGACAAAATTATCTGCTGCAGGAAGAGCTGAACAGCCAATTAGGATGCAGTGTATCCTACAGGACACAGTAGACTTGCTAAATCAGTAACCAATGGATGATGATATGTCCCCAGTTGGAAGATAAAAAGGCATGGATCCAGAAACCAAGGGATGTGAGCAGGATTGTTTAGTCATTAAGTCATGCCCGCCTCTTTTGCAACCCCATGGGCTGTAGTCTGCCGGCTCCTCTGTCCATGGGATTGAATACATCAGGCAAGAATACTAGAGTGGGTAGCCATTTCCTTCTCCAGGGGAATCTTCCCAACCCAGGAGTTGAACCCACATCTCCTGCTTTCAGGCGGATTCTTTACCACTGAGCCACCTGGGAAACCTCATGAGCCAGGCTAGCCCCACTTGTTACCACATGGGAAAGCTCTGCTTTTTATCCCTGCATCTCTGAGCTCTGCAGGTTAACAGGTTCTGGATTTTGAAGGGGGATAAACCTGCTAGTGAACACAGCAAGAGTCTCATGGAACTTTGAACCATGTCTGCCATCTGGGAACTTTGGACCTGATGCCAAGCGACCAGCAGGCAATGAGAAGACCTCCATCCCATCCTTGATACAGGAGGGGCTGGGAATCAGGGTGTGGAGGACTTTAGAATGTAAGGAGTGATGGAAGCCACAGCCTTGGATTAAAAAACAAACAGAAAGAAAAGTAGAAGAGAGGGGATTATCCATTTGTCTTCAAAATCCATCCAATAAGAGGATGGCAATACTTTCTTATTGGTGGTAGTTCCCGTCTTTAGCACTTAGATCCCTCACAATGTAATAGAATTATTTCTTCTCTGGTTCTTTCATAAAACATTTTGCTTCTTCGATGATAGTAAACCCTCCTCAATCTTTTAAGACAAAATAATCTCTGATCCCTTTACTTTCTTCCTCAGCAAGATAAAAAATTTATTTTAAGAAACATACCTAGATAAGTTAAAAATTAATTCCAGGAGATGACTTCAGAATTCCTGGAATCAGTGAAGCCCAACAGGCACGAACACTGTCTGAATGGCCTTTTTTTTTTTTTTTCCAGCCCATGTTCAGTCAACAACAAGCACAGATGGTGAGTTTTTCCCAGAGCCATGTTTTGAAGAATGCTTGCAAGATTTTATTATTTCAAAGTGGAAAACGAGCAAGGATTATGTGTCCCCTTAAAGAATAAAACCAAGCATCTTAAGTAGAAACCAACACCCCCTTCTGTATTTGTCTGAATATATTAGAGCCAATAAGCTGGTAAGGGTCAACGTGTCACCACAGAGTGGACAAAATGCTGAGCCAGAGGCCAGGATTCACCCCAGCACATGCCCCAAGCACGATCCTGGCTGGGTCAGTCCTCTCGGTATTAGTTGCTCATTGCAAATTGAAAGGATTAGGCTAAATGACAGCAGTGTTCTCTTGAAGTCAAGAAATTCTATGCTATGATGTGTTTCCTAATAATTCCATGTTTCCAAGTAGACTTCCCCACCCAACAGTAAATTCTTGGGGCAGGGACTTCCCTGGCAGTCTAGCAGTTAAGACTCCGGGCTTCCACTGCAGGGGATGCTGGTTCAATCCCTGGTCAGGGAACTATTAATAAGATCTCACATGCACATGTTGCAGCCAAAATATCCTCAGGGCAGACATGTGGAACTGATTTCTCTTTTCCCACCCACATAACACAATATACATTTATCTCTGACAGTGACCCTCAAACTTTGCTGGGCTGAAGAACCACCTGAAGTGACATAATGTCCTCAAGTTGTTGATGCCTCAGCCTTCTGTCCATGTGTTTGGGTTTGGTCTGGAATGAAGCTCAAGAATTTGCATTTGTGACATGTTTCCCAGGTGTTTCTAATGCAGGTGGCCCATCACCACATTTGAGATTATCTACTGCACACAGTGGGTACAAAATACATATTGCTGAATGACTAACAAATCTGATATCTGTCATTGTCTCCATTCTAGGTCATGGCTTATTTTCTCGGTGTGCTTCTTCAAGACTGGTGCCTTTTAAAGCTTTCAAAAGCATTTCCTTATGATGAATATGTGATGATGATGATGATTTAAATTGGGATATGATTCTAATGTGTTCTAATTTGCTGTTCCAGATTTTCTCATATTTTCGAGTACTGGAAAATAAAATGAATTTTCAATAGCTAAATAACATCATTTTCCCCTTTCATTCTCTAAAGCTCTGACAATTCAGACAAGTACATTATAAAGGACCACTAGTATTTGTTCATATATTTTTATTTCAAGTGACATTTCAGCAAAAATGTGATAATATAAAATGATTTAATTTATCTGATGTTTTCATAATTAAGTTACAAAAATGATTCCCTCTTGCCTTTAAATGATTGGGGAATTTTTTAGATTTTTTTGCTTTTTTAAAAAACTCAATCTTGTGAGTACTCTCCAGTGTAAAATTTTGTAGTGCTTCCTTTGATCATTTAAAAAAAATATAACTTCTAAATCAGTGTTTAGATTTTCATAGCATTAGAATATTCTGCATGAAAATGCAATAAAGTTATGATGAGAGACAGGGCAGAGGGTGGAAACCCCACCGGAGACAGGTGTCAATTGTCTCAGTGTGAGGCATAAGCCAAGACTGGGTTATCAGGGCAGCTTCATACGGCCTCTGGCTTTCAGTCCTGGCCTTCATTCATCCTCCACCCTGGAGCCAGAGAAGCCCTTTAAAACCTAGATCTGCCATCACTTCTGTTACAGACTGAATAATGCTCCTTACCCCCAATTTCTCTGTTGAAGCCCAACCTCCAGGACCTTACAATATGATTGTATTTGGAGTCAGGGCCTTTAAAGAGGAGATTAATGTAAAATGAGATCATAAGGGTGGACCCTAGTCTGATATGACTGGTGTCCCTATAAGAAGAGGCTGTGTGGACACATACACATGGAGCAAAGACTATGTGAGAACAGAGGGAGAAGACAGCCATCTCCAAGCCAAGCAGAGGGACCTTGGGAGAAAACAAGCCTGTTGACAACCTGACCTCAGGGTTGTAGCCTCCAGAACCATGAGAAAATCAATTCCTACTGTTTAAGCCACCAGGCCTGCAGTATTTAGCCATGGCAGCCGGAGCAGACTAGAGAGCCGAGACTCTCTCTCTCTCTCTTTCTCTGTCTCTCACTTTCACCCACTGCTGATATCCGGGGAATAGGTAGGTCAGAGGGTACTGTGGAAAGGGGACCTAGTTAGCAGCTCTAGCTAAAGGAGTTCCATCAATGGCTGAAGGCTGACCCTAGGAACAACTCTCCTCTATCGGCAAGATGATCTTCAGTTGCCAGAACTATCAATTACTAATCCACTTCACTCCTGACACAGACACTAAACACTCCACTGGCTTTTAGCTGAACAACAGGAGGCCCTACATCCACCCTGACCTTGACTTGGACACTATTTCCTATGACCTCTTCTCCTGTATAAGTCAAGGTTCCTCAAAATTCCCCAACCCTTCTGGCCAGTTGCTCTCCCAGCCCTACCCCTTCCTACCAACCCCGTAGAAAACAGTTTTTCTTGTGAACGTGTCACTATTCTCAAACCTGGTGAAGCATGACAATCACAAGAAGCATTTGAAGAGCAACATTCCTGGGCCCCAGCCCCAAAGATTCTGAAGTTCACCTGGAGAGAAACCATGGTCTGTTGCAACCTGTTCCTTTAGAGATGAGCCACACTCTCTTGGCCTCTCTGTGTTACAGTAAATTTATTTGAATTCTTAAACTAGCTTAAGTGAAAGTGAAGTCGCTCAGTCATGTCCGACTCTTTGTGACCCCATGGACTCTAGCCCTCCAGGCTCCTCCGTCCATGGGATTCTCCAGGCAAGAATACTGGAGTGGGTTGCCATTTCCTTCTCCAGGGGATCTTCCTGACCCAGGGATCGAACCCAGGTCTCCCGCATTGCAGGCAGACGCTTAAACCTCTGAGCCACCAGGGAAGCCCCAAACTAGCTTAACTATTCTCCAAACAGTGTCCTGGGATATATGAAACTTGATAAGCACCCATGTAAGGTCCTAGCTATAAGAAAGCAATTAGCATTTAAGCTGTTCCTCATAGTTGACACATACCTTCTTAGCCCTGCTCTCGTTTGCTTCTCCCAGCCCTGTGAAGGCAGGAGATAGAGCCTAGCCCCGAGACCTCAGCACCAGCAAGGACACCGGGATGAGGTCCTTACTCGGGCTGCGTGTTAGGAATGGCAATTGTTGAGGTGTAGCTCAAGCCCCTACACGCACAGAGCAGACGTGTGCCACTCTGCAGCATCTGCAGCTCTTCTCTCTGCCATTAAAATCACTACCTAGTGCTTTCTGAATTCCAAATGGAAGCTGGGGCAAAACTGATGTGGCCTAATAGACATGCGTTTAATAATTATTTCTTGAACGTCACCTGAGTGCCGGGCTCTCATCTAGAAGCTGGGTGACACGGCAGTAGCAAGCACATCAGGGTCCCAACCACACAGTATATTTCCTGAGAAAGGGCAGAGCCCATGGTCACTGCCCCTTTCAGAGAAGGCAGACCAGATGCCCAAATTCACGGTGGTAATGAGATGGATACTATGAACATCTCTGTCTGAAAAGCAATTATTTAAATAGGTTATCCTTAAACTAATACACAAAATATACATTTCCACTAAAACCACATGAAGAGAAACATTTTTAAAGCACGGTTTTACTACTGCTTTATAACTGTAGAGGAAAAGAAATAAAAGACAAAAAGTCTCAAAGGTTTTGTTTTTTTTAAAACTTCTAACCATTTGTCACTTGTGTGCTTTGTGCAAACCACTTCACCTCTTCCTGCTTCAGTCTCCTTACCTGCAAGATAAGAACTACAACAGCACCTGCCCCAAGGCTATTGGAAAGAACAAATGAGCCAACACCCCTAAGCAACCAGGACAGTGTCGGACATACAACATGCCAACCTGAAAACCCTTGCCACTTCCATGAAAATCGTGTTTGGAAGGCCTTTCTCTTCGCCTCTCAATGCTGGATTTTATTTTATCTTCTCCTTCTTGTGTCCTCTTAGGTTGCCTTTCTGCCTTTCCTGAGATTCACAATCACTCCCAATTTAATATCCACCATGAATTTAATTAAAGTTCTGTTAGCGTCTACCTCTTCTAGACCATTAATGAGGCTGTTAGATAAAATGTAATAAAGGTCCCTCGAGCAGCCCAGCAGACATTGCTATTAATCATTGTTTGTCTCCACAGCCTGTGTTCATACTTCAGGGCCATTTCCAAACCAGTTGAATAAACTCACCTAATATGACTTTGTTTTGTTTTCTTTTAAACAGTGTCAAGTGCCTTTTAAAAGCCATGGTATATACTGGCGCTGAGTGGGGACATGCCCTCTCCCCATACCTCAGCTGACACTTCTAGGGGTGGATCTGAGCACCTGTGGGCAGCGATGCCCCCTCCTCCATATTCTCCTTCATCACTAACCCCCCTCCCCCACATACAAATGAAAATCTTTCCAAATCCATGGTTAGAAATTCTGTCCTTGGGACTTCCCTGGGGGTCCAATAGCTAAGACTCTGCACTCTCAATGCAGGGGGCCTGGGTTCAATCCCTGGTCAGTTCTGCATTCTACAACCAAAAAGATACTGCATGTGACTGCAAAGACTGAAGATCCCATGTGCCTCAACTAAGACCCGGCACAGCTGAATAAATAACTATTAAAAAAACAGAAGAAGAAGGCAAAAGAAATCCTCCACATTTAAGAAGAGAAAGAAAGAAACTCTTCTCAATCTTCTCAAAAGTCTTCCCAGCCTCCCTGGAAAGGGTGGTGGAGGAAGTACATATTGTTATTAATGTCTTTACTTCTGGAACAAGGAAATTGATAGATTAAATATATCCCATTTTTAAAATGTGTTCCAGTCATATTTCTCTGGGTCCTCCAGGCCAGGTGAGACTGAGAGCAGCCTACCTGGGTGTGGCTATACAGGGAGTAGATAGGAAGAGAAGATTAAAAAAGAAGGAAGGAAGGAGGCACCAGGTGGAAAAGGTCACACTGAACACAATCCCCCGTCTTCCCCCAGAGCTGACTGATCCAACATTACTTCTCCCTGCAACCCACGCCTCCCTCTCCCTAAAGTGTCCGTGACAACCTAGCAGATGGGGCACAGCTGAGTTTATAAATACCTGCTCCCTCTCACCTTCTCAGGGGTCTGTGAGGTGTTTATACATGGTTTAGACGTACGGTCTAGGGTTTGAAGGCAAATGATCTGGGTGCTAGCCTTGACTTCAGCACTTACTATCAACTTTCTCACCGTGAATACAAATGTAGTAACACCTATTGCAAAGTGCTACAGCAAAGATGCTGAGAGATTGTATACCGTGACATCGAGCATCACTTCAAACCTAATTGCTTCTGGGGGAGAAAATTAGGTTATATTGATGAGGAATTTTTCAGAGAACAAAGAGAGGAAAATTTAATGAGTCTGTCAATTTTTGTACCTTTGATAGTTTCAGTTTAAATCATACTCTGATCTTAAATAACAGCCAAAAAGGACACTTGGGATGCTCTGGCCTATTGTCTTACTTGAATCAGGAAGCCCTGACAGCCTTGCTACTCAAAGTACGGTTCTTGGACCCCCAGCATCAGTATCACTCAGGAGCTGGTTAGAAATGCAAACCCCTGGACCCTACCATCAGTCTGTTATGACTTATATGTATGTTAAAGTTTAAGATCATTGCCCTACATAATACCCTTCACAGATGGTCTAAGAATCAATAACTTAGCCAAGCCGTAGTGTGTGTGTGTGTGTGTGTGTGTGTGTGTGTGTGTATGTGTGTGTGTGGAGGTGGGGAGAGTCCTAGGTATTAGAGCATTTAGATGCCATAGACCTCCTTTCCTTTCCAGAAACAATTGACTTTTGAGTAGGCCACTCTAAAAATGAAAGGAGAGCTCATACATTTATAAATCCTCATCTTACTTATTTTGAACTTGCACCAAGCTTGCTGATTCGTTTTTCCCCTTTCTGCTCTCTGAGTCACTTGATTTCCCCTATTTGTTTTTAAGTTTCCTCTTTGGGGAACTGGGCATTGCAGTGCCAGGAAGGATTAATCTTTATCCCATTTTCAACTCAGTTTCTGGATAGGTGGCAGTGTGCTCAGCCCCAGGACTGCCTGCAGTGGTGGGTGTGATGAAAACCCATGCATAATAAGGCCTGTGAAACTGTGAGTTCAAGTTCAACCAAAACGGAGAACAGAGTACAATCTAGGTTCCCCTTGGCTTCCAGTTTTTGTGCTGCCATCTGAAAATTAAAGACTGGCCTGCAGAACCCAAAGATGCCTTGCCCTTTAGTGGCTTCCCTGGAAGAAGATTCAGGAGAGCCCGAAACCCCTCCTTGCTTCTTTAAGCCTTTTTCAGGTCTTATCCCCTGCAAGAAGCCACATCACAAACTCCCATGTGCCTGAATCCCTCTAAATTACATATGGTCTCAGATTTAAATATATAATATATTTCAGAATTACTACAGTTTTTTCAACTAGATTAGAATTTTCCCAGGGAACAGAGGTCATGTCTCAACAACTTTAGGGAGGCATCAAGGTGACACTCAGGGCCATTAAGGGACTTTGTGTCTTAGAGACTTGAACTTCCCAAGCCTCTGTTTCCCCAGTTGTAAAGCAGAAATAATAATAATGATCATGAAATTAATCAGCAAATAAGGATTAACACGTAGAAAGTGCACACTGAAGACAACGGGCTACAGAAATCAGTCAAATCCAGCACGGCCACAAAACTCTTCTCTCCTTGCAGTGAAGGAGCGAGAAGGCAATAGAATGGCTGCTTGCACCATAAAATATAGGACCTGGTTTCCTTGGTAGCCATCAGTGAATTTCTATTCGTGCATTGAACAATTTGCACGTCAGCAAGAAGCCTTGAAAATGACCGCAGAGAGCTGGCTGAATGAAAAGTGGGGAAATGCCTAATGTAATCCAAGTGACAAATTCTCATTTTCCTGTTCTCTGAAATGCACGTAATTTCCCTGCAAGGTTCAGGTCCCCTCCTAGTGGGAAGAGCATTTGAATATCAGACAAAGCGGGGTGGAGGGTAGAGAGGAGACAGAAAGAGGACACCTGATTCAGACAGTAAAGTGAATGAGGGCAAAGCCAATCAGATGCTTCTGAAATATCTGCCTGTCTTCTAGAAACCAGGAGAAAACCAGGATGGGCCGCAGATGACAGACTGCATCTTGTTGCCTAGCACTGCCTGAAGTGACTGGAGCTGCTAGGCAACCCATCCTCCTGGGCTTGGTGCTCTAGCAAACACCAGACAGATGCTGCTCCTCCGCCACCCCACCACCCCTCACAGTTCTCTCATTTGAGAGATTCACACCTGGTTAATTTGTCCTCTGGACTTCTTTCCACTTGGATAGGGCACTGTGATGTGCAGGATTGCCTGTGTTCAAGTGAGCCTGGCTGCCAACCTAAAGAATGCCTCTTAGCAAAAAAACAAAAAAATGATCCTCTAAGAATTAAACTGTTAGGAGACTGAAGCCTGAAACTCTGGAGTGAAGGGCAAGAATCTGAACCATTTCTTGTAGAAATTATCAAATTCCCATCTGCATCAAAAGCAGATTGGTCTGGTACATTTGAGACTGTCCTGAGCCAGACTGCAAAGTCACCCATGTCTGTTCTCATCCCCCTGTATTGTCTGGAGAAAGGGGGTTGTTTTTCACTAGCAGCGGGCTTCCTCTGCCTATTCACAGGGTCCACTCTCTCCAGCAAGTCTGTTCAGGTGGGTGAAAGAGTTGAGTGCAAATGTAAATGACTGACAGCAGCTTACTCTTACCCTAACTTACTCTTCCCAAGAGTGCCTACATTATTAAGATGCAAAGTAGAACTGCAGGAAGAAGGTAGAGACAGCAATTTTTGCTCTCCTTTCTTCCCTCTCTTCCCTTTTGTTTATCAAAAATTGTAATACAAAAGTGGTGACCTCTTTAGCTGGGCTCCTTACTAGTTCCTGCTCTCCAGGAACCTCTGATGATAAAAGATAGTAAGCTATTCAAGCTAATATTGTTGATCATACACTATTAAAGAGAGTTACTCGCTCTAGTTTTGCCAGGTCTCAGGATTATTGGAGCTTTCTGGATTAATGAGATGAAGGTTTTCACTCTGAGCCAGGCTTTACTGTTTCTTCCTTTTCATTTATTCAATGTTAATAACTTTTTGAAGTGTTTTCACATCTACTAACGCACTGTTCTGTAAACCCCTATGCTCTGAAGCACATAAGTTAATTACAATGCTTTTCATTTAGGAGAGAGAAAGATTGAAGAAAACTGTAGAGCATAGTGGGAATGAATTTCAGTCCACAAATTCGAGTGCAATGGAAATGCCATTCTACTAAGGTCAGTTTAATTTGGAATTAGGACCCATCCCATTGAATCTGAAGAAACTCAATATCAGTCATAATCTCACTAGAACCCAGGAAGCTTGGGAAGTGCCTGGAAAATGAAGCAAAGACCCTTCCCCCCAGTCAGGGGGTAGTTGCTGTGGTTTTCTCAGATCCAAGCTCACATGGTTCACTGAAGTTCTTGCCTTCCACCTCACATGTGAGGCATGGAATCTTTGCCAAGTTCTGGAGTCCAAAGACCTCAAGCCTCCACTAACCTCACCTCTGAGGTCCCTGCTGCCCCTTCACGCTCTGATCGCCATCCCTTCCTGTCCTGAGAAAGTCATCTTTCCTTTGCTACACCTAAGACTGCTCTTCTTTCCTAACTCCCCCAATATGTTCCATCCCCACCGGTCTTTAGTTATGTCTTCAGTGGCTTAGATTTTAGGAAAATGCAAAAGCAATAATCTCCAACTGGTTCTTCTTTGAGTTTCACCAGTTATTTATTCTCAAGAATTTGAATCACATGTGACCAACAAGCCCTTAATTTCCAAAATATACAAACAGCTCATATAACTCAATAACAAAAAGACAAACAACCCAATAAAAAAAAATGGACAGAATATTTAAGTAGATATTTCTCCAAAGAAGATATACAGATGGCCAACAGGCAGATGTAAAGATGCTCAACATCTCAAATTATTAGAGAAATGCAAATCAAAACTACAATGAGCTATCACCTCACATCAGTCAGAATGGCCATAATTTAAAAGTCTACAAATAACATGCTGGAGAAGGTGTGGAGAAAAGGTAACCCTCCTACACTGCTGGTGGGAATGTAAATTTGTATAGCCACGTGCAGAACAGTATGAAGTTTCCTCAAAATACTAAAAATTGTGTTGCCGTATGATCCAGCAACCCCATTCCTGAATATGTATCTGGACAAAGCCATAATTCAAAAAGAAACATGCACCCCTATGTTCATAGCAGCTCTATTTACAATAGCCGAGACATGGAAGCAACCTAAATGTCCATCAACAGATGAATGGATAAAGAAAATGCGGTACATATACAGAACGAAATACTACTCAGACACGAAAAAGAAGGACACAGTGCCATTTGCAGCAACATAGATGGACCTAGGGATTATCATACTAATTGAAGGAAGTCATAGAGAGAAAGACAAATACCATATAATATTGCTTATCTATGGAACCGAAAATATGACACAAATGAACCTATCTACAAAACAGAAACAGATTCAAGACATAGAGAACAGACTCATGGTTGCCAAGGTAGGGATGGGAGGTGGGGGGCGGGGGGGGGATGGATTGGGAGTTTGGGATTAGCAGATGCAGATGCAAACTATGATGTATAGAATGGATAAACAACAAGTTCGTACTGTATAGCACAGGGGACTATACTCAACATCCTGTGAGAAACCATAATGGAAAAGAATATTAAAAAGACTGCATACATATATGAATCACTTTTCTGTATAGCAGAGATTAGTACACATTGGAAATCAATTATACTTCAATAAAATAAATTTTTTAAAAAGAAATTGAATCACAAATAGATTTGCACTAATGATATTTTTCGTGTCTTCATGTAATTTTCATTGAAAATTTTTGTGTAACTGACTTTTCAGCCTATTAACAGCTTGATTTGACTTAAAAATGCAATGCAAACGCAAAAATGCCTGAGATAAGGAAGAATAACACAGAGTACAAAAGCCTGTTTGAAACTGGTGAGGGTGGGGAGCACAGGAGGTGGAAACAGAACATAAAATATGTGTTAAAAGTCAAAAAAATATATTCAGCCTTAGAAGAAAGGAAATTCTGACACATGCTATTATGCTATAACACGGCTAAACCTGAGGACCTCATGCTAAGTGAAATAAGCCAACCACAAACGGTTGAACTCACTCCTATGGGTGTTTAAAGCAGTCAAATTTGTAGAAACAGAAAGTAGAATAGTGGTTGACGGAGACAGAGGGGAGGGGTGGTGGGGAGTTGTGGTTAATCGGAGCGCAGTTCCCATTCTGCAAGTTAAACACTCTTAGAGTGAGAGAGTTATTTGTCTATTTTTTCTTTTTTCACCTGTGACTTTGGTACCATAGCCAAGAATTTATCACCAAATCCTATGTTATGAATGGGCTTCCCAGGTAGCACCAGTGGTAAAGAACCCACCTGCCAATGTAGGAGACTTAAGAAACTCTTTAAGTTCAATCCCTGGGTCAGGAAGATCCCCTGCAGGAGGACATGGCAACCCACTCTAGTATTCTTGCCTGGAGAATCCTATGGACAGAGGAATCTGGCCGGCTATGGTCCATAGGGTCACGAAGAGTTAGACATGACTGGAGCAACTTAGCATGCAGGCACACCAATGTTATAAAGCTTTTCCCCTGTTTTCTTCAAAGCTTTTTATAGTTTTAGCTCTTATATTTAGGTCTTTGACCCATTTTAAGTTTTGTATATACCATAATGTAAGGGTCCAACTTGGAGAAGGAAATGGCAACCCACTCCAGTATTCTTGCCTGGAGAATCCTTTGGACAGAGGAGTCTGGCCAGCTACAGTCTATAGGGCCACAAAGAGTCAGACAGGACTGAAGCAACTTAGCAGGCATGCAAAGAGTCGGACACGACTGACTGAACTGACACCAGTGTTATGAGGCTTTCCCCCTATGTTTTCTCCAAAGAATGTTATAGCTTTAGCTCTTATATTTATGTCTTTGACCCATTTTGAGTTTTGTATATACCATAAGGTAAGGGTCCAACTTGGAGAAGGAAATGGCAACCTACCCCAGTACTCTTGTCTGGAGAATCCCATGGACAAGGAGCCTGGTGGGCTACAGTCCATGGGATTGCAAGAGTCAGACACGACTGAGTGACTAAACCACAAAACCAAGGGTCCAACTTCATTTGTTTTGCATGTGGATATGCATTTTCCCTGACACCATTTGCTGAAAAGGCTGTTGATCCCTCCACTGATCCGTCTTGGCACCTTGTCATTGACCACGAAGTCACTGACCACTTTTAACCCTGAAAATAATAGCAAATCAGCCCTACAATGTGTGTGGCACCCGCTGAATGCACAGCAGTTTGCTGAGTGATGATGAATAAAACACAGTTTCAAGGAGCTCAGAAGCACATACAGAAAGCCAGACAGAAAGCAAAATAACTACAATGAGGCAGCATGTGACAAGTGCTCAAAAAGAGGCACAAACAAAACCCAGAGGGGCCTGGAGGAAAGCACAGTTAATTCCAGCAAGGGAGACTGGGAAAGTTTTCATAGCACAGGAAGTTTCTAAAGCTCTCCCTTGGCATCAGGATTGGATTTCTTGATGCAGAGCTGGGTGTATATAGAAAAAATGAAAGGTACTAACATTTCTCATGTTAGCACCCCAGACATGGATTTGCAGAGCTAGTGAAGACAGGGATGATGATTGAGTTTGGGACAGGAAGGGAGGGAAAATGATGGGGAGGTGAGTTTCTACATCCCCTTTCCTAGAGTGGCTTTGCAGGGCTGGAGTGCCTCCCAACAGTCTCCAGAGTGATGCTTCAGCATCAGGACCAAAGTCCTATCTTTAAAGGTACCCCTCCCTCAGCACTCCAAGAAGCAGGCATAGCAAGATCTGGTCCAAAATTCCAGGTGGTTAACTTGTCAAAGCCCCTTGAGCCCCAAATGCTGACCCAGCCCATTTTCCACTGGGACAGAGCGCAGACATCTGGACCCAAGGGTCAAACAGCCCTGTCTGGGATCTCTGCGATCTGGCATGGAGCCAGCCAGCCAGTATGAGGCCAGGCCACGTAAGGGGCTCAGAGAAGCCACGGTGCCAAGTACAAGCAGCAGCTGAACGAGGAGATCACAGGGCTCAGTCACTCCATCGCGTCCGACTCTTTGTGACCCCATGGCCTGTAGCCCCACCAGGCTCCTCTGTCCACGTGATTTTCCAGTAAGGACACTGGAGCAGGTTGCCATGTCCTTCTCCTGCTGATCTTCCTGACTCAGGGACCGAACCCCCACATCTCTTGCACTGGTAGGCAGATTCTTTTACCACTGAGCCACCAGTGAGTGCTGTTCCCTCAGAGAGTCAGAAAAGTTTGGAAAGGAGACAGCTCCTAGGCTGGGCTTCTGAGCATGGGGCTTGGTGACTGCAGGGAGACAGAATGGGTAGGAGATGTCACAGAAGCCTGGTTGGTAGGTGGGGCTGGGGGAACAGCTTTGCCTCCTGCAGGAATGCAGAGTACATGCTTTGTTCCCCAGAGGGAAAAGTGGCCCTTTCACCAGGCTAGTGTTTTTGAAACTTTATGACCATGACCCAGAGTTAGAAGACATTTTACATCATGACTGCATACATGCACTATATACATAATACATGATTGAAATAAACATTTTACAAAATAACTCCTCCTGGAACATAAGCAATAAAATGTGTTGTGGTTGCACAGTTCCAGACTTTACAACATCAGCTCTAGAACTGGGTTTGGGAAGAGAGTTTGAGGGAGAATGGATACAGGTATATGTATGGCTGAGTCCCTTCCCTGTTCACCTGAAACTATTACAACTTTGTTAATCAGCTATACCCCAAACAAAATGTTTTTGATGTTAAAAAAATAAAAATAAAATTTAAAAAAATCTATGACCAAGAAAAATAGTGTATATTGTATACCTGATAACAAATTTGGGCTTCCCTGGTGGCTCAGATGGTAAAGAATCCGCCTGTGATTCAGGCGATCTGAGTTCAATCCCTGGGTTGGGAAGATCCCCTGGAGGAGGGCATGGCAACCCACTCCAGTATTCTAGCCTGGAGAATCCCCATGGACAGAGGAGCCTGGTGGGCTACGGTCCATGGGGTCTCAAAGAGTTGGACCCAACTGAGCGACTAAGCATAGCACAGCATAACAACTAATTTATTTAGTTGTTTATTTAGAAAGAAAAAGAAAGAACTCTGTTCCCCCCCCCCTTTTTTTTGGCTGCATTGGCAGCAGATGGATCTTAGTTCCCCAACCAGAAAATGAACACATGTCCTGTGCTATGGAAACCCGGAGGCTTAAACCACCGGACCACTGGGGAAGTCCCATCTCCATCTTTTCATTCCGTCATCCTCAGTATGCTGGCTACTTCCTTGACATCACAATACACCTGCTCCAGGAAACACTTCACACAGCTGATTTCAGAGATTTCAAAGCACCTGTTTTTCTCTCAGGTCTTTTTTTTAGAAGTAAAGAGACTTGTAGATTTTTTTAATGATGGCTGGAGAGGGTGTGGAGAAAACGGAACCCTCCTACACTGTTGGTAGGAATATAAGCTGGTACAGCTACCATGGAAAACACTGCGGAGGTTCATCAGAAAACTAAACATAGAATTACTGTATGATCCAATAATCTCACTCCTGGCCATATAGCCAGACAAAAGTATAATTCAAAAGATACATGCCCCTATGTGTTCACAGCAGCACTGCTCACAATAGCCAAGACATGAAAACAACCTAAATGTCCATTGACAGATAAATAGGTAAAAAGTATGTAATGCATATATGTAACGGAGCACTACTCAGCCATAAAAAACAACAAAATGATGCCATTTGCAGCAACACTGATACAACTAGAGATTGTCATACTAAGTAAAGTAAATAAAAAAGAGAAAAACAAGTACAATATGATATCATTTGTATGTGGAATCTAAAATATGACACAAATGACCTGTGAAAATAGTTATGAAACAGAAAGAATCACAGATAGAGAAAACAGACTTGTGGTTGCCAAGGAGGGGTTGGAGAAGGGATGGAGTAGAAGGTTGAGGTTAGCAAATGTAAGCTCTTACATAGAATGGATAAACAACAAGGTCCTATAGCATAGCACAGAGAACTATATTCAGTATCCCGTGATAAACCAGAATGGAAACGAATATTTTTAAAAGAATTTATATATATAACCAGGGAAGCCCAAGAATACTGGAGTGGGTAACCTATCCCTTCTCCAGCAGGTCTTCCCAACCCAGGAATTGAACCGGGGTTTCCTGCATTGCAGGTGGATTCTTAATCAGCTGAGCTAGCAGGGAAGCCCATTATCTAGGTTATTTATATATATATGAATCACTTGCTGTACTTCAGAAATTAATACCACACTGCAAATCAACTATACTTCCAAAAAAAATACTGTTAAAAACTTTTTAAAGTAAAGAAACTTAACCTAGAAGCCCCCTTAGCTTACTACTTACTCAGTGTGGTCCTCAGACTGGAAGCATGTGGATCTGTCTTCCCTAGGGACTTATTAGGTGGCTCCTCAGCTCCACCCCAGACCAACAGACTCAAAATCTACCTTGTAGAAAAATCCCAGGCGATTCACATGTGCAATCAAGCTTCAGAAATATCTCCACCGCTGATTTCCCCTCCTTGGTCAGAATTGCATCACATACTCAAACTAAAACCAGTTACTGGCAGGCAGGTTAGAATTTCCTCTACAGGCTTAGGTTAATCAAAATTGACTCCCAGAGGCTGAGGAGGAAGCCCAGTTTTCCTTAAAGCTGGATATCTGAATAACATTAAGACTCTATCAGTAAGAAAGAGAAGAGATGGGGTAAAGATTTTGGTAGACAGCTAAGAAAGTGTGTCCCAAGTAGACAGACAGATAAGCAGGGAAATTACAAAATAGTGTGGTAAGTGCTAAGACTGAGATATTAAATGTGCCAGTAGAGCCCAGAGGAAAAAAAAATCAACTAACTGCTTTGGAATGTTGAAGCAAACTTCAGTGAACAGGTATCACGTCAGGAGAATCTTAAAGGATGAATAAAAGCTTTACTGCAGACACCAGGGTGAAGGATATTCCAGGCAAAAGCAATAGCATGTGCTAAGACAAAATATGTTGCAGCATATTTCTCTTTTGCAGCTCTGTGAATTCCTCCTAAATCCATCACTAACAGCTCAACGTGTCTGCATCATAGAATGTATTTGGAGAAAGGAGCTGTACCAGAAAATATGGCTGGAGAAGAGGACAGAATTGGAAGTTATGCTGTAACATTCTTCAAAAGAAAATGACTTTCTTCTGTCCCAAAGGATCAAAAAAACAAAACACTCACCCCTTCTTACATGGGAATTTTTCCCAGGAATGTTAACTCTCTCATACAGAGCAAGCCACTTAAACCCTCTGCCCAGGGACTTCCCTGGTGGTCCAGTGGTTAAGACTCTGAGCTTCTAATGCTAAATAAATAAATACTTTTTAAAAACCCTCTGTCCTGGGTGTTTTAATCAAGGGAAACACATAAAAGGGAAAGATCGAAGGCAGGAGGAGAAGGGAATGACAGAGGATGAGATGGTTGGATGGCATCAGTGGACAAGAGCTTGAGCAAGCTCCAGGAGATAGTGAAGGACAGGGAAGCCAGTCCTTCACCAGTCCATGGGGTCGCAAAGGGTCAGACATGACTGAGCAAATGAACAACAATGAAAACAATGGTAAAGAACCCACCTGCCAACGCAGGAGACATAAGAGATGTGGGTTCAACCCCTGGGTAGGGAAGATCCCCTGCAGGAGGACATGGCAACCCACTCCATTATTCTTGCCTGGAGAATCTCATGGACAGAAGAGATAGGTGGACTACACAGCAAAGAGTCAGACACAACTGAAGTGACTTAGCACACGCATGCATGCTGAGTGCTTAAGCTAAGTCTTCTATTATTATTCCAGAAATTGACTGTTCCCCCAAATGATCCACCTCTCTCAAGGCTGGGTCTATATTTAGAGTGATATCAGTTTAAGAAATGTCTATAATAATTTAGAACTGGTTTGCACTGAAATTGTTCAGTCTAACAGACCAGAGGTAGTCAAACCCTGCTGCCAAGGAACAGGGGTGCTCATCACATTCCTGAAATCAAACAACAGCCCACTCTTCCTAATTCACAGAGATTCATGGAGAGAATCTTTAGGTGTTTTTCTCAAAAAAATTTTTTTCTTAAACACTTATCTTGGGTTATTATTTATCTGTAAGGATTCTGCAGCAAAATGTATATTCAGGATTTTTAAATTTAACATTTTAAATGCTGATGGCATCCTGCAAATAGCCTCCTGATTTTCCAGATGCCATCTCACCAGAGCACATCTGGGACTCACATACAACCATCAGCCAACTAGAGCATCTTCCCTGAAAGAATCATCTAAACACAATCTATTTGCAATATGTGGATACATAGCAATATGTATGAAAGTGTATGAGGCTATAAACACGATTATTTTTCACACTAGTAGAATTTTTATTCTTTTTGGTGGACTATATGCCAGGCCCTTAAATTTTTCTTCCAAAGAAAGTAGCAACTAAATTCAAAATCAGCTTAAGAAGCGTGTTATAAGTGGGTATGGGGAATTAATATGTGAATATGTGATTATGCTAATCACACCATACACATTATCTCTTTCAGTCTTCAAACCAACATATAAAGTAGATAACATTTCTCTCATTTTTATTATATAGAAAAGTTTCATCGAGGGTGTCATACTCCAGATTATACAAGCCAATGAGGGGTAAACCAGGGTTTGAATCAAAAGTCTTTGACTTCCCACTTCCCAATTCATATTGAGGAGGAAATAGTCTACATATTCCATTCTTACCATTAGAGTCTACTTGAAAGCGTTTCCAGTGCAACTTTAGTCCATCAAGCTAAAATAGCAATTTGAAAAACACACTGCTAGATAATGGGCTGCAAAGACAATTAAGACACAGCTCCATCAGGCATGGAGGAGCCCACAGTTTGAGGCAGGAAAGCAGAAGCCATAAGGAAGAAAGTGATAAATGCTATTCAGAGGCACAAGATGTTCATCCTGCCAGCAATGCTCGCCCACGTTCACACCCTGGTGAGCTCCCAGCTCTTCTAAAGCCCAGGGCCGCCTACTCTAAGGAGCCAACCAGAAACCCTTCTCTGTCACTTTATCCTGTGCTTCTGCGGCACCTTACATATCCCCCTCATGAAATGATTAACTCTATGCCTTACACGTCTGTCTTCCCCACTAGATTTTGATTTGTTTAAAAAAATAAAGTTCATCAGAGATTTCCCTGGAGGTCCGATAGCTAATTTGCCACACTCCCAATGCAAAGAGGCCCAGATTCGATCCCTGGCCAGGGAACTAGATCCCACATGCAGCAACTAAGAGTTCATAGGCCATAACTAAAGATCCCGCATGCCACCATGAAGATCAAAGATCCTGCACAGAAAAATAATTAATAAAAAGAAAGAAAGAAGGGTTGTCTGTCTATAATATCACTCACTTTCTTGGAGACCAGAGTTGGTCAACTCATCTGGATCATGTGATCCTACCCAAACATCATGTTCATTGGGAAAAGATATTCCTCTCAGCAAGAAAGATGGTTCCTAGGTCAAGGGCACACTCAATGCTTATCTGTCCTACTAGAACCTCTAATAACATCTCAGGGTTCATTTATAGAAGCATGTAAAGTGAGCATCTCAATGAGATTATTCCTTTTTTTTTTATTTCTACTCTATATTCCTAGCACACTATTTTACATAGTACATGCTTGATATGTGCTTACTGAGTGAATAAGAAAATAATGAAAAAACAATAATCTTCCATATTGAATATGTACTTAGAAGATGGATTGTATGGAATACTAGAGGGCTTTCTCATTTGAAAATAAAATTATGTTAGTGTGTTTTCCCGGAGAAGGCAATGGCAACCCACTCCAGTACTCTTGCCTGGAAAATCCCATGGATGGAGGAGCCTGGTAGGCTGTAGTCCATGGGGTCGCTAAGAGTTGGACATGACTGAGCAACTTCACTTTCACTTTTCACTTTCCTGTATTGGAGAAGAAATGACAACCCACTCCAGTGTTCTTGCCTGGAGAATCCCAGGGACGGGGGAGCCTGGTGGGCTGCCGTCTATGGGGTTGCACAGATTTGGACACGACTGAAGCAACTTAGCAGCAGCAGTGTGTTTTCCAGATACTCAGTTCAGTTCAGTTGCTCAGTTGTGTCCGACTCTTTGCAAACCTATTGTCTACAGCATGCAAGGCTTCCTTGTCCATTACCAACTTTCAGAGCTTACTCAAACTCATTTTCATCAAGTTGGTGATGTCATCCAACCATCTCATCCTCTGTCATCTCCTTCTCCTCCCACCTTCAATCTTTCCCAGCATCAAGGTCATTTCCAATGAGTCAGTTCTTCGCATCAAGTGGCCAAAGGGTTGGAGCTTCAGCTTCAGCATCACTCCTTCCAATGAATACTCAGGAGTGATTTCCTTTAGGATTGACTGGTTGCATCTCCTTGCAGTCCAAGGGACTTTCCAGAGTCCTCTTCAACACCACAGTTCAAAAGCATCAATTCTTCGATGCTCAGCTTTATAGTCAAACTCTCACATCCAGATATTATTTAAGCTCAAATTCAAACTAAAAATGAGAATGTATTAACTCATATTTGAACTTGGAAACTGGATCTGAAATTATGCTACAGGAGAAATATCCTCCTTGTTTTAAAGTCTTTCTTCTGGACTTCCAAATGCCTCCTTTGTTACTGGCATTCTATAGAAGCACTCACAGGCCTGCTGAGTATCCCAGCAAGGGATCCACTCTCAGCAAGAAGCCATTAGGTCCTTGGATCCAACTCATGACTCTGTTCTCAACATCCTCTAGGATGCTATGCCACAGTCCTTACTACATTTTACTAACTTGTTCCTCTTCTGTAGTATTTAAAAGAAAAGACCATGGAGCTTGTTTTCTAGATAGAAAACTCCTTAAAAGCAAAACCTGTCTTCCACTTGTTTTGAATCCACTGTTAGCAAATGTGCACTAACATCAGCCAGAGCAAATAGCAGATACACAACAGACATTTGTTGAACAGCTGGGAAAGTCTCATTTTTATGGCAAGTTATTACTTATCAAAGAATATTAATGTACTTAATGTTCTCTAAGCTTTAGTTTAAGGAGGCACACAGGTTGATACTCCATTTTATAGATGAAGAAGTGGAAACACAGAAAAAAGAAATGGTTTGTTCAAAAAAAATAAAACAATCAATTAACATCGAGATATTTGTATGCAGGTCAGGCAGCAACAGTTAGAACTGGACATGGAGAAACAAAGGGAGAAGAATCAAATCAACAAAATTAGAAATGAAAATGGAGAAATCACAACAGACAACACAGAATACAAAGGATCATAAGAGACTACTGTCAGCAACCATATGCCAATAAAATGGACAACTTGGAAGAAATGGAAAAATTCTTAGAAAAGTATAACTTTTCAAAATTGAACCAGGAAGAAATAGAAAATTTTAACAGACCCATCACAAGCACGGAAATCAAAACTATAATCAGAAATCTTCCAGCAAACAAAAGCCCAGGATCAGACAACTTCAAAGCTGAACTCTACCAAAAATTTAGAGAAGAACTAACACCTATCCTACTCAAACTCTTCCAGAAAGTTGCAGAGGAAGGTACACTGCCAAATTCACTCTATGAGGCCACCATCACCCTAATACCAAAACCAGACAAAGATGCCACAAAAAAAAGAAAACTACAGGCTAATATCACTGATGAATATAGATGCAAAAATCCTTAACAAAATCCTAGCAAACAGAATCCAACAACACATTAAAAAGATCATACATCATGACCAAGTGGGCTTTACCCCAGGGATGCAAGGATTCTTTAATATCCACAAATCAATCAACTTAACACACCACATTAACAAATTGAAATATAAAAAACATATGATTATCTCAATAGATGTAGAGAAAGCCTTTGGCAAAATTCAACACCCATTTATGATTTTAAAAAAAAAACCCTCCAGAAAGCAGGAATAGAAGGAACATACCTCAACATAATAAAAGCTATACATGACAAACCCACAGCAAACATTATCCTCAATGGTGAAAAATCGAAAGCATTTCCCCTAAAGTCAGGAACAAGACAAGGGTGCCCACGCTCACTACTACTATTCAACATAGTATTGGAAGTTTTAGCCACAGCAATCAGAGAAGAAAAAGAAATAAAAGAAATCCAGATTGAAGAAGAAGTAAAACTCTCACTGTTTGCAGATGACATGATCCTCTACATAGAAAACCCTAAAGACTCCACCAGAAAATTACTAGAGCTAATCAATGAATATAGTAAAGTTGAAGGATGTAAGATTAACACACAGAAATCCCTTTCATTCCTATACACTAACAATGAGAAAACAGAAAGAGAAATTAAGGAAATAATTCCATTCACCATCGCAATGAAAAGAATAAAATACTTAGAAATATATCTACCTAAAGAAACTAAAGTGATGCTCTAAATTCTCCAAGCCAGGCTTCAGCAATATGTGAACCATGAACTCCCTGATGTTCAAGCTGGTTTTAGAAAAGGCAGAGGAACCAGAGATCAAATTGCCAACATCCTCTGAATCATGGAAAAAGCAAGAGAGTTCCAGAAAAATATCTATTTCTGCTTTATTGACTATGTCAAAGCCTTTGACTGTGTGGATCACAATAAACTGTGGGAAATTCTGAAAGAGATGGGAATAACCTAACCTGCCTCTTGAGAAATCTGTATGCAAGTCAGGAAGCAACAGTTAGAACTGGACATGGAACAACAGACTGGTTCCAAATAGGAAAAGGAGTACGTCAAGGCTGTATATTGTCACCCTGCTTATTTAACTTCTGTGCAGAGTACATCATGAGAAACGCTGGACTGGAATAATCACAAGCTGGAATCAAGATTGCCGGGAGAAATATCAATAACCTCAGATATGCAGATGACACCACCCTTATGGCAGAAAGTGAAGAGGAGCTAAAAAGCCTCTTGATGAAAGTGAAGGAGGAGAGCGAAAAAGTTGGCTTAAAGCTCAACATTCAGAAAACGAAGATCATGGCATCTGGTCCCATCACTTCATGGGAAATAGATGGGGAAACAGTAGAAACAGTGTCAGACTTTATTTTGGGGGGGCTCCAGAATCACTGCAGATGGTGACTTCAGCCATGAAATTAAAAGAAGCTTACTCCTTGGAAGGAAAGTTATGACCAACCTAGATAGCATATTCAAAAGCAGAGACATTACTTTGCTAACTAAGGTCCATCTAGTCAAGGCTATGGTTTTTCCTGTGAACATGTATGGATGTGAGAGTTGGACTGTGAAGAAGGCTGAGCGCCGAAGAATCGATGCTTTTGAACGTGGTGTTGGAGAAGACTCTTGCGAGTCCCTTGGACTGCAAGGAGATCCAACAAGTCCATTCTGAAGGAGATCAACCCTGGGATTTCTTTGGAAGGAATGATGCTGAAGCTGAAGCTCCAGTACTTTGGCCACGTCATGCGAAGAGTTGACTCATTGGAAAAGACTCTGATGCTGGGAGGGATTGGGAGCAGGAGGAGAAGGGGATGACAGAGGATGAGATGGCTGGATGGCATCACGGACTCGATGGACATGAGTCTGAGTGATCTCTGGGAGATGGTCATGGACAGGGAGGCCTGGCGTGCTCCAATTCATGGGGTCGCAAAAGTCGGACACAACTGAGCGACTGAACTGAACTGAACTGAAAGAAACTAAAGACCTATATATAGAAAACTATAAAACACTGGTGAAAGAAATCAAAGAGGACACTAACAGATGAAGAAATATACCATGTTCATGGATCAGAAGAATCAGTATAGTGAAAATGAGTATAGTACCCAAAACAATCTATAGAGTCAATGCAATCCCTATCAAAATACCAACGGTATTTTTCAGAGAACTGGAGCAAATAATTTCACAATTTGTATGGAAATACAAAAAACCTCGAATAGCCAAAGCAATCTTGAGAAAGAAGACTGGAACTGGAGGAATCAACCTGCCTGACTTCAGGCTCCACTACAAAGCCACAGTCATCAAGACAGTATGGTACTGGCACAAAGACAGAAATATAGATCAATGAAACAAAATAGAAAACCCAGAGATAAATCCACATACCTATGGACACCTTATCTTTGACAAAGGAGGCAAGAGTATATAGTGGAGAAAAGACAATCTCTTTAACAAGTGGTACTGCAGAAACATCAACCACTTGTAAAGGAATGAAACTAGAACAGTTTCTTTTTTAAAATTTAAATTTATTTATTTTAATTGGACGCTAATTACTTTACAATATTGTATTGGTTTTGCCATACATCAACTTTTTCTAACACCATACACAAAAATAAACTCAAAATGGATTAAAGATCTAAACATAAGACCAGAAACTAGAAAACTCCTAGAGGGGAACATAGGCAAAACACTCTCTGACATACATCATAGCAGGATCCTCTATGGCCCACCTCCCAGATTATTGGAAATAAAAGCAAAAATAAACAAATGGGACCTAATTAAACTTAAAAGCTTTTGCACAATGAAGGAAACTATAAGCAAGGTGAAAAGACAGCCTTCAGAATGGAAGAAAATAATAGCAAACAAAGCAACTGACAAAGAATTAATCTCAAAAATATATAAGCAGCTCATGCAGCTCAATTACAAAAAAATAAATGACCCAATCAAAAAATGGACCAAAGAGCTAAACAGACATTTCTCCAAAGAAGATATATGGATGGCTAACAAACACATGAAAAGATGCTCAACATCACTCATTATCAGAGAAATACAAATCAAAACCACAATGAGGTACCATCTCATGATGGTCAGAATGGCTGCGATCCAAAAGTCTACAAAAAATGAATGCTGGAGAGGGTGTGGAGAAAAGGGAACCCTCTTACACTGTTGGTGGGAACGCAAACTAGTACAGCCACTATGGAGAACAGTGTGGAGATGCCTTAAAAAACTAGAAATAGAACTGCCACATGACCCAGCAATCCCACTGCTGGGCATACACACCAAGGAAACTAGAATTGAAAGAGACACGTGTACCCCAATGTTCATCACAGCACTGTTTATAATAGCCAGGGCATGGAAGCAACCTAGATGTCCATCCATAAATGAATGGATAAGAAAGTTGTGGTACATATACACAATGGAATATCAGCAATTAAAAATAATACATTTGAATCAGTTCTAATGAGGTGGATGAAACTGGAGCCTATTATACAGAGTGAACTAAGTCAGAAAGAAAAACACCAATACAGTATACTAACGCATATATATGGAATTTAGAAAGATGGTAACGATGACCCTATATGCGAGACAGCAAAAGAGACACAGATGTATAGAACAGACTTCTGGACTCTGTGGGGGAAGGTGAGGGTGGGATGATTTGAGAGAATGGCATTGAAACATGTATATTATCATATGTGAAACAGATCGCCAGTCCAGGTTTGATGCATGAGACAGGGTGCTCAGGGCTGGTGCACTGGAATAACCCTGAGGGATGGGATGGGGAGAGAAATGGGAGGGGGGTTCAGGATGGGGAACACATGTATACCCATGGCTGACTCATGTGAATGTATGGGAAAAAACACTACAATATTGTAATTAGCCTCCAATTAAAATAAATTTAAAAAAGAAGAACTGGACATGGAACAACAGACTGGTTCCAAATGGAGAAAGGAGTACCTCAAGGCTGTATATTGTCACCCTGCTCATTTAACTTATATGCAGAGTACATCATGAGAAATGCTGGGCTGGATGAAGCACAAGCTGAAATCAAGATTACTGGGAGAAATACCAATAACCTCAGATATGCAGATGACACCACCCTTATGGCAGAAAGTGAAGAACTAAACAGCCTCTTGATGAAAGTGAAAGAGGAGAGTGAAAAAGTTGGCTTAAAACTAAACATTCAGAAAACAAAGATCATGGCATCCGGTCCTATCACTTCACGGCAGATAGATGGGGAAACAGTGGAAACAGTGGCAGTCTTTATTTGGGGGGCTCTAAAATCACTGCAGATGGTGACTGCAGCCATGAAATTAAAAGATGCTTGCTCCTTGGAAGAAAAGTTAAGGACCAACCTAGAAAGCGTATTAAAAAGCAGAGACATTACTTGGCCAACAAAGGTCCATCTAGTCAAAGCTATGATTTTTCCAGTAGTCATGTATGGATGTGAGAGTTGGACTATAAGGAGAGCTGAGCGCTGAAGCATTGATGCTTTTGAACTGTGGTGTTGGAGAAGACTCTTGAGAGTCCCTTGGACTGCAAGGAGATGCAACCAGTCAATCCTAAAGGAAATTAGTCCTGAATATTCATTGGAAGAACTGACGCTAAAGCTGAAACTCCATACTTTGGCTACCAATGCAAAGAACCAACTCATTGGAGAAGACCCTGATGCTGGGAAAGACTGAAGGCAGGAGGAGAAGGGGACAACAGAAGATGAGATGGCTGAATGGTATCACCAACTCAATGGACATGAGTTTGAGTAAGCTCTGAAAGTTGGTGATGGACAGGGAGGCCTGGTGTGCTGCAGTCCATGGGGTTGCAAAGAGTCGGACATGACAAAGCAACTGAACTGAACTGAATTAAAATTGAATTTCAGATAAACAATAAACTCTAGGGTAAATCTGAGACTATGCTCCATTGCCAAAATGCATGGGATATAATAATACTAAAAAATTGTTCATTATATTTACTAGAAATTAAAATTTAACTGAATATTTTGTGTTTTCTCTGGCAACCCTAGACCAATAGATTTCGTTAGTGGTAAGGCAAAAGGAAATCATTTCATCATGATCAATCATTGAAACACCCACATTAGTCTATACTTTAACCAAAAACAAAATAAGGGAAATAAATAGATACCTGAATTGAAGTGATAACAATATGGGCAATGAAATTTTGTCACAATCTCAAAGCTCTTTAAGAAGAAGGCAATTTAGCCCAGTAACTACAATAAGATACTTTATGAGATATTTTTAAAGTAGTGAAGGTTCTAACTTTTACCTAAGATGGAATTTGGGCAAGTCTGAAAAACTTGCAGGGTCAGCCCCCAAAGAATTCTCTTTGCTGAAAGACCTAAGAGCCCCAGGCAGAGAGAACAAGTTTTTATCATTTACTTACTCTGTGGCGACAAAGAGAGGAATAAGTCAGGTATGGTCTCTGCCTTCCCAGAACCGAGAACCTAACTAACTCTGTGGAAATCCCCCTTAGAGGGACAAGAAGCAAGAAAACATCCCACTTGGCCATCAATCCTTAGAAACTGAGAACAGCTATTTAGAGTACAGCAGTATTTGTCCTACAGACTATCCCATGTTCATCTTCCTGGACTGCATCCCAGAAAGAGAGAGGACTGCAAGGAATATAAAAGTGCTGCTTCCCTGCAGCCTCTGAAAAACACAGAGAGTACAATGAGCTCAGCGTTCCACTAATACTCACAGAGTATGCTATGGGTGGAAAGACGGCACTCCCCCTTCCCTCCCTGTACATCAGGCTTTGACATAGAAGAGAAGGAGGCATTGCGAACTTAGGAGAAACTCTTCAGGAACACACCGCAAACCCCCTAGAAACTCCCTAACATACTTTGGGAAGAATTTGCAAGGGTGGGAGGTCCTCTGTCAGCAGGTGAGAACAACAGATGATGAAATATTGAGATGAAGCCCCTGAGTGTCACTGGCTGATGAGTCTTGGAAATCTGCGTGAGGCAGCTGATTACACTCAACTGTCAACCATTAAATGCTGGAGTATCACTATGTCCGATTTCAACCATGTCAATACCACGTGGCATCATATCTGGGCCTCTTTATTAATTTTATCTTTCTGAATTTGTTTCCAATGGAAAATGATTTAAATCATTTAAAGTGGTTAAAACATTTTCATCATCCTAATACATATAATTCTTACTCAACTCTTTAAATACTTTGGCAGGCACATTAAAGGACAAGATGAAATATTAAAATTTCCCAAGATATGACAACCTTCCAGCTCATAAAAACTATATTGCAACAGCCCTTAAAGAGAAATATAATATGAGGGCTTTGGGAATTCAACGTAACCAATCCTATCCTAGGGTTCATCTAATGAGCTGCTCAAGACCTCATGTTTCCCTTTGCCACTGGCACATCTGTCGGGTGATTAAAGATGCTAGTTCAGATTTCCTCAGGAAGAGACAAACATTAAAAAAAAAAAAAACAGGGTAGAGTACAATTTACTTGATAGTGTTTTACAGGGAAAAAATTTTAATACATATAACAAGAAAAAGAATTTGTTAATTTACCCTAAATTTACATACTATGAAAAAACATGAACAGTCATTTTTCTCATCTTTAAAGAGAGGCTAATAAATAGATTTCTAAATTAGGGCAGCATTCAAGTTCCATTCATTCTTTTTTAATTTCATTTCTTTCTATTTTTTTTTTCTAAAAATGTCTTCAAGAATTTTCACTGGTTTTCCTAGCTCAGCTTACTCTCAGGTATATATTCAACATGCTAGTAAAATATACTTTTCCATATTAACACATTTTTCATTAATTTACTCTCTTAATTTAAAAGTGCCTTGGGGACTTCCCTGGCAGTTCAGTGGTTAAGACTTTGCCTTCCAGTGCAGAGAGTTGTGAGTTCGATTTCTGTTTGGGGAGATAAGATCCCATATGCCTCACCACCAAAAAAATCAAAACATAAAACAGAAGCAGTATTGTAACAAATTCAATAAAGACTGTTAAAAAGTCTTTATGGTCTGCATACAAAAATCTTTTTAAAAAGTAAATGCCTCAACTGAGTTTCCAAATATTACCCACCCACCCACCCGCTCTCCAACTTTCCTTATCTTTCAGAAGCCATAGCTCATGCATGGTTGAACCTCAGATCTGTCTTACCTCCTGCAACAATGTTCCTCTCTCCCATTCTCCATCAGCCACAACCTCTCTGAAACCCCTCTGCCTTTTATAATCTACATGTATGATGTCACACCACTTGACCCCCTCGTTCTAATTTCCTCCTCAGACTTTCTCTCGGCAAATGCCTCAGTAAGGTCATGTTTAAAAGAGGTCAACCATTTGGTTATGTAACTAGCAGCTATTAAAACAAACAAACAAAAAAACAAACAGCATTTCATCAAATAAAAACCAAAAAGAATATTAAAACACAAATGTGTGTGGATCCATGTACTGAGGCAAGATTTCTATTGTAATTTAAATAAGCTGTGATCAATAAAAGATCTATATTGTAATCCCTAGAGCAAGTGCTAAATGCAAATACAGTCCATGGAATTCTCCAGGCCAGAATATTGGACAGGGTAGCCTATCCCTTCTCCAGCAGATCTTCCCGACCCAGGAATTAAACTGGGGTCTCCTGCATTGCAGGAGGATTCTTTACCAACTGAGTTATCAGGGAAGCCCCCTTATATGCAAATAAATATACCTAAAGAGCCAGTAGATTAAATCAAAATGTTACTAAAAACATTTCATGTACAAAGCAAAGAGATACAGAGGAACAAAAAGAGATGATGCAAATTGAAAACAAATGACAAAATAGTGGACCTAAATTCAACCACATGATTAATTACTTTGAATGTAATAGACTAAATACTCTGATTAAAAGATAGAAATATTTATATCATATAAAAAGCAACACTCAGCTGTATGTGCTCTATCACAGAAGCATTTAAAATACAAAGGTACAAATAGATTGAAAGTAAAATAAAAAAGACATACCATGCAAACAGTAAGCATAAGGAAGATATAGAGTCTCTATTAATATCAGATAAGAAAGACCTGAAGACAAGGAAACTTTTCAGAGACCAGAAAAAAAAGTTAAGATATAACAATCATACATGTACAACACCTGCTAAAAGAACTGCGTGATACATAAAGCAAGAGCTGTCTAAACTGAAATAGACAACAATCTGAGCCAAGATTTTCACACTCCTCTCAGTAACTGATAGAACAGGTAGACATAAAATCAGTAAAAATATGAAAAATTTGAACAAAACTATCAACCAACATGACTAATTTGACATTGATTGATGTTTCACCTAACAACAGCAGTATTTTCAAGTGCATGTGAAACATTCATCAAGATAGACCATATGCCAGGCCAAAAAAAATAATAATAATAATCTCAGTAAATATAAAAGGACTGAACTCACATAGCATGTGTTTTATGACCCACAAAAGAATAAAATTAGAACTTAAGAACAGAAATACACCTGGCTATATCCATATATTTGGAAATTAAGCAATATATTTCTAAGTCTTCGAAGGATCAGAAAAATAAATCACAAAACAGATTAGAATATATTCAGAGTTAAATTTAACTGAAAACATAAGATATCAAAACTTACAGAATTTAGTGAAAGAAATGCTTAAAGGAAAATATAGTTTCAAATGTTAATAACAGAAATGAAGGAAAGCCTGAAGTCAATTATCTAAAATGCCCATTTTAAGAGCTAAAAGAAGAATAAGCAAAGCCCAAAATAAGGAAAATAAAAGAAATAATAAGTTTAAAAATAAAAATTAAACAATAGAGAAAATCAATAAAACTAAAACCAAGTTCTTTGAAAAAAATTCATGAAATTGATATACATTTCCTACACTGAACAAGAACCAAAAAGACAAGAAATAAATTACCAATATCAGGAACGAAAGAGAGGACTTTACCACATATCTCATAGAAATTAAAAGGATGATAGGAAATATTACTGATAACTTTATGTCAATAAACCCAACTATATAGATGAAGTCGACAAAGTGTTTGAAATACACAAAGAGCAAAAACTAATTCAGGATAAAATAGAGAATCTAAATAGTTCTATATTAACTCTTTAAAATTGAAATTATAATTTATACTCTTTGCTTAAAAAATAATGTATGTCTGGAGAACTTCACAGGTGAATTCTAATAAACATTTAAAGAAGAAATAGTACCCATCCTACACAAAATCTTTCCGAATATATAGAAGGGAATACTTCCTCTATTCATTGCCTTGAGGTTGGTGTAACAATTTAACATAAATTTGCTGGCTTAAAACAACAGAAATTTATTCCCTCGCTGTTCTGGATGCCAGAAATCCAAATAGCATGACTGGGCCAAAATTAAGGTGTCAGTTGGACTATGCTTCCCTCAGAGGTTCTATGTAGAACCCTTTCCTGGACTCTGTCAGCTTCCAGCGGCTATCAGCATTCCTTGGCATGTGACCCTGTTACTCCAATCTATGCCTCTATGGTCTCACTGCCTCCTTCTCTTCTCCTTTTCCATCTGTGTGAAATCTCCCTCTGCCTCTTACTTGTAAGGACATTTAATGATTGCACTTACAGACAATCTTGATAATCGAAGACAATTTCCCCATTCCATCAACTTAATCATATTAGCAAAATTCTACTTATATTTAAGATAACAATCAGAGATTCTGGGGATTAGCACATCTTTGAGGACCTTATTTGGGATTCCCTGGTGGCTCAAACAGTAAAGAATCCACCTGCAATGCAGGAGACCCAGCAACGCAGGTTTGATCCCTGGGTTAGGAAGAAGCCCTGGAGAAGGGAACAGCAACTTTTTCCATTATTCTTGCCTGGAGAATTTCATGGACAGAGGATCCTGGCAAGCTATAGTCCATGAAGACTTTATTTAACTTACCATACTCCCTAACTTATTTTATTAACCTATTTTACTATTACAAAAAACAGTTCAGTTCAGTCTCTCAGTCATATCCGACTCTTTGCCACCTCATGGACTGCAGCACGACAGGCCTCCCTGTCCATCACCAACTCCCAGAGTTTACTCAAACTCATGTCCATTGCGCCCGTGATGCCATCCAGCAATCTCATCCTCTGTCGTCCCCTTCTCCTCCTGCCTTCAATCTTTCCCAGCATCAGGGTCTTTTCCAATGAGTCAGTTCTTTGCATCAGGGGGCCAAAGTATGGAGTTTCAGCTTCAGCATCAGTCCTTCCAATCAATATTCAGGACTGATTGCTTTTAGGATGGACTGGTTGGATCTCCTTGCAGTCCAAGGGACTCTCAAGACTCTTCTGCAACACCACACTTCAAAAGCATCAATTCTTCAGTGTTTCTTTATAGTCCAACTCTCACATCCATACATGACTGCTGGAAAAACCATAGCCTTGGCTAGATGGACCTTTGTTGGCCAAGTAATGTCTCTGCTTCTTAATATGCTGTCTAGGTTGGTCACAACTTCTCTTCCAAGGAGTAAGCATCTTTTAATTTCATGGCTGCAGTCACCATCTCCAGTGATTTAGAGCCCCCCAAAATAAAGTCTGTCACTGCTTCCACTGTTTCCCCATCTATTTGCCATGAAGTGATGGGACTGGATGCCATGATCTTAGTTTACTGAATGTTGAGTGTTAAGCCAACTTTTTCCACTCTCTTCATTCACTTCCATCAAGAGGCTGTTTAGTTCTTCTTCGATTTCTGCCATATGCCCATCTGCATATCTGAGGTTATTGATATTTCTCCTGGCAATCTTGATTCCAGCTTGTGTTTCATCCAGCCCAGCATTTTTCATGATGGACTCTGCATATAAGTTAAATAAGCAGGGTGACAATATACAACCTTGAGGTATACCTTTACCCGTTTGGAACCAGTCTGTTGTTCCATGTCCAGTTCTAACTATTGCTTCTTGACCTGCAAACCTCCAGATTTCTCAGGAGGCGGGTCAGGTGGTCTGGTATTCCCATCTCTTTAAGAATTTTCCACAGTTTGTGGTGATGCACACAGTCAAAGACTTTGGCATAGTCAATAAAGCAGAAGTAGATATTTTTCTGGAACTCTCTTGCTTTTTTGATGATCCAGCGGATGCCGGCAATTTGACCTCTGGTTCCTCTGCCTTTTCTAAATCCAGGTTGAACATCTGGAAGTTCTCAGTTCATGTACTGTTGAAGCTTGGCTTGGAGAAGAAAAGAATATCACTCAAGAATATAAAAACAAAAATGCTCTAAAATATATTAGCAAACTGAATTTTGCAATATATACAAAGAATAATGCATTAAAACAAGGAAGGTTTATTTTAGGAATGCAATATTAGTTTAATAACTTAAAATCATTAATATAATTCACCATATTAATCCAGTAAAGTAGGAAAACCTTATGATTATCTTAACAGATGCACATAATCTATTTGACAAAATTAAACACGCATCCACAATAAAAGTTCTAAGCAAACTAGAAATAGAAGGAAATTTTCTCAACCTGATGAAGAGAATTTATGAGAGTCCTACAACTGACATTGTTGTTCTTAATGATGAAGGATTGAATGCTTTCTGCTTAAGAGCAGTAACAAGGCAAGCATTTCTGCTCCCCTTACTTCTATTCAGTGACTTACTGGAAGTCCTAGTCAATGAAGTAGACAAGAAAAGGAAACAAAAGCATGCAGTTTGGAAAGAAATTAGATCGTCTATATTTTTAAGATAATCGTGTCATGTATATGTAAAATCCCAAAGAATCTGCAAAACTGCTACTAATAAATGAATTTGTTAAGTTCACAAGCATTGAGGTCAACATGAAAAGATCAATTGCATTTCTATATACCAGCAAGAAATAACTAGAAAATGAAATTTAGGGGGAAATCTATGTATCTACGCTAAGTTGCTTCAGATATTTGCAACTCTTTGCAACTCCATAGGCTGTAGCCTGCCAGCCTCCTCTGTCCATGGGATTCTCCAGGCAAGAATACTGGAGTGGGTTGCCATGCCTTTCTCCAGGGGATCTTCCTGACCCAGGGATGGAACCTGCATCTCTTAAGTCTCCTGCATTGGCAAGCAGGTTCTTTACCATTAGTGCCACCTGGGAAGCCCCATCAAACATCAGACATCAAAACATCAAAAGTAAAATAAAATACAACACTTAGGAATACATTTAATCAAACTTGCACAGTATCTTTATATTGAAAACTATAAAACATTACCAAGAAACATTAAATAAGACCTAAATAAATGGGTAAATATATCATGTTGTGAACTGGAAGATTCAGTCTCATTAAGATGCCATTTATCCTCAAATTAACCTATCCACTCAATTCAATCTCAATCAAAATCCCAGCAGACATTGTGTAGAAAATCACAGACTGGTCCTAAAATTTATTTGGGAATACAAAGGACCTAAAAATACCAAAATACTTTGAGAAAAAACAGAATACTTACACTATCTGACCTCATACTTGTGATAAACCTAAGTAGGTATCACATTGGCATAGGCACAGGCATATAGACGGATGGAAAAAAATAGAGAGTCCAGAAATAGACCCATGATAGCAGGACAATAAGAAGACAAAGAGGAGGCAAGAATATACAGTGGAGTAAAGACAATCTCTTTAACAAGTGGTGCTGGGAAAACTGGTCAACCACTTGTAAAAGAATGAAACTAGATCACTTTCTAACACCACACACAAAAATAAACTCAAAATGGATTAAAAATCTAAACATAAGACCAGAAACTAGAAAACTCCTAGAGGAGAACATAGGCAAAACACTCTCCGACATAAATCACAGCAGGGTCCTCTATGATCCACATCCCAGAGTAATGGAAATAAAAGCAAAAATAAACAAATGGGACCTAATTAAAATTAAAAGCCTCTGCACAACAAAGGAAACTATAAGTAAGGTGAAAAGACAGCCTTCTGAATGGGAGAAAACAATAGCAAATGAAGCAACTGACAAACAACTAATCTCAAAAATATATAAGCAACTTATGCAGCTCAACTCCAGAAAAATAAACGACCCAATCAAAAAATGGGCCAAAGAACTAAATAGACATTTCTCCAAAGAAGACATATGGATGGCTAACAAACACATGAAAAGATGCTCAACATCACTCATTACCAGAGAAATACAAATCAAAACCACAATGAGGTACCACTTCACACCAGTCAGAATGGCTGCAATCCAAATGTCTGCAAGCAATAAATGCTGGAGAGGGTGTGGAGAAAAGGGAACCCTCCTACACTGTTGGTGGGGATGCAAACTAGCACAGCCACTATGGAGAACAATGTGGAGATTCCTTAAAAAATTGCAAATAGAACTGCCTTATGACCCAGCAATCCCACTGCTGGGCATACACACTGAGGAAACCAGAATTGAAAGAGACACATGTAGCCCAATGTTCATCGCAGCACTGTTTATAATAGCCAGGACATGGAAACAACCTAGATGTCCATCCGCAGATGAATGGATAAGAAAGCTGTGGTACATATACACAATGGAGTATCACTCAGCCATTAAAAAGAATACATTTGAATCAGTTCTAATGAGATGGATGAAACTGGAGCCGATTATACAGAGTGAAGTAAGCCAGAAAGCAAAATACCAATACAGTATACTGACACATATATATGGAATTTAGAAAGATGGTAATTTATTTAACTTATATGTAGAGTCCATCATGACCCGGTATGCGAGACAGCAAAAGAGACACTGATGTATAGAATGGACTTTTGGACTCTGAGGGACAGGGAGAGGGTGGGATGATTTGGGAGAATGGCATCGAAACATGTATACTATCATGTAGAAACGAAGCGCCAGTCTTTGTTCGATACAGGATACAGGATGCTTGGGGCTGGTGTACGGGGATGATCCAGAGAGATGATATGGGGTGGGAGGTGGAAGGGGGATTCAGGATTGGGAGCTCGTATACACCCATGGCAGATCCATGTCAATGTGTGGCAAAACCAATACAGTATTGTAAAGCAAAATAAAGCAAAAATAAAATTTTTTTAAAAAAAGACAAAGAATCCAGTTTTTAAATGGACCAAAAAAACTGGGCATTTTATGAAAGAATATATACTAATGGCCAATGAGTCTATGAAAAAATATTCAGCCATCATTAGTTATCAGAGAAATAAAAAATTAAAACAACAATGAGATATCCCTATCCACATATTATAACAGCCAAAATGAAAAGAAATGACAATATTGAGGACTGGTGAGAAGTTAAATCAACTCTAAATCTTATGTGTTGTTGGTGGAAATGCAAAATGGTACAGCCACCTTGGAAGACAATTGGTCTTTATTTTATTTTAATCAAATTTAATATACTATATGACCTAGTAATACCAGTCCTAGGTATTCACCCAAGAGAAATTAAAGCATATGTGCACATAAAGTGCTGTATTCAATAAGTCAGCAAATTTGGAAAATTCAACAGTGGCCAAAGGATGGGAAAAGGTCAGTTTTCACTGCAATCCCAAAGAAGGGCAATGCCAAAGAATGTTCAAACTACTGTACAGTTGCACTCATTTCACATGCTAGCTAGGTTATACTCAAAATCCTTCAGCCAGGCTTTGGCAGTACATGAACTGAGAACTTCCTGATGTACAAGCTGGGTTTTAAAGAGGCAGAGGAATCAGAGATCAAATTGTCAACATTTGTTAGATCATGGAGAAAGCAAGGGAATTCCAGAAAAATATCTACTTCTGCTCCATTGACTAGGCTAAAGGCTTTGTGTGGATTATGACAAAGGGTGGAAATTTTTTAAAGAGATGGGAATACCAGACCACCTGACCTGCCTCCTGAGAAATCTGGAGGTTTGTAGGTCAAGAAGCAATAGTTAGAACTGGACATGGAACAACAGACTGGTTCCAAATGGGTAAAGGTATACCTCAAGGTTGTATATTGTCACCCTGCTTATTTAACTTATATGCAGAGTCCATCATGAAAAATGCTGGGCTGGATGAAACACAAGCTGGAATCAAGATTGCCAGGAGAAATATCAATAACCTCAGATATGCAGATGGGCATATGGCAGAAATCGAAGAAGAACTAAACAGCCTCTTGATGAAAGTGAACGAAGAGAGTGAAAAAGTTGGCTTAACACTCAACATTCAGTAAACTAAGATCATGGCATCCAGTCCCATCACTTCATGGCAAATAGATGGGGAAACAGTGGAAGCAGTGACAGACTTTATTTTGGGGGGCTCTAAAATCACTGGAGATGGTGACTGCAGCCATGAAATTAAAAGATGCTTACTCCTTGGAAGAGAAGTTGTGACTAACCTAGACAGCATATTAAGAAGCAGAGACATTACTTGGCCAACAAAGGTCCATCTAGCCAAGGCTATGGTTTTTCCAGCAGTCATGAATGGATGTGAGAGTTGGACTATAAAGAAACACTGAAGAATTGATGCTTTTGAAGTGTGGTGTTGCAGAAGAGTCTTGAGAGTCCCTTGGACTGCAAGGAGATCCAACCAGTCCATCCTAAAAGCAATCAGTCCTGAATATTGATTGGAAGGACTGATGCTGAAGCTGAAACTCCATACTTTGGCCCCCTGATGCAAAGAACTGACTCATTGGAAAAGACCCTGATGCTGGGAAAGATTGAAGGCAGGAGGAGAAGGGGACGACAGAGGAGGAGAAGGGGACGACAGAGGATGAGATTGTTGGATAGCATCACGGATGCAATGGACATGAGTTTGAGTAAACTCTGGGAGTTGGTGATGGACAGGGAGGCCTGTCGTGCTGCAGTCCATCAGGTGGCAAAGATTTGGACATAACTGAGCAACTGAAATGAACTGAACTGAACTGAAATTGAAAATATCCCAAAAGTCCATTAACTGTTAAATGAAATTCTATTTAGCAATAAAAACTACTAATATATCCATATGGATAAATCTTAAAAACATTATTCAAAGGATTTCCCTGGTGGTTAAGAATCCACCTGCCAATGCAGGGGACACAGGTTTGATCCCTGACTTGGGAAGATTCCACATGTTGCGCAGCAACTAAGCCCATGCACCACAACTAGAGCCCTTGAGCCGCAACTACTGAGCCTGCAAGCCACAGCTACTGAAGCCTGCACACTTTAGAGCCCAGGCTCCACAACGAAAGAAGCCACTACAGTGAGAAGCCCTCACAATGCAACTAGAGTGTAGCTCCCATCGCCGCAACTAGAAAAAGCCCACGTGTAGCAACAAAGACCATGCTGTCAAATAAACAACTAATTAACTTTAAAAACGCTATTCAAGGAGAAATAAGCCCAATACAAAAGACCATACTATGCGATTCCATTTTATGTAGTCTCAAAAAGGCAAAAGCTATAATGACAGCAAACCACTGATTGTCTGAGGCCAGGGATAGGAGTCAGGAATTGACTACAAAGAATCAATTGGTGGGGGCATGGTGGTGATGATAAAAAGGTTCTATGTCTTGATTGTGGTGGCAATTACATGGATATACATTTGCCAAAACTCCTCAAACCATACTCTTAAAATGAATTAATCTTTATTGTATCCAAATTAAACCTCAATAAAGCTACTTATATATATATATACTATAGCAAAGATGAACCCTGTTTAATAATAAATAGTAGTTATGGCTTACTGAATGTATGTTCCATGACAGCTGGACCATAGCACTTTCTTTCCAGATGAAAAAATAAGTCAACTAAGCTGAAGAGGTATTCGGTGACTTCCGCAGGGCCACCCAGCTAGCAAGTGACTGAGCCAGTGTTCAAATGCAGATTGGATTATCTGACTCTTAAAAACCCACCTCCACTAGCCAGACCACTCTGTGTCCTGACCTGGAGAAGCCAAAAGTGGTAACAGGGTAGTCACTGGGTAGCTGCAGGCCTGCAGGTCTGTCCCCAAGGGTCTATGCTGAAAGCATCAGAAACTGAAAGGTCTTTATCTTCCAGGCCAGCTCATGGAGCCCCACAGTTGTAGTGATTGAGAGCCCACAGTCTGCATGCTTAATCCCTCATTAATTTACTGTCTAAATTCTGCAGCCCAGGTATCATCTGTTGTAGCAAGGCTGACAAAGAGAGAATTATAATGCCAGTGCGGTGAAATATCCCTGAATCCTTGCAGGAAGATAGGCTGATTACAGCTTTGACAAAGGAGCCAGAACGAGAGCTTTAGCACCAAACACAGAAAGATATCTTCCCTAACAGCAGAGGCAATGCAGCTGCCCTTCTCCCTCTGTACTCAGTCTTTCATCCATGGCAGAAACAATTCATATTCTGGAATCGAAGTCCAGGAATGGAAAATACTCTTAAGACCACTTACAGCACGTTCACTGTGTGGTTGACAGCTCATGCCCACTGCATTATTTATTCATCACAACCAATCCGTGAAGTTTACAGATGAACTGAGGCTCAGAAAGGGTGAGTTTCATCAGGTAACCAGGGTCCTCCACAAGGCCGAGAGCTTTGGGGAAATGGTCTCCAGTCCCACTTCTGCAGTCTACAGAGTCACTTCACAAGAGCAGCAGCCAAGATCTTCTAAGACCAGTCGATCTGACAGCCCTCACTCCCCTAGTCAAGCCTCACCCATGGAAGACTAACTTCCCCTCTCGCAATCACACAAGCATGGGTGCCAGGCTGCCTCCCCACTCCTCGGGCCAGGGTGGCAATGATGAAGCTTGGGGACCAGAGCCACGGCAGGCAGGCAGGAGGGAGGTCACTGGCACGCTGTGTCCAGGCTAATGCAGAGTTGATCCAGTGGCCGAGGGTCACGGAGATGGGCGAGGTGGAGAGTCATCTGGAATTCAGTAAGCTGTTAGGTATGACTTCTCGGAAGGTGTCTACAAGAACACTCAGACCCTCTTCCTCCTACTTCCTTCCTGGAATGGAGATGCAATGGCTGCTGAAGCTCCTTGTATCTCGCACCCTGAGTCGAGTTTGAGAGGAAAGCTGCATACCAAACATGGAAGAGCATGGAGTCAAGCGGAGCCCAGGTCCCTGACAGTGCACAGAGCCGCTGTGCACGGGCCAACGTCCATCCTTCTCTAATGACAGAGAAAATAATCTGATCTGCTCAAGTCACTACAGTCAGGCCTGTGTGACCGGCAGCCAAATGCAATTTCTAAATGCATTTAGAATCACTGCCCAAAAGCATCTTGTTATTTGTTTTCTTTTTCTATGGAGGAATAGAACAATACAAGCCCTTCTTGCAAAGGGGGAACTAGGAAATCAGAAGAGAGTCAACTTTAATTATCAGTCTCTCTCACAGGGAAACTATGAAGCATATCACTTGGGCTTAGAGAGCTTTTGTTTATTCTGGATGCTGTGCTAGAAAATGCCTTGCTCTGTGCTGATAAGGAAGCTGAATTTATGGCCTAGTGAACTAAACAATTAAAAGGAAACTATTTGCGAACTAATCAGATTGAAGCAAAGGTCTCAAGGAAAATATATTTGGCTGTTCTCTCTTTTCCTTCGCAGGTCACAGATTTCTTTCCTGCTATCCAATACAAAGAGATAAGGGCCCTCTTATAAAATTATTTTACTACAAAGCATATCTTTACCCAATTAAAATGTATAGTTTCTGTGTTTGTGAAGGTTAAGGTTTGTGAAACATGTTTTGGTTAACAGTAGGAATCATGAAACATGGCAAATATGAGTTTAAGGATAGCGTATGAATTTAACTTAATTGTTTCATATATAACTAGCTTACGATAAACTTGCCAATTTTCTTTCCCATTTCCTGCCTTAAATTGAGTCACTTGTTTTATACTCACTATACAAATTCTAGTTGAACTTGCGATGTTTTGAGGTGGCTATTACTACATACTGAATGACTGCTGCAGCAGTTGTTTTAACAAGCTTGGATGAAATAAAAATACATCCAACAGGGGCCTCCCTGGTGGTTTAGTGGTAAAGAATCTGCCTGCCAGTGCAGGGAACATGGGTTCGATCCTGATCTGGGAATATCCCATATGACACAGTGCAACTAAGCCCATGCGCCACAACTAGTGAGGCTGTGCTCTACAGCCCAGAAGCCACAATTACTGAGCCCATGCACCCTAGAGCCTGCGCTCTGCAACAAGAGAAGCCACCTCAGTGAAAAGCCTGTACACTGCATCTACAGAGTAGCCCCTGCTCGCGACTAGAGAAAAGCCCCCGCTCGCAACTAGAGAGTAGCCCCTGCTCGCAACTAGAGAAAAGCACATGCAGCAAAAAAGACCCAGCACAACCAAAAATAAAATAAATAAAAACTGCAACCGACAGAGTCAACACCAAGTCAATGTGATATTTGATTCTTCATCTACATTAGGTTCTCTCCACTAAAAGAGCTCTAGTATTTATACAGAAAATTACCCTCAGCCCCTGCCGCTCACCATGCCCTTAGTGGATGTGTAATCAACTATCATGTGTTTCCTTTAATCACTTGACAAGTCAATGAAAAATAGCATTCAGAGTGGTCTCCACCAATCAGTTGGCATTCCTAAATAACACCTACTGGGACTTCCCTGGAAGTCCAGTGGTTAAGACTGTGCCTCCATTGCAGGGGGCACAGGTTCAATCCCTGGTCGGGGAACTAAGATCTGCCTGCTGGTCTGTGAGGCCAAAAAAACAAAAGAGAGTGACACCTATTTGCTATCCCTGGTGTGTGTGTGTTTGTGTTTTCCAGTCATTAAACTATAAATTTAAAGGAGGGTGGTGAGAGTACATCTCCATGTCACCTTAAAAATTATTGCTTTACCTGTTAAAAGAACTTAGAAACTGTTTATATAGAAATATATTCACTATATTCAACCACCAGGGATTTCTCCTGAGCTCTGCAGCCCATCTCATAACCGATTACTATCTATAGACTCTAGGATATAGTCAAAAACTACCATAATTATATGCAATTTCTAACATATTTGTTCACAAAGTTATTCAATGTATAATGTGCTTGAGCATATGATAGCCATGTCTGAGGATCTTACCTTATTAACCTGAGAAACTCAGACTTGAAGTTTAGGAAACAATTATAATTTTAGATGGAATATCCAAGAAGTTAAGAGGTTGATAATTTTGTCAGAGCAAACAGTTGCCCTTTAAATATGGGGACAGATTACATTTGGGGACTAACCTTCTGGGATTGTGCCTATAGAATGCAAAAGGTAAGTAAATGGGCAGTGTTTTAAGGTCACCAATCTCAGAGGTCCCTAAACATTCTGAAGATCTGAGATCTTCCCCTAGTGCTTCATGGAGTATGTGTGGTTGTTTAAGCGTATTGTTTGTCAGGGGAGGGGTGGTGGACTCAGCAATGTGTTCTGGGGTGTAGTCATACAGGTGGAATATACAAACATACAGACATTTAGCCTGGACTGGATACGAGAGGAGGGTGGTAGTCTCTTGGAATTAATTAGCCCCCTTCATATGTCAGTAGACACATCCCAAGGTGTAATCACAGCACCAAGCCAGAGGAACAAACGCAGGCTCTTGCCATTCAGTGTACTGAAAGTGCTTTTCCAAGATATTAATACAATACAAGCTTCAAAAGGAAATATAAATCAATCTTATTTGTAAAGCAGAAACAGGGACACAGAAGAAGAGAACAAATCTATGGATACCAAGGGAGTAAGGGGAGGAGTGCTGAACTGGGAGATTGGAATTGACATATACACTATTGATGCTGCTGCTGCTGCTAAGTCACTTCAGTCGTGTCCGACTCTGTGCAACCCCATAGACAGCAGCCCACCAGGTTCCGCTGTCCCTGGGATTACTACATATAAAATAGATAACTAGTGAGAACCTACTGTATAGCGCAGGGAACTCTACTCAATGCTCTGTGGTGACCTGAATGGGAAGGAAATCCAAAAAGGAGGGGAGCTATGTATGGGCGCATGGCTGCTCCGTTGTTTCAGTCGGGTCGGACCCTTTGCGACCCCATGGACTGCAGCCCACCAGGCTGCTCTGTCCATGGGATTCTCCAAGCGAGAATACTGGAGTGGGTTGCCATGCCCTCCTCCTGGGGATCTTCCTGACCCAGGGTCAAACCCGAGCTCCCTGTGTTTCCTGCATTGCAGGCAGCTTCTTCACGGTTGAGCCACCAGGGAAGGCCGACAGTTGATTCCCTTTGATGTACAGCAGAAACTGACACAATGTTGTAAAGCAACTATACTCTAATAAAAATTAACTTTTAAAAAGAAATATAAATTGAATAAAAATCTCAAGTGGCCTATTCCAGTTTTAATTTCATGTAGGCTACCATTAGCTGGAAAGAATTGATTTTCTCCTATGTGATAGTCTTTGATAGCAGATACTAAGAAGGTGATTTCCATAGTGCCCAGGAAAACTGGTTAGAGAAAGAGCTTCTCAGGATATGGTATTATCTTGAGAATATACACACATATATAAATATATGTATAATATGTATAACACTTGCAAGTGTGTGTGTACTTCCCTGGCGGCTCCGTGGTAAAGAAGCCGCCTGCCGATGCAGGAGATGCAGGAGACACAGGTTCAGTCCCTGGGTTGGGAAGATCCCCTGGAGGGGAGGGCATGGCTGCCCACCCCCGTATTCTTGCCTGGAAATCCCATGGACAGAGGAGCCTGGCAGGCTACCGTCCATGGGGTCACAGAAGAGTCCGACATGACTGAGCAGCTAAACAACAACAAAATATAACACCAACACACACATATACACATATTGTAAACAGTTATACACTAGGTAAACATATTTTATATATTTGGTTACATATGAATATTTGAGCTTTTTAGAAATGTCTGAATACAGCTTTATAGCTTTTTGGTCTTTTTCAACACTGGAAGGAGACACTTAGCCCACCTGGCCCTTCCCAGGAGAGAATGAAATCCTTTTCCGTAAATGAGAACTGCACATGGTCCAGACCCAGACCTGCAGCTGTGGACCATCCGGTCTTCACACGCTGTGCTGTTCCTCCCTCTCCCCCACCAAGCCCTGCCACCTGCATGGGCTCCACTCCCACGGCCCTCAGGACACTTGTAAGGGCAAAGGGGACCCTGAACACCCGACAGGGTGACCGGAAGAAGACCACCACCTTCATCTTTAAGGGGGACAGGGACAAGAGTGTCCCACCCCCACTCGACCATTTCCCCCTACAACCAGAAAGATAGAAAGCTTAACTCATATCTATAATATTGGGCAACATGCCATATATTATTATGAAAGCGCAAGAGAAAAGCCAGCATGGCAAGGTCCTCACTTTTAGGCCTGAAGCCAATCACGTTCTAAAAAAGGATCCTTCCTCCCCCGACCGCCTGTCATTTTTCAGTGCTCGTCTCAACATTAGACCTGACTGCTGGGAAGCGACGTGTTTATATGCCAGGCTAATTGGCATCTGGCATTGCCTCACTCCTCTGGCCATGGAATGAATCAGCTAATTATTTCTGACCTGTAAGGTGCTCATGAGGGAGGGCAAGGGTGCAGCCGCACTCACCGCTCACCCCGGCCTGACTGGATGAGAGAGGGAAGGCCCTCCTCCACCCTGGGGGATTGCAAAGATGCCGATAAATGACACTGGAGTGGACACCTCTCCCCGCAGGGGAAGTCAGGGGTAAACATCCACGACGACCTTGGATCCACTCAGCACCCCTCGGAAGGAAATGTCACAGCAACGTTTATAAATTCTCTTCCCTTCACAGGCATTAGTTCCCTTCGGGCACTAATAATTTGCACATCCTTCTCTTTGCAGGCACACACTTGAACACACCAAAAGTGGGAATTAGAATGAGAGACAGCGCCCCTCCCACCCCACTCCGCTTCATCCAGAGTCCTGGCTTCATGTTCTTTTTGCTGTTCCTCATAAGAAATTATTCATGAGGAAGAATGACTATCAAGACTCTCCTCCTGTTGGGGTGGTTCTAGTACTTTTTAATTTGACAAATAAGGTAGTTAACAATGCAATGGGGAGCTTAGCAGTTCACTCACTCACTTCACTGATTCATCACAACATCTAGCATTCACATAGCTCATGGTGCTCTGAAATCTTTTTTAAGCTCTCAGTTGTTAGTTGTCAAAGGTCACCTTGTTTTACAAATGAGCAAATGCCATCACAGACAGGAAGTGAGTAATTTAAAGGGCTAGAGTGAGTCAGAAACAGAATTGGGAATGGGCTTTAAAACTCCTGGGCCACCTTCTGTGTGAACTTGGAAGAAGGGGAGTCGAAATGGTACCTGGATGGGGGAATTGTGTGCATGTGGCTCTTTAGTATTCTTATTCTCAGGACAATGAATCCCCAGGAAAATCACGGGGCTTGCCTTTCATATTTCCATGGAAATCATTCATTCATTTATTCAGCCAACACGAGCAGGGCACCGACCCTACCCCAAGGACTGTATTAGGAGCTAAGGATGAAGAAGCACAGTTTAACGGAAGAGGCGGACATGAGCTTCACAATGACACGGCACAGGGAGCTCTGTACCTGTAGTCTGCTCGCAATTTTGCGGACATAGACTAGGGAAGACCCCAGTGTCCTCGAGGGTGAGAGGAAGTGGCCAGTGAAGAATCCCCAAGGGAGAGATGGTGGAGTTTGTCACAAAAGGTAGAGACATGAGGGAAAGGTGAGCCAGGCAAAGGGAACAACCCAGGTGAAGGCAAAGGGTGAGTGCGAGCTTGGGGCCCTGGGGCATATTGTACAGGGAGGGCCCAGCTGGGCTCTGAAGACACAGTCTCCTGGCATGTGGGTGACCAAGGAGAGGGAGCTGATGGAGACAGGCAGTAAGAAGCCAGGGGAAGAAAGTCATCATACAGGGAGCTGAGGAAGATGGAGAAGTGAGGAAGGGACAAGAATGCGGGCTCCTCTCTGAGGAACTCTGACTGCAAAAGAGATAGAGATCTTCCTGAGTCTCTAACACACATAGCTGGCTTCCATCCAGACCCCTGAACAAACTGAAGATGGAAGAGCATCAACATCCTTCATCAATTCCCATTAGTGAAGTAGAATTTAATTTTTTAGAAATATAATCAATGGGGCTTCCCTGGTGGCTCAGTGGTGGGGAATCCTGCTGCCAATGCAGGGGACGCGGGCTTGATCCCTGGTCCAGGAGGATCCCACATGCCGCAGAGCAACAAAGCCCGTCCGCCACAACTGCAGAGCCCGTGTACCACAGCCACTGAGCCCGAGCCCTGGAGCCTGTGCCCCACAGCAGGAGAGGCCAGTGCAGTGGGAACCCCATGCACCGCAACTACTAGCAGAGAGGAGTCCCAGTCCACTGCAGCTGGAGAGAGGCCCGTGCAGCAACAGAGAGCCAGCAGCCAAAAATAAATAAGTAAAATTATAAAATATACATAGATATATAATCCATGGAGTCAATTACTAGTTTCTAGTTTCCAAGAAACTCTGTTTTAGAGGATAACCTTGACTCTCACTTACCTATTGAAAAAGCATGGATTTTGCTCTGCTTTGACATCTCTAGGAAGCAAGCCAAGTACCTCCCTCTGCTCAGCGGTCAAAGCAAGCCGGATGTACGATGTGCCCTGAAGAAGGGAGAACTAGATCTGCATGCCCTGTTCTCACCAGAGTGCACTTCACAGACTCTAGATGTCTTGGGGAGAAAAAAAAAGTTAAAATAAGTGACGATGCCAGTGACGAAGTTTCGGCGTAAGCTAGGCGAACTCTCCATAGCCCTCTTGACTGGCACATACCACAAAGTTCTCCCTATGGGAGAGGCAGGGTGACCAGCTCAAGACCAGCACACTTCATGATAACTACTGTCCAGCAGCCCGGTTGTATGAGGTGTCTCAAGTATTCAGAGCAGGGGCAAATGGGCAAAAAGCTTTCTACTCATGTCTGGAACTCTCTTTCTGGGACGTCTGGCTCTTGTTGGGCCCAGAGTCTCCAACATTCACCCTCCACTTCTTTTTCATCTATTTATTTAAATAGATATAAAATCAGCCTATGGATTTCTTTTCTTTAAAATTACCTGGGAAAATATGTGCAAATTGCAAAAAGAAAAAAACTTCCCATAATCCTACCACTTAAAAAACAGCTGTATAAAATAAGAAGTGAAAATCTCCCTAGGTATCAAACCCCACGGAGAAAATTTCTGAAATAATTTGTTGTTTGAAACTGAAAGTGAAGTCGCTCAGTCGTGTCCAGCTCTTTGCGACCCCATGGACTGTAGCCTATCAGGCTCCTCCGTCCATGGGATTTTCCAGGCAAGAGTGCTGGAGTGGATTGCCATTTCCTTCTCCCAATTTTTTCTTAGTAGATATATATCTTTTCTAACAACTAGTTTTTCATACTACAAACTGAATTCCAACTACTTTCTGAATTTTATGTATGTGGATATCTTTCCAGAAAATGCTATAGAGCTCGCTCTTTTATGCTTCCCTGGTGGCTCAGCTGGTAAAGAATCTGCCTGCAATGTGGGAGACCTGGGTTTGATCCCTGGGTTGGGAAGATCTCCTGGAGAAGGGAATAGCTAACCACTCCAGTATTCTGACCTGGAAAATCCCATTGACTATACAGTCCACCGGGTCGTAAAGAGTTGGACATGACTGAGCAACTTTCACTTTCATTTCCCTCTTTTTGGATGGTTGCATAATAGTTCATAGTAAGAATGTCATAATATATTCAATCTTGTCAGGTAAATAAGTACTAGGGATGTGATGTACAACATGATAAATATAACTAACAGTGCGGTAAGTTACATATGAAAGCTACTAAAAGAGTAAATCTTAAGTGTTCTCATCACAAGAAAAAAATTTTTTTTTCTATTTCTTTAGATTTGTACCCATATGAGATGATAGATATTCGCTAAACTTTCTGTGATAATCACTCCATGATATATGTAAATTAAATCATTATGCTATATACCCTAAACTTACACAATGCCATATGTCAATTATATCTCAATAAACCTGGAAGAAAAAATGAAAAAAATAATGTATCAACCATTAAGTTAATGAGGCCTATCCATCCTCATTTGTGTCAATGTTTTGCTGTTACTCTCAAGGCTACAATGACCATCCTTGCAGAGGAGTCTCTGTCACACCAATAAAAGTGAAATGGGAGGAACACCAGCACCCAAATCCAAGGTCACCATCATCACCATCAGGTATGGACGGACATTCTGCTTCTTGAAACGCTTTCTCCAGTTCCTTCAGTGACAGCACATTTCCCCTTGTGTTCCTCAACCACTGCTTCTTTTTTTTTTTTAATCATTCATTCATTCACAGATATCTGTTGTGTTTCCCATGGGGCCAGGCACTTTTCTGCATTGGGAACACAGCAGAGAATCAACAGAGTATCACGGAATTGACCATCATGGAGAAGAGGTCATCAGTGAGCACGTAATACAATGTAGGTAGCAAAGAGGACTAGGAAGGAAACTAAAGCAGGCCATAGGGAAGGGAGGGGCTGCACACTTTTGGATAAGATGGTCAGGAAAGACCCCTATGAGGAGGTGGCATTTGAGCAAGAAGTGGACAAAACAGTGGATGGGCCCTGGGACCATCTAGGGAAGTGCACTGCCTGCAAGGGAAGAGCTGTGCAGAGGCCCTGAGGGGAGTCTGCCTGTGCCCCAAAACAAGAAGCCTGGAGTGGCCGGACCTTAGTGAGGAGGGTGGGGCGACCAGAGCATCCTGTCAGCTGGGACTCTAGACTGTAGGAGTGAGGAGCCCTGCTGTTGATTTATTCTAGGGCACAGAAAGGGGTGGCAGGGATCCACAGGTCCCACTGCGGGTTGGGATGTGAGGTGTAAGAGAAAGAGAGGGGTCCTTGGGTCCTTTGCCAACCCTGTCTCTTCTGCCCACCCTTGGGATGCATAAGGGGCCATGGGCCTCTCCTCTCACCTGTACATTTTCTAGCGGTGATTTCATCTTACCTGGGGTTTTACACACCACCTGTTTGCTGCATTAATACCCAAATGCCCTCTCGATAGCTCCATTCAGACACCTAACTCCACCTAAAATATAACATGCTCAAGCAGAATTCTTGATAGCCACCAGCCCTCATCCTGCTCTGAAATCTCCCTGCTCCCCATTTTAGTCCGGGTGGCCCTATGCCTATGAGTAATAGCACAGGTTACTCTGGTGCCAGCCACCTGGTCCTTGCTTCCCCACGTGCTGGTTATCTGACCATCTCTGTGACTCGGGTGTTGAGCGCAGGGATACCTGATGGGTTGTTGTGAAGCTTCAATGATTTAATGTTCACAAAGTACTCAGAACAGTGTCCAGCACTCAGTAAAGGCCAGTGCCAGTGTCTCCTATTATATTCGTGCCTCTGCTTCCATGCTCTGAAGTCATCCTGACACACAGCTCACTCAAAAGTGAAAAGAAGATGGTCTAAGGTCTGGGAGGCAGTCATGTCTCAAGAGAGCTGTACTAGATATTTAATAGTATTAACTTAGGTGAGCTGCTGCTGCTGCTGCCAAGTCGCTTCAGTCGTGTCCGACTCTGTGCAACCCCATGGACAGCAGCCCACCAGGCTCCCCCATCCCTGGGATTCTCCAGGCAAGAACACTGGAGCGCGTTGCCATTTCCTTCTCCAATGCATGAAAGTGAAAAGTGAAAGTGAAGTCGCTCAGTCGTGTCGGATTCTTAGCGACCTCATGGACTGGAGCCTACCAGGCTCCTCTGTCCCTGAGATTTTCCAGGCTAGAGTACTGGAGTGGGGTGCCATTGCCTTCTCCAAACTTAGATGAGCTACAACAAGCGAAAGACTGTTATTTGGAACCAGATAAGGATTGTTTCTGGGGCTTCCCAGGTGGTGCTAGTGGTAAAGAACCTGCCTGCCAATGCAGGAGATGCAAGAGACATGGGTTTGATCCCTGGATCAGGAAGATTTCCTGGAAAAGGGCATGGCAACCCACTCCAGTATTTTTGCCTGGAGAATCCGATGGATAGAGGAGCCTCGCGGGCTACAGTCCATAGGGTTTCAAAGAGCCAGACACGACTGAAGAGTTAGCACACACCCAAGGATGGTTTTCAAATCTTTCTTACAAGCTGGGTGTACTTGGAAAGTTATTCAATATTTCTAAGACTCAATATCCTCATGGTTATTGAGGATAGGAATAATATTACATACCCCTTGGGATACGATCAACTTCAAATAGAATAATGCATATAAAATGTCAGCTCAGTGCCAGTTGATAGCTATTCTTATTAAGATAAGGGATTTGGCTTTTTGAGCCTCAGTGTAGCCATGTGACATTGTATGAAAGAAGCAAGCGACAATAAAATTCCTCTCCTATAGACTCATCAGTCATTTGGGAAACAAAACTTGCAAAAGGCTTTTGTGAAGTCACATGCTTCCCGGGTGAAGGTGCTGCCCAGGACCATGGTGGGCTGGAAGGGTCCTCTGATTATAGGCACCATCTCTCAAAGGTCACCTTTGTCATCAACCCAGACCCCAGGGGCAGAGCCTTTTGTGAACTCATTTCCAACTGTCTACCTCCAGATCTCAAGAGCAGAACGAAACCATTAATGTTTAACATTTAAACCAAAGCCTTCTGTTACTAATCACTTTAAGCCCCAGTGATGATTATTAAAACATGGTGGATAGGGTCTTACTTTTAAAGCTTGATTTCTAATGACTGAGATAGAAATCAGAACTAAAAACTATCAAGTGCCCTTGTTTTTTGAGATTGTTTTTTCTGTGGGACAGAGCCTTGGTGAGATTTCCTAACTCCCCTGAAAAGCTAGGGCTGCCTTTCTCCCTTCCAGAGTTTTTCCTCTGCATACCCTAGGCTGAAGATTATTGCAGACAGGACATGCTAGGCTGACTTCCCAGGCTCTGGACTGTGGAGCCCCTCAAGGGAGGCTCAGGATAAGAGGCCAGAACTGCTACCAGCCCCCAGCCTTAACTCCTAATCCCACAGACACAGTTTGTGGAAGTTGACCCCAGGTACAGGGTGCGAGCTTGTATGCCACGTTACTTCAGTCAAGTCCAACTCTTTGCAACACTTTAGACAGCAGCCCACCAGGCTCCTCTGTCCATGGGATTCTCCAGGGAAGAGAACTGGAGTGGGTTGCCATGCCTCCCTCCACAGGGAAACTTCCCAACCCAGGGACTGAACCTCGGTCTCTTACATCTCCTGCACTGGCAGGATATTGCGTCCATTGCAGAAACTTGTGGCACTTCCATGGTGACCTCCCCAGTGGACTGGAGATTAATTGAGTTCAGGCTGTGGAAAACTTAAGCTACTACATGAAATGCTGAAATTGTTACGCTTCTGAGACTGTAATATTCTGCTTGTGGCCTTGGGACTCAAAGACCAGATGCTGCACCCAGTAATAACGTCACTCTCAGGCAACTTCAGTATTTCAGTATTGGGCCAATTTGAGGTTTTGATCTTGTACTCTCTTACTGAGATTCAGCTGAGACTGACTACACCCAAGACTCCCTCTGGAGAAGTGGGAGATGAGAAGCATCATCCACACCCACACAGAGGGAGCTGGAGAAAAAAACCTTGCCAGTGCAGAACGAGAGGGCAACTCGAGATGAACAGCCACTGCTGCCTTTGGTTAAAAGGTGAAGAGGGCAACTGTCTGAGTAATTTGAAGGGACTGTGAGGGGAAAAGGATCAGGTAGGCTAATCTAGAACCATACTAGACTACTTCTCTAATCCTTTGGCTACCTGATGAGAAGAGCCTACTCATTGGAACAGACCCTGATGCTGGGAAAGATTGAAGGCAAAAGGAGAAGAGGGGAGCAAAGGATGAGATGGTTGGATAGCATCACTGACTCAATGGACATGAATCTGAGCAAACTCCAAGAGACGGTGAAGGACAGAGGAGCCTGGCGAGCTGCAGTCCTTGGGGTCACAAAGAGTCGGACACAATTTAGCAACTGAACAACAACAACAACAAAGAATACTTCTCAAAAGGATAACTCAGCTTGGGACATGGTTAAGAGTGATCATCTCTAAATAAGTGATTTTTATTTTCTTGTTTTTCATGTGTTTGTTCATTTATCTGAGCTGTCTTGGTTCAAGAAATTAAAATGATGTTTATATGATAAATGTGGTGTAAGTCACTATGCAAATCTGTGATGATTAGTTTTCAAACTGTCAAAAAGTGTTCTTGGTCTCAATCACACTTCAATAAAAATTTAAATTTTTAAATTTTAATTTAAAAAATTATTGTAGGTGTACCAGGAAATTTTCTATAGAAACCTAAAGCTACAGCAATTTATAAGGATGTGGTTGTTGACTACAATGGAAGGAAAGACTAAGCTGCCTATATTTCATGTAGGCTATGCTGATTCCAGCTCAAGAAGTTAAGAGAAGAGAAGGATGAGGAAGTAATGCAAAAACAAAAACTCAGGGTAAACTAGCAGCAAATGAAGACACAACTGTGATCTCTGTGGCATCTTATTTCCATGCTTCATTTTACATTCTCCCACTTTGCATGTAGATAAAGAAAACAGACATGCAGTATGTGAAAAGGTAAACTGAAGCCAGTCTTTGAGTCCAACAACCTCTTCAGTGTTCTTATGGCTCCAACACAAAGATAACAGTATCTCCTAAAAGAGGAACTATTCAGAAAGACTATGGAAATTAGTTTCAGAGCAAATCGAAAAAAAGGAATGTTGAAGACTGATGAAAAGGATAAAAATTGTACTACAAGAATTACTTTTAAAATTCAACTTTTTAAAAAAATCAGCTAAAAATGGCTTTGAAGTTCAATTCCTTTAATAAAGATTTGCATGTTTCCCGATTATATATAAGAAATTCATAAAACTCTAAGAGACTTGACTTAAAAAACCCACATGGCTCCCAGTTAAAGCACACACCCATAACTTGGTGAAAGCCTACCTAAATCACAGGGAAATAGAAAGGAAAACCATCTTTAAAACTTTCAACCATAAAATTAAAGTTATCTGACAACAGAAAGCATTTCATATGTTTGAATATGTACGTGTAAACTGGAAAGTGAATGTAACTGCTTGATAAACTCTTGTGTTTCCCCTCATATCTTTGACATGCTAATTGTTTCTGCTTATACACACACACACACACATATATATATAATCCCCTAAATGCCAAATTTTCATAAAATTTCAGGCATCTATCATGTTTTCCTTCACTAATACGTGCCTTTGAATCTATATTCTCAGAAACAAACAACGGGGGACAATTTACCCTTTGCTGACACACAGAATTCCATAACTGAAGACAAGAACAAAGATTCCGAGGAAGACTTCATCTTCAAGTCTTAACTTTCCCCCCCACCGCCTCGGCTATTCTGGGTCTTTGTAGCTGTGAGGGCTTTTCCCTAGTTGTGGGGAGCCAGGGCTACTCGCTAGTTGTCATGCAAGAGCTTCTCATTGAAATGGCTTCTCTTGTTGCAGAGCATGGATTCTAGGGCACACAGGTTGCTGCAGTTACAGTACGCAGGCTCTGGAGCACAGACTCAACAATTGTGATACATGGGCTTAGTTGCTCTGCAGCATGTGGGATCTTCCCAGGCAGGGGAATGAACCCATATCTCCTGCATTGGCAGGTGGACTCTTTATCGCTGAGCCACCAGAGAAGCCCTTCATCGTTAATTCTGAATTTGTCCTCCTCCTACTTCCCAGTCCCACCCTCATCCCCACTCTTTTGACCCATTTCTGCAGTGATAGGTTGTTTTAATAAAGGTTCCCAATGAATCATGTCTCCCTGAGTCTATATCCCTTTGGTCTTCCCATTAAAAGGTGGAATCTATTTTTCCATGCCTTGAATCTGGAATGTTCTTGGGACCTGCTTGGACCAGTAGAAAGTGACATTGTACAAACTTCAGAGCCTAGTGAGACCACTGTCCTGTGAACAAGCCCCTTCTAATCTAGTGGAGGACAAGAGGTCATGCGAAAGAGAATAGAGGCATCATAGAATTCCAGCATAGAGTCAGCATCAACTCCTGATGGTGATGAGGCCACCTGAGACTCTCCAGGCCCTATTTCAATTCTTACTGCAAGACAAGCAAGAGAACTGTCCAGATTTCCAACCCTAAGAATTTTGAGAGCTAATAAATCATTGCTGTCTTAAGCCACAAAGTTTGGGGTGGTAATTATATTTCATGATAACAGATCCTCCAAAATACCATGTCTCATGGGAACGTTTCTCTAAAAGGAAGAGAAATCACTATTGTTTCCCCTCCTTCCAATGACCTACTCCTACCACTCTGCTTACACTGTCCTACTCTTTGTATTCTGGAAACATGCCACTAGTATTCACTCTTGAGTAGGGCCTTTGCTCTGACTTGAGTCCTGAATTTTCCAAGGATCCTTTGACATTCATTCTCCTGCCTGCTAACAAATGTTTAAGGAAGGGAGGGAGGAATGTGGCCAGAAGTCAGAAGGAATGCACTCAAACATTTCATATATGCCCAGGATAAAGCCCTGGGTGGTAGGCATATATAAACACTTACTAATATTTAAAGATGACAGTAAGGGAGGAACCAGGAAGGTCGCCATAAAAGACACTGGGTGCTCATCTTATTTAGGACAAGCAAAGCACTATGTAATAATACTTTATATTACAGACCAAACCCTCTAAAAGACAGGCACAGCCAGAGGCAGAAAACCAACTGGTTTCCTGGTGACTTGATTGGTAAAGAATGTGCCTGCAATGCAGGAGATCCAGGTTCTATTCCTGGGTGGGGAAGATCTCCTGGAGGAAGAAATGTCAACCCACTCCAGCATTCTTGCCTAGAAAATATAACGGACAGAGGAGCCTGGTGACCTGCAGTCCATGGGATCACAAAGAGTCGGACATGACTTAGCGACTAAACTACCACTTTAAGGCTACAGCAAGGAGTATATCAAATAGATTCTGCTACATTTTCAATAAATTCCCTTCACAAATGTGTAGTACATTAGTAATATTCCATGAGGGGTAAGACAAATCATAATAGCATCTTGATGTAGGAGGAAAGTACACTTACGGGGGAAAGGCCAGCTGTTTCTTTCCATGAAGAGTGATGTACAGGACTCCAGTCATTTTCAGAGTTTGAAAGTTGTGCTGCAGATCACTACTTGCAACTAGAAATCTCCCGAGTTTCTTAAAGAAAATAGCAAAACAAAATGAACTCAGGTTCTGGATTCTTCTGAGAAAAAACAAGTATCAGTACACAAGAGTCAAAGATGCACAACCCAAACAAACAAATCTTGCAGCAATACCTGCTGAGTCATTAAAAACTAGCAGGCAAGTAATTTTTGTTAAAAGGATGGCCTTTGTTCCTTATCAGTCTGTGAAACTTTGAATGTGAAACCAAAGAGGTCACACAAACACTCAGAAGCAATACTCAGGTCTAGCTATTGAACAGTTTCACAGATGAAACTGGCTTAGTCCAGTTGAAACCAACGCCTAGTTAGAAATTACCCAAGCTGGGAAGTTACTGTGGATCTCATTTCCAGCAAGGCCCTGTCCAATGAGTGAGATTTGCTGTAATTATGCTACTGCTGCTGTTGGTGGTTTATTGTTTGCTTTGCTTGTTTTTCTTTTAGTTGTTCTTGCTGTTCAGAATTTTGTGCATGCTGCTGCCAGATGTTAAGCATTAGTTGGCTTCCCTGCAGCCTATATTCTGGAAAATAATAAAATGAAGACTACCAGATCTATAAATAACAAAATAAAACCCACAAAGCCCAGTTTATTGACTTGCCAGGCAAAACGAAGCACACACAAGGTAAGAAATTCACTGAATAGTGAACTGAGAGGGGGAAAGTCAGGGATAAATCTAGAAAGTGGAGTTCACAGTGATTAAAGCTTGAAAACCAGCACTCTGGAAATTAATCTAAAGGTCTGTCCCTGCAGGGTTCACACAAATCCATTTCTAATGTCCAGTCTTTACATGGTTCCAGTAGAGGTTTGGGGTTTGAGTCTACTTCAGCTGGTTAAAATCAGTTATGATGAAGCATAACCTTTAATCTTGATATCTCCTTGGGCATGTTTTGCTGTAAGTGGAAATTTTTCCTTTTACTGCTCCTGCCTGCTCCTCCTCTATAAAAGCTCCATATATGACACCTTTGTGCATAAGGTAATTTATCTCCCTTTATAGTCCTTAGCTCAGTGCTTTAAAATTTCACATGCATCTTCAATGGAGGTTGGTAAAATGTGTAGTAAACAAATGACAGTGACTGCAGACACAAAATTAAAGAGGCTTTGCTCCTTGGAAGGGAAGCAATGACAAACCCAGAGAGCATATTAAAAAGCAGAGACATCACTTCACTGACAAAGGTCCATATAGTCAAAATTATGGTTCTTCTGGTAGTCATGTATGGATGTGAGAATTGGACCACAAAGAAAGCTGAGCATCGAAGAACTGATGCTTTCAAACTATGGTGCTGGAGAAGACTGTTTAGAGCCCCTTGGATAGCAAGGAGATCAAACCAGTCGATCCTAAAAAAAATTAACCCTGAATATTCATTAGAAGGTCTGATGCTGAAGCTCCATTACTTTGACCACCTGATGCGAAGAGCCAACTCATTGGGAAAGATCCTATGCTGAGAAAGATTGAGGGCAGGAGGAGAAGGGGGGCGACAGAGGATGAGATGATTGGATGGCATCATCAACTCAATGGACATGAGCCTTAGCAAACTCCAGGAGATAGTGAAGGACAGGGAAGCCTGGCATGCTGGAGTCCATGGGGTCACAAAGAGTCAGACATGACAGAGAGTAAACAACACTAAACAAATGACATTCACAGGCTCGAGTGGTCTCCACTGCTCTACCTCAGTTATGCCCTAGAATTTACCCTTCTTTCCAAATTCCACTTCTACCCAACATGTTTACAGAGTTAAAAGTCAGACTGCGTAATACTATAAGGAAAACAGAGCAGGACCGTAGCTACACAATTCTCTTGGAACAGCAAATAGTAGCTGGTAAAATCCTTATGTGTGGTTACCTCAGATGATCATGACTCCCAAAATTCTCATTTGATTTTAGGGACATCAATATTCAAAACTCAAAGAAGCCTTTTGGAACATAGCAGGAGAAAGAGAAAGGAAGAGAGGGTGATAGAGATAGTAGAAAGTGGGAGGACATGGGAGAAAAGGGAAAAGCTTACTGGATATCACTGCGGTAAAGAGCAAGGAGAAATTAAAGAAAAATGATTGGCAGGGGAAAAAAAACAACTGAAGCAGTCTGACTGAACCAGGAACATGTGAAACCAGAAGGCCAGGGAGAAACCAAAACAGCTGGAAGAGCCTGCAAAGAGAATCATGTCCATTTTGCAGAGCCTGGGAAGGAAAATGCTATTGGCAGAAAATAAGGTGATTTTTTCCCTCCCTGCTGATGTCTCTCTGTGATTCGGCCAAAGCTCTATTGTGGAGAACCAGAAACTGAATAAACAGACTAATTTATTGAGAAGCTGTGTCCTCTTAGTTCCCTCCCTAGAATGCTGTCAGAGCTGCCCAGAGTCCCAGAGATGTCTGTGAATTTGGATGACAAGGTGTTAGCCAGCATGTTTTGCCTCATCCCACAACATCTGCTCCTGAAAAGGAAGCATTTGTTCCTCGCCTGCAAATCGTTTTTTTATAAATTAGATACCTAATGAACATCGGATATAGGTCCCCTAGAGCAGGTAAGACTTCTATTAGACACAAACTCAGCAATGAAAAAGAAACTCATGATTTACAAGCCCAGAGCTAAACATTTGCTAAGGAACAACTTTTCTCAATTTTTTCCTAGGACATAATTAGCAGTTCTCCAAAATCCTCTGTGAATATTTTCCTAGCTGTGGCAGACAGAAACTTGACTGTATGTTCAGAGTCAATGTTAGAACTGCTAAAGCCCTAGAGATTGTCTAGCTAAATGCCTTCTCTCAGGAGAGGGAAAAAGTAGAAGTAAGTGAATTACTCAAGGTTACACAGCTAATTAGGAAAAGGTCTTCAATTCTCAGGCTTCCCAGGTGGCTCAATGGTAAAGAAGCCCCCTGCCAATGCAGGAGACACAAGAGATGCAGGTTCAGTCCCTGGGTTGGGAAGATCCCCTGGAGAAGGAAATGGCAACCCTCTCCAGTATTCATGCCTGGGAACTCTCATGGACAGAGGAGCCTTGTGGTCTATAGTCCATGGAGTTGCAAAGAGTTGGACACAACTGAAGCAACTAAGCATGCACCCACATCTACTATCTTATGGAAAAGGGGATGGAAGTTTAAATGACATTCAAAGAAAAGAAATAATTTTTACATAAAAGCACATGGTCAGCAAGTGGCAGGGCCTAGATTCACATCAAAGTCTGTCTTACTCCAGAACTAATTCTCATCACATGACACCTAATTTTTAAGGATGCTATGCATGGTGCCTAAGGGGAAAAAAAATGAATTACACGTCCCAGGCACCTTGCACAGATTACCCACAGCACCTAGTCCAGTGTTCTTGGCATATATTAGCTTTTGAACCATATGAAATTGTCCTTTTGTAGTTCAAAAATAGCCATATGTTGGAAATTATTTATGGTAACTCTATGGAATGTGTGTTGAACTGGACTGAATGATGCTCTTTATGTTACAAGTGGTGCTTAAGAGCACAGGCTTTGGAATTCCACCATCTAAGTTCAAATTTAATCTCTGCAACTTGCTGGCTGTGTGATCCTGGGCAAGTTATTTAACTTCTCTGGATTTTGATTTCCTCATCTGTAAAATGAGGGCAATATTACCTACTTCATAAGGCTGTTGTGTGGATTAAAGAAGTTATGTAAATCATTAAATAGATTGCATGTCACACAATACTTCTGAATAAACGAGAGCTAGTGCCATTATTTGGAGAAGGCAATGGCACCCCACTCCAGTACTCTCGCCTGGAAAATCCCATGGACGGAGAAGCCTGGTGGGCTGCAGTCCATGGGGTCGCACAGAGTCTGACATGACTAAGCGACTTCACTTTCACTTTTCCTTTCATGCATTGGAGAAGGAAATGGCAACCCACTCCAGTGTTCTTGCCTGGAGAATCCCAGGGATGGGGGAGCCAGGCGGGCTGCCGTCTATGGGGTTGCACAGAGTCAGACAAGACTGAAGCAACTTAGTAGCAGCAGCAGCAGTGCCATTATTAGGAGAGTGATCCAATTCTGTAGTTGAGGAGCTGTGGTAGCTGGGAGTAGGGTGGGCATGATAGAGAGCAGAGAGGAGAGGTGAGCTATAAAAACGACCAGACTTGTTGGAAAAGATCATTTATTATATTTGTGACCATTTCACTGACCACCTACACAGGCTTCAGAGAGCAGGGCTGGAAGAGAGAATTCCCCCTTGACCCTTCATTCCCCTGGCCTCACCACTACAGACCTAAGAAGATTTCTTTATTGTCTCTTTATTGGCTCCAGCCTGACCTGAAATGCCCTAAGCGCAACAAAGACAGCCGTCCTGGGCAAGCATAGCCAGGACATTTGGACATTTGGGTGGAAGACTACTGCAAAACTGTGCTTCACTCCTCTCTTTTCCAGAGCAAAGGAGGCTGAACACCTGTCCAGGTGCAGAAGTGTAAAGAACCACAAGGAAGAGAAGCACCCTTGTCATTTACTAGTACTAAGAGCACAGCCTTAACAAATCACTGCAACCTGCCTGACTTAAAACAGCGGCAATTTACTCTCACACTTTGAGAAACAGAAGTCCAAAACTGAGTCGGCAGAGCCATGCTGTCCATAACGGCTCAAAGGGAGGATATTTCCTTGCCTCTTCCTAGCTCCTGGGGGTTGCAGGCAATCGACAGCCCTCCTTGGCATGTAGACATATCCCTCCAATCTCTGCCCTGTTGTCACACGACCTTCCTGTGTGTGTCTCGGTGTCTCTGTTTCTTTTTCTTCTCAGGACACAAGTTCATGGATTAGAGCCCACTCTAATTCAGTATGACTTCATTCTAATTTAATTAATTACATCTTTAAAGGATATATTTCCTAAAAGGTCACATTCTGAGTTTCTGGGTGGATATGAATTTGGGGGAGACACTATTCAATCCAGTACAAACAACAACAACAACAAAAGCTACGCAGATTTTACAGCTGCCGCATGCTTCTTAGAATAAACTCCATAGTGTGAATCGCCTCAACTGAGAGAAGGCAAGACAACATGGGAGGTGGAGAAACCCTGCAACAGAGACAAAGGCTGATATAGCATGGGTTACCATATCACCATTTGCCAGGAGCCATGTGCGAGGAAGAGAAGCAGAGGAAAAGTGGGACAGTAGTCAATGAAATAGGTGCAACTGCAGCAAGTGTACCCTGGAGCTAAAGATGACGATAAGGCTCCTGAGTAAGACCAGACTCAAGAAGCTAACAAGAGTCTTATTTCATTCATTCATTCGTCCTCTCATTCATTTATTTTGTGCCAAAGCTATGATTTTGCTAGTAGTCATGTACAGGTGTGAGAGTTGGATCATAGAGAAGGCTGCGCACAGAAGAATTGATACTTCTGAACTGTCATGCTAAAGAATATTCTTAAGAGTCTCTTGGACAGTAAGGAGATCAAACCAGTCAATCCTAAAGGAACTCAACCCTGAATATCCATTGGAAGGACTGACGCTGAAGCTGAAGCTCCAATAACTTTGGCCACCTGATGTGAAAAGCCAGCTTACTGGAAAAGACCCTGATGCTGAGAAAGACTGAGGGCAAGAGGAGAAGGGGACGACAGAGGATGAGATGGTTGGATGGCATCACCAACTCAATGGAATTTGAGCAAAACTCCAGGAGATAGTGAAGGACAGGGAAGCCTGGCGGGCTGCAGTCCATGGGGTCACAAAGAGTCAGACACAATTTAGTGACGGAACAACAACAACAAAGAGCCTAACTCTGAGGAGACAGACCAGTAAGACTAATTCCTTCCTGACAGAATTGTGTGTTTGGCTTAACATCTTTGCTCCCCAGTGGGAGGGTGGGAGGAGACACAGAGCATAACAAATAATCCCAGCAAAGCTTGATAACTGTGACTATAAAAATACTCACTGGATACAGACATGCACAGGCTGGCAGGGAACTTCAACCACTCATGGAGTTTACAGAAGGCCTCTCTTCCCAGACCATTAAAGCCTGCTCCTCCTGTGTTATGTAGGTTTACATACCTATTTTCCTACCAGAGTGCGATCCTCTCCAGAGCAGGGACTCTTGTTGATCTCCTTTTGTTTCCCTGACACATCTTGGGGTCCAGAATTAGCAATTATGTTACAGCTATGAAGTGGTCTTTCATTTTAAATAAAATGATTGTCATCAAATGAGGCTTGCTTTGGCCAATGAAATGCAAGCAGAAGTGACATGTCATAAGCTTCTGGCTTGAGCTTTAAGACTCAGGGCAGGGATTTCCTGGTGGTCCAGTGGTTGAGAATCCACCTGACAATACTGGGGACAAGGGTTTGATCCCTGGTCTGGGAATATCCCACATGCCACAGAGCAATTAAGTGGGTGTGTCACAACTTCCGAGCCTGCGCCCTAGAGCCCATGCTCGGCAACAAGAGAAACCACTGCAGTGAGAAGCCCGTGCACCACAGGGGAGAGCAGCCCCCTACTCATTATAGCTAGAGAAAGCCCACACACAGCAAAGAAGACCCAGTGCAGCCAAAAATAAACATATAAATTCACTCATTCATTCATTCATTAAGAAAGCGAGTCAGGACACACTTTGTCACTTTCTCCTTTTTCCCTCTGTTGCAGGGACCCCCATTTCCCAGGAACCTGGTCCCAGAGGGAGAAGACATGCAGCAGGAGCCCCAGGGACCTGCAACAGACAAGTCATATACACAAGAAATGAACCTTTATGTAATAAGCCACTGTGATTTGGAGGCTGTTTGTTGTCATGGCAAAACCTGGTCTGCATGACCGTTCACCAACTTTTACTAAACCATTGAAAGTGAAAATGCTAGTCCAACTCTTTGCAACC